>NC_136261.1:159677122-159917122 GCF_964187855.1 Myxine glutinosa | reverse complement strand
TCGGTCACAGAACGAATTAAACTCATAAGTCAAGGTTTCACTGTGTGTATATATATATATATATATATATATATATATATATATATATATATATATATATACAGTCACATGAAAGAGTAAGTACACCCCATGTAAAGTTTTGACTTTTTCAACATTCAGCTATTTGATCTTCATTTCAACAATATTGAGAGATAAAGGTGATATAACATAACAAATATCATGAAACATTTACATTTTGTAGTCCATTGTACAATTTAAATAAACATAAATGCAAATTTCGCATGTGGAAAAAGTAAGTACACCCCTACATTTATCACTACTTCAAATACCTAAAATTAGAATCAGGTGCACCAGATCAAGTGCAAATGATTAGAACATCGTTAGAGAGGATCTTGGAGGAATGCCTCAACTCTGTGTTTGCCTCTAAATCTTGTGTCCCAAACCCATCCCTCTCTGTACCCACCGTACCCAGTCGTACCCAGCTGCTCCTGGACTCTGTGTCCTTTCCTCCTGACAAGGTGGAAAAGTTTCTGTCAACCCTCGACTCTGATTCTGCAACTGGTCCTGACGGCATCAGCCCACGGGTCCTAAAATCATGTTCTTCCGCTCTTTCACTCCCTCTTTCTGTTCTCTTCACCCTCTCTTTTGCTCAAGATCATCTGCCATCTGCTTGGAAATCAGCCAACATCACCGCTTTGCACAAAAAAGGTGCAAAAACAGATCCCAGCAACTACAGACCAATCAGCCTTCTCCCAATTATCAGCAAAGTCATGGAATCCATCATTGCTTCAGATATGAAATCTTTCCTCTTCTCCAATGGCTTGATCTCTGATCATCAATTTGGTTTCAGACCTGGTCACTCTACTCTGGACATGCTGCTTCTGCTTTCTCAACAATGGATGGAGGTCCTCAACGCCAAACAGGAAATTAGAGCCGTCTCCCTTGACATTTCACGTGCCTTCGATACGGTCTGGCACCCTACTCTGCTCACCAAACTCTCCTCCTTTGGTATCCATGGAAATCTCCACGCATGGCTGGCGGACTTCCTCTCTGGTCGTAGTCAACGTGTGGCCCTGAATGGGTTTCTCTCATCTCCTCTTCCTGTTCAGGCTGGAGTTCCCCAAGGCAGTGTTCTGGGCCCTGTGCTTTTTCTGGTCTTCATCAATGATCTCTCTGACTCTCTTGAAAATCCTCTCTATCTCTTTGCTGACGACTCTACTCTCTGTCGCTGCATTCTTCATCCCTCAGATCGGCAGTCTGCAGCCTCCTCACTCTCTGCAGACCTTGACAAAATCACAGACTGGGCAAACAAGTGGAACATGTCTTTCAATCCTGACAAATCTCACACTCTTACGATGTCTCTCCGAAAAGACCGACTGGACAACCCTCCCATCCACTTTCTGAATAATCCTCTCCAAGAAGTTCTGTCACTCAAGCTTTTGGGTCTCACTATTTGCCATGATCTTTCCTGGGAAAACCACATTTCAAATCTGGCCTCCAAAGCCAGTCGCCGACTGGGCATCCTCCGTCGTGCGAAGTCCTTCCTTGGCACACCTGAGCTCCTCACCACATACAAGGCTTTCATCTGCAGCTCTATGGAATACTGCTCTCCCCTCTGGTCTGGTGATCCTGCCTCACACCTCGCTCGTCTTCACTCTGTTGAAACCAAAGCGTTCAGAATCATTGGAATCTCCCGCGATGAAGCTAACTCCAAGGGCCTCTCACTCACTCACCGCAGGCAGGTTGGTGGTCTTTCCGTCTTCTGCAGACTCCTCTCTGGCCTTGCCCCCCCAGCTCTCTCTGGGCTCTGTCCCCCAAATATTCCTACAGGTCGCACAAGATCTGCCTGCAACCCTCTTATGGTTAAACTGCCAAAATCAAGACTTTCTGCTCACCTTCACTCCTTCATTCCTCTTTTCTCCCACCTCTGGAACAAACTCACTCACTCTCTTCAATCCCACTCCACCCTCCAGGTCTTTAAAACAGCTGTTCACCACCATCTCTTATCCTCCCCCATCCAAAACCTTGATCTTTTCTACCCCCGCTAATTTTGGTCCCCTTGTGTTTTATACCTCTCCCCCCCCCCCCTCCCCTTCCCACGCCTCCTGCCCCCAAGCCCTCTCCCTCCCACACTTCTCCCTGCTCTCAAATGTTGTGGTTGTGTGCTTCCCCTTCTCTCCCCATCTTGTCTTCCGCTCCCTCTTTTTGTATATTTTGTTTGTCTGGTTGATTTGTTTGTGAAATAAATGTTAGCTCTTTCACGAGCCTCGATTCAGTATACAAAAAAAAAAGAAAAAAAAAGAAAAAAAAAGAAGACATTTAGTTTGGTTTGCTCTTTGTCGTTGAAGAGTGCGGCGTCACCATGCCGAGATCAAAAGAGCTCTCTGAGACCTTCAGAAAGAAGGCTATAGATGCCTATGAGTCTGGGAAGGGATTTAAAAAGATCTCCAAACAATTTGAAATCAATCATTCGACTGTCCGGAGGATCATCTACAAGTGGAGAAGATTACAAACAACTGCCAACTTGTTCAGGCCAGGCCGCCCCAGCAAGTTCAGCCCGAGAGCAGACCGCAAGATGCTGAAAGAAGTCTCGAAGAACCACAGAATGTCATCACGGAACCGACAGGTAGCTCTTGCCATTGTTGATGTCAAAGTGCACGAGTCCACCATTAGAAAGAGGCTGCACAAATTTGATCTACATGGGAGGTGTGCCAGGAAGAAACCTTTGCTGTCCAGAAAGAACATCAGGGAAGACTAATGTTTGCCAATGAACACCGAGGCAAAGACCAGCACTTCTGGAACAATGTGCTCTGGACAGATGAGACAAAGGGAGAGCTATTTGGCCACAGTACCAGAAGACATGTTTGGCGAAAACCAAAGACAGCATTTGACCACAAGAACCTGATACCAACTGTAAACATGGGGGTGGAAATATTATGGTTTGGGGCAGCTTTGCTGCATCAGGGCCTGGGCAGCTCACCATCATATAATCCACTATGAATTCTTCATTGTACCAGAGGGTGCTTGAGGATAATGTGAGGCCATCTGTCGGAAAGTTGAAGCTCAATCGAAGGTGGACTTTGCAACATGACAATGACCCTAAACATACCAGTAAATCCACCAAGGAATGGCTGAATAGAAAGAAATGCAGGGTCCTGGAATGGCAAAGTCAAAGCCCGGATCTAAATCCCATCGAGATGTTGTGGGGGGATTTGAAACGAGCTGTGCATGCAAGAAACCCCTCAAACATCGCACAGCTGAAAGAATTCTGCATGGAGGAGTGGGCAAAAATTTCTCCCAGTCGATGTCAGAGACTGGTAGACAGTTATAAGAAACGCCTACTTGAGGATCTTTCTGCCAAAGGGGGCAATACCACCTATTAGAGCCAAGAGTGTACTTACTTTTTCCACAGAAGGAAATGGCATCTGTTAATTTTTTGTTGAATAAATTATTGCAGTCAATTTTTCATTGTTTTTTGTTCAATTAGATCACCTTTATCTACAGATACTGTTTAAATGAAGATCAAATATTGATATGTCCACATATGTAAAAAAGATTTAAAAAAAAAAAAAAAACTTCATGGGGTGTACTTACTTTTTCCACATGCGAAATTTGCCTTTATGTTTATTTAAATTATACAATGGACTACAAAATGTAAATGTTTCATGATATTTGTTATATTATCTCACCTTTATCTGTCAATATTGTTTGAAATGAAGATCAAATAGCTGTATGTTGAAATATGTTGAAAAAGTCAAAACTTTACATGAGGTGTACTTACTTTTTCACGTGACTGTAGCTGCCACACTGGTTAATGACCCTCTCAGACCACTACATTTTTGATGAACCCACTCAGTGCACATTGTACATTGAATTGAGTTCACTCCGACACCCTTCCTGCACACAGCACACGGCCACTTCCCAGTTCGTTCCACCTCACCACATGCTTTACCACTTGCCATCACCTTCGTTTTTCCGATATTCACCTTCAGACCCTTTGTCTCTAAACATTCCTTCCACTTGTTCATCTTCTCCTTCAGTCCATCCATACTTTCCACAATCAACACCAGATCATCTGCAAACAACTCCCACGGTAAACCCTCCTTTACATTCCGAGCCAGCACCTCCATCACAGCTACAAATGGTTGTGGAGTACTGACCCCTGATGCACTACCAACTTCACCTCAAACTCACCACTGTTCCCGTTCTTCGTCCTTACAGCTGTGCGCGCTCTCTCGTACATTGCCATCACTACTCTGATCAACCATTCCTCCACTCCTAACTTCCTCAATGCCCATGTCAATACTTCGCATGGATCCCTATCGAATGCTTTCTCCAGATCAACAAACCCAAGAAACAACTTCTTCCTCTTCTCCATGTAAGGAAGCAACACACTGATGGCTCTTTATACAGGATATCAAAATGAATTCCCACACGCCCATGAGACAGTGATGGCTTAAAGCCACTGGCGGAGTTTGGGGGGTTGGCAGGGGGGGAAATGCCCCCACCTTTAATTTTTTCAGTAGTTTACAATTAAGATAAAAACATCCCGCATTTAAACGCCAGTAACAATAATGAACGTAAACTGTACTTGTGATTTCACGTACACTGTAACTACATGAACAAACGGTAATTTTGGAAGTCAGACCAAGCTACCCATTATTAATATTAAGCCCTTGTCCCCTCCTCCCCCCTCCCCCAAATAGAGAAGTCAAACTACGCCTATGCTGAAAGCAGTACCTTAACCACTCGCATCACGAAGAGTAAGTCAGTAAGACATAATAATGGGATTGAGTGGAGTGGCGAAGTTTGGTGCGATGGTGTCACATAGGGGAGGGGAGGCAGGGGAGAGAAGGGAGGGGGAGAGGGAGGGGGGCAGAGAGAGGGGGAGAGAGAGAGGGACAGATGGAGGGGGAGAGAGAGGGATGGGGGAAAAGAGGGAGAGAGGGAGGGGGAGGAGAGAGAGAGAGGGTCTGTTTGTTACTTGCCGGAAAAGATTCTGGCAAGTATGTTGGTTGGTTTGTCTGCGTCTGTCTGTCTGTCTGCAGTACTACGTCTACATCGTTGCACATGGAATCGCCATACTTTACACACATATTTGTCTTGCCCTGGAATAGACTGTGCCCAATTTTTAACTCTCTTGGCCCAAGGCCTCCATCATGACGTCATAATTCGATAATTCGACAAGTACAAAACTTCATCCAATCAAGATGCAATTTCTTGAGCGACATGACGGCATAAACTGGTGAAGAAAAATAATAATAATGACGTCATCGGTCACGTGGTTCGGCTGCCATCTTGGAAAAACCAAAAAACTTTGCACCTCTATATCTCCGAAAGTGCTGAATAGAAAAAATTGAGACATGGCTCATTGTAAAGAACTCTCCATGGGGAACTAGAACGGGCACTCGGTAGAGCGCATACCTTCGCCGCAGCTATGGTAAAAATACGATTTTGACCTTTTCGTGACCTTGACCTTGACCTTTGACCCGATTGCTCCCAAAATCTAATCAAATGTGTCCCGTATAATAACCAATCATCCCACCAAATTTCATGCAATTCGGTTGAATACTTTTTGAGTTATGCGAATAACATACACACACACACACACACAGACATACAAATAAATACACAGCGATCAAAACATAACCTTCCGCTTTTGCGAAGGTAATAAGATATGTTGATGATGTCATAGGTGCCTCCATTATGACGTCATAATTCGACAAGTACAAAACTTCATCCGATCAAGATGAAATTTCTTGAGCATAATCTAGGAATAAATTAGTTTAGAAAACAAATAATGATGACGTCATCAGTCACGTGGTTCCGCCGCCATATTTGTCCAAAATGGCCAATAAAAAAGTACATTCCGGCAAGTCCTCGGTCTCTGAGCGATTTTTCATTTGTTTGTTTGTTTGTTTGTGAACAAGATATCTCAAAAGTTGAGGAAGGATTTGAACGAAATTTTGCAGAGATGTATTGTGTATGTGACACGGCCAAAATGATTCGATGTTGGTGAAGATCTGGATCCGGCTAGTATAATTTTTAAAGTGATTCTTCACCATTGGGAGATGGGACCAAAACGATACAAAGCAGGATATCTCAAAAAGTTGTGAGCGGATTTGCACAAAACTTGGTGGACAGCTTGGGTGTGTGACATGGAAGAAACGATTCGATTTTGGTGAAGGTCTGAATTTGGATTCGAATATGAGATTTATTTAATTTTTAAGTGATTCTTCTTCATTGAGAGATCGGGTGAAAAGAAATGTACAACATGATATTTTAAAAAGTTATGGACGAGTTATGACTAAACTTGGTGGATGAGTTGATTAGATGACAAGAACAAGCCGATTAGATTTTGGTTCAGGTCCGAATCTAGATCCGGCCTATCACTGGGATACAAAACATACTGTTCAGCCTGGTGGAGGTATGCACTCTACCGAGTGCCGTTCTAGTTTTCTAGACTTTTTCCCCACACCCTCGAATATATTCAACTGGAACTTGATGGATGGCTTTATTATGATAACGTGCAGAACAAATTCGAGTTTCAGGGAATTTCATCAATTTTTCAGAGTTATGCCCATTTAAATGTTGGAAAATATCACATTGGCAGGGGACATGTATTGCAAATCAATCCTCACTCTTGTTGGTTCACGAGTTGTCAAACAGAGTGACCACTATATTCGTCATGGGTGTGTGTCTGTGTGTCTGTCTGTGTGTCTGTCCGCAGCATAACTACTCGATGATATCAGATTTTGATGAAACTTGGATGGGAGGCTGATATCATGATCTAGTTGTGTCCTGCCGAGAATGGGCGCATTGCGCCCATCGTGGGCGGAGCCACGCCCGAAAAAGACGTCTTTTTAGGGGGTTATCGATTTCAAGGTACATCTTCTCCGAGGGGTTTGGTGGAATCTGACAGGCGTTTCGGTATTTGGTTAGGCCAATGTCATGTGTCTAGCTCCAGTGAGCTCGATTTTTTCATTTTTGCCCCAAGGTCAAGGTCACAAGGTCACAAAATTTTTAAAAGTCGATTTTTGATTGTTTTATTACATTGTTCGCTTCCTGATAGGGTGAAATGTCGTACATGATCTTATATTATCACATACATCATGAAATACAAGTTTTCCGACAAATTTCAGAATCTTCGAGCTTTGACCTTTGAAGGTCACAAAGGTCAAATTTTCAAAGTTTCTATCTCATTTCAAGGTCAGTAACCTTCGTTTTGACATTTCCAGGCCAGCACCACACACAATTACGTACAGCTGGCTCTTAAAGGCCTGCGCACGCAGCGCATTGGGGCCATTTGTAAATAGGCATGTACACCGCATGTCGGGGGCCGACACCTGCCACGTGGACCCCCAACCCCCCAGTCCGGGCCTGTTTCGGTTATAGTCAGTCCTTTGTCATTGAATACCGCTCGCTTGTGAACCATCGTCGTCTCCCGACTTGTTTTTATTATTATTATTATTTTTATTAATATTAGATTTTAAAGGGTCAGAGGTGAAGCAATAAATTAAAAAAAACACCACCTTAAAATTCCCCTGATAGCATTTCAGTCGATAGAGATTAAACTTGGCACAAAAGTGCAATCAACCAACCCCATATGGGATGCGGATGCGGATGAAGACTCATGATTTGAATCATTTTCAGGATTATGCAAGCATCCGAGTTCCTCCAACACTGTCATAATCCCAGGATATCATTCTCCTGTCTCGTACAATGATGATTATGATTCCAAGCCCAATGCAAGTACCCTGAACTCACCAATTGGAATGTACACCGGGGTTTCTTCCCTGCTGATCTGGAAGCAAAAAAATAATTACAAAATACAAAAGTCAAATGCGTTGTCAACATTAGTGTTCAATGAATAAGAGAATGTCAAACCGTGACTTGTGCGAGGGATTTTCTGAAAAACCCAACACTTAGGGATTATATATCCACTTATCGTTACAATGTTATATTATCAATTTGGATTAGATGTCCAAGTTATCATCAAATCCGGATTGAGACCAGGTCACTCTACCTTGGACATGCAGCTTCTGCTCTCCCAACAATGGATGGAGGCCTTCAATGTCAGCCATGAGATCAGGGCCACCTCTCTTGACATATCTCGAGCTTTCCATACAGTCTGGCATCCCGCCTTGCTCTCCAAACTGTCTGCCTATGAAATCCAAGGCCAACTCCACTCGGATTACCGAATTCCTCCACTCTCGTGGCCAACATGTGGCTCTCAACATAATCATTTATGTTGTCATTTATTTATCATTTATTTATGTTGCCAAGGCTGGATATACTCAAGGCAGTTTTCTGGGTCCTGTGCTTTTTCTGATCTTCATCAATGATCTCTCCGACTCTGAAAAATCCTCTTTATCTCTTTGACGACGACTCTGCCGTGTCATCCCTCATTCTTCTGACAAGCAAGTTGAAGCCTCTTCCCTCTCCTCCAACCTTGACAAAAATCACAATCTGGTCAAACACTCAGAATATGTCTTTCAATCTTGAGAAATCCCACTCACTCTCTCTCTCTCTCTCTCTCTCTCTCTCTGTCTGTGTCTGCAAGGATCGTTCCACAAATCCTCCCATCTATTTTCTCAACAACCGTCTCGAAGAGGTTCAGTCATTCAGACTCTTGGATCTCATTCTCAGCCACGATCTTTGTTGTGAAAGCCGCATTTCAAAGTTGGCCTCCAAAGTCAGATGCCGACTGGGCATCCTCTGTCGTGCAAAGTACTTCCTTGGCACACCTGAGCTCCACACCTACAAGGCCTTCATCCAAATTTTGAGAGAGTACTGCTATCCTCTCTGGGTTGGCTTCCCTGCTCAATGCTCATCTTACTCAGCTTGATGCAGTGGAAACCAAGGCTTTTAAGATCATTGGAATCTTATTGGAAATATTTGGATCATTGGAAATATTGGATCATTGGAAATCCTTCACGATGAAGCGGAGTCTATGGGCCAATCATTTCGCCATCGCCAACAGGTCAGTGGTCTCTGTCTTTTTCCACCTCCTTTCTGGTCTTGCACCCTCTGCCCTATCTGTGCTCTGTCCAAGCCCAGTATATGCTGGACACACACGGTCCAGTAGCAACCCCATTCTAATGAAACTCCCAAAATCCAGAACCACTGCTCACCTCCACACATTTATTCTTCCTTCACCTCACCTGTGAAATCACATTCCACTTTCTCTTCAATCTCATTCTGCCCTCCAGGTCTTCAAGCCAGCTGTTCACCATCATCTCAGGTCACCCCCCCCCCCCCATACCACCGTTTAGAGGCCATTTTTCCCCGCAAAGCGGGGGTTGGCCTTTTCGGGGACCGTGGTAGTTGTTGTTTTTTGGTCCCCTTTTTGAAGCAATGTTTTACGGCCGGATGCCCTTCCTGACGCCAACCCTTTTTGCCGCCTTCAACGACAAACAGGGAATTACCAGTGAATTAGCCGACCTCGGAAGGATGACAGGCTGTCAACCCCCCTGGCGTTAATTCAGCGATTGACCCCCCCATCCTGTCACCCCCCCATCCAAAATCATATTTCATACACCCAATAAACCACCACTCATCTGTCCCAAAATTTTGTTTTTACGTAGCCATGTTATCCACGCCTTGAATTTTCCCCTACAGCTCATCATTACCTGCATCCTTGTTTGTCTATGTCCATCTACCTTCTCCCACCGCCCTGCTGTTGGCGTTTCTCCTTTCTCCTGCTGTTTCCTTTGTTATGCTGTGTCCTGATCTGTATGCTGTGTCCCGATCTGTATGGTGTGTCCCGATCTGTATGCTGTGTCCCGATCTGCATGCTGTGTCCCGATCTGCATGCTGTGTCCCGATCTGCATGCTGTGTCCCGATCTGCATGCTGTGTCCCGATCTGCATGCTGTGTCCCGATCTGCATGCTGTGTCCCGATCTGCATGCTGTGTCCCGATCTGCATGCTGTGTCCCGATCTGCATGCTGTGTCCCGATCTGCATGCTGTGTCCCGATCTGCATGCTGTGTCCCGATCTGCATGCTGTGTCCCGATCTGCATGCTGTGTCCCGATCTGCATGCTGTGTCCCGATCTGCATGCTGTGTCCCGATCTGCATGCTGTGTCCCGATCTGCATGCTGTGTCCCGATCTGCATGCTGTGTCCCGATCTGCATGCTGTGTCCCGATCTGCATGCTGTGTCCCGATCTGCATGCTGTGTCCCGATCTGCATGCTGTGTCCCGATCTGCATGCTGTGTCCCGATCTGCATGCTGTGTCCCGATCTGCATGCTGTGTCCCGATCTGCATGCTGTGTCCCGATCTGCATGCTGTGTCCCGATCTGCATGCTGTGTCCCGATCTGCATGCTGTGTCCCGATCTGCATGCTGTGTCCCGATCTGCATGCTGTGTCCCGATCTGCATGCTGTGTCCCGATCTGTATGCTGTGTCCCGATCTGTAAGCTGTGTCCCGATCTGTATGCTGTGTCCCGATCTGTATGCTGTGTCCCGATGTGTATGCTGTGTCCCGATCTGTATGCTGTGTCCCGATCTGTATGCTGTGTCCCGATCTGTATGCTGTGTCCCGATCTGTATGCTGTGTCCCGATCTGTATGCTGTGTCCCGATCTGTATGCTGTGTCCCGATCTGTATGCTGTGTCCTGATCTGTATGCTGTGTCCTAACTCTTCCACGAGCCTGGACTATGTATGAAAAAAAAAAGATGGGAAATGATGCAAAGCTGAAAATGTATACATACACATTATGTAAATGTATCTTTATTTATTCATATGCAGCCTGGGGCTGCAGGGCTGCATCATTTTCTGGATGTGCAACTGTGCCACTGATGCAGTGCCCCCTTATCAGTTAGCTGGTACTCAGTTTGCAGGCCGAGTCAACCCGCCTGGTGTTAATTCAACACATAACAGGGGCTCCAAGTCAGGACCATCAGATCTCCAGGCAGACACGTTAACCGGGCAACACCTGACTTTCTGCATGTACATCGACATCATGCGAATTCCAAACCGGTTATAATCCCAGGAATGATGTTTATTAATTAATAAATGGCCCTCCGAAGGCCCCTTGTTGTCTCACCGCAAAGTTTCGCAGCGGCGGCGGCCCCAGCTGACAGATTAGAGGCCGAGCACCGACAATGCACAATCTCCGCAACATCACCGACGATCTCAACCCGTAAAGCTCCGCAAACTCCACAGCGGGACAGCGGGTCCTCGACTGGCGCGCTCAAGGAAAACGAGCGTCGCCAACTGGGCCAACGAAGTAGGCCACGACGCTCGCGTGCAAAGAAAAACATCATTGCTTATTTTTTAATAATAATATACTGTACATCATTAAAGAGTAATTATTGGGGGAATTTTTTTTTAACATTCTTTTATATTTTGTGTTTGGGTGTACACGCCATACTACAACAGTCGTAATATAAATAATTATTTCAAGAGCGAGACGAGTTTGTGAGTGACGTCATATCCGGGTTGTAGTCGAGCCGTGTTTTACACTGACCTGGAAAATGTTATCATCGATTCCAGGCTGTCATTCATAACTGACAAACTAAACGTTCAAACCGAAAGAGGTGGTTTACTTTTAGCTCATTCTTTTTCCGGTGTTGCGCGTGGATGATCCAAAAAAAAGACTTTCTGTACTCAATGCAAAACGTTTTCCCCAAAATATTCAGTGACCTTTTACTTTTTAGGAATCGTGAAACTCTGCGTTAAGAAAGGTGATGCAATTTAGTAAAGTTCGATTCCACCTACAGCTGGGAAACGATATGCTGCTGCACTCTTCTGCATGCTCGACTGCTCCTCTCGACTCTTACTCGAAACTGATGGACGTGACTGACGAATGCTAAAGTCGATCAAGCTATTTCAGTGACAACTGCTATTCACAAACTACCATTTTAATGTCCACACTATAAATATAATCCTTGCTTATTGCCATTACCAATCATTTAAAACTGGCACGTCTTTCTTCAATTAAATATACCGACTGCACACATATATATATGTATATATATATATATATATATATATATATATATATATATATATATATATATATATATATATATATATATATGGCTTTCATCGAGTTTTATGTACCGGTATATAAATATTGTTACGGTTCCGTGCGACCCCCATTCCCTTACCAAGGGGAGATTAAGCCCCTTGTTCTCCTTGGGTCGTCGCAACCGCCAGACTTCAGTCGCCACTCCCGGTCGGACGCGGGACAGGGTTTCGGGACAATCTTCGCACGTACCTAAGTACCCACGCCACCGCGGAGGCGGGGATCAAGTCTCGCACGAACCACGCGTAATTTGAGTACGCCCGAGCGTATGGTGTACCACGTGGTCCGTGCAGTTACCTTGGTATTGGAACCCGATTAGAGCGATATAATTCGTACCATGCTAAGTCAATGAGGGAAAACACAAAAGCAGTAGAATCAAAGGAAGAACACGTTTAATTATTATTTACACTATTATGTACAATGGTTCGGTCGAAAAGAGAGACACAGGGCAGTCTTACTTATCGCCCACACAATGGGCCCATTCACACTCACAGGGGGATGAAAGAAGGAATGTTCATGCGCTGAACGCGCCGGCTTTGTCGTTCAGGAACACCTCACCCGGCGTGGCCCTCTGCGGTCACAGCACGTCCCCCGACGAAGGCAGGCAGGCAGGCAGGAGGGATCCTCGCGGTGCGTATCTCGAACAAAGGCAGGCAGGAAAATATGCGCGTCTCTCGCCCGGCACGGCGGTCCTTCACAGTGCGATTAATACAACGGTGCGCTTTCACTCTCGTAACTCAATTCAGGATCTGACTCAAGCTCAATTCAACAGAGGACCCTGGCTCATAACTTGGTTCAACACCACGCACTCTCAGAACTCTTAACTGAGGTTCAGCGCACCTCTCCTCAGAACTTGTACGAGCGCCTCTCCCCATAACTGAGGTGGGGGCTTCAGGCACAGGGTTATATTGCCACGCCCTGGCCTGCCTCGAATGTTCCAAACCACACCTTTTGCCGCAGTGCTAAGCCACTCCCCTCGAGCCCTGATTGGCGGCTCATGCTTAACGGTCACTCCCACTTCTCCTGTCCCGCCTTCCTTCGGCCTGCCTCGACTTGTCAGGCCGGCCTCGTGGTAATTTGCACTAAAACTCAAAGCATCGAGGCGGCATAAAGCATTGGAAGGAGACCTAACTCTCATTATTCTACTCAACACAAAACTACACATAGGAAAGGTCTACGCTTACACTTACATAACTGAGCTTAAACGAGGCTACATGTTGTAGTGTGACTAACTATGAGGGGAAAATGAACCTTTATTTGTAAAAACACAAAACCGCAACAATATATACAGACAGTGACGAAGTGATGGTTTTTTTTGGTGCTCAGGGCAAAGGTCAAAAAAAATCGCCCCCTGCAGGTACTGTAATCGACAGAAATTCCTATTGGGGGGCCATAGGAAAGAGCTTCAGCTTCCCAGGAGGATCAGCAGCAGAGTCCTGGAATCTGTTCAAAATTAGAATAGATTTAGATATGATCTCCTGAGATGATTCGGCTCATTAACTACAAAGAATCCGGAATAATTCCTTTGTTTCTAAGCCGTGTTAAGGTGTATAGAGCAGTTGAATAGGTCCTTCCATGACATGGTATTCCTGTTACAAAATATATAACAAAAACAATGATAACATTGTAACAAATCATTAATTAATACAAATAATATTAAGAACAATAATAATAGTCAGCTTAACTAACAATTCAGGAATGGACGGCCAGCTTAACATCCACCAACTAATGCCGACAGATGGGACGGCCAGCTTAACGTCCACCAACCAATGCCGACAGATGGGACGGCCAGCTTAACGTCCACCAACCAATACCGACAGATGGGACGGCCAGCTTAACGTCCACCAACCAATACCGACAGATGGGACGGCCAGATTAGCATCCATCCGAGGGATGGCGCACACACTGATGAATGACCCCGTCTGTTAAACACCGGGATAACACTTTATAGCTGCGTCGGGATTCAAACACAGGCTGGACAGCTTGAAGACCAGTGCTACCTCTGGGGTATCCTTCCAATCCATCACACTCGCTGAGGCATCTCACTCTCACCACGTTTACCTTTGTCTTCAATCCCTTGGCTTTTTCCCCTCAAACACATGTCTACGTCATACATCACACGTCACACGTGTTTTAGGCCAAAAAAAAAAATTATGAAAAAAATTGAAATTGACTTGTAATTGACGTAATTGTAATTAACGTAATTGTAATTGACGTTCTCGTTGTGTGCCCCTCAGACAGGCATTGATCTTGACTCAAAAGTTTTGTCCAACTTTCCTGTAGGTCTCATGTGGCACTGCCTGGAGGTAGTCTGACACCTGCTTCAGATCATCCAGTGTGGCAGGGCGGTTGACGTAGACAGAGCGGTACCCAGGGCAACGAGGCGGTTTCTGAAGAGCTGCTGGAGGAAAGTGATGGTGTCACCAGCTGTATGCGGGGGTGCACCATCCTGCATAAACCAGGTCATGCTGAGCTGGTTTGGGGTGACCTTTTGGGCTAGATCATTATGGAACTTCTGGAGCACGGCCCGGTAGCGCTCACTGTTGATCATCACCATCATGCTGTTATCATTCTCAAACCAGTAAGGCCCGAGCATTCCCTATCTGGCATTGAAGGTGCAAAAGCATGTGACCTTATTAGGCCCTTTCAGTTACCTCTCAGTGATCTCAGGTGGTTCTGCCACCCAGAAAATGTTGTTGTGGTTCAGTTTTAGTCTCATACCACTGAGCCACCACTTTTGTCTTCTGCTCCACTGTCAATGATATAGTTGAGCTACGGAGCTAGAAATCCCAGGAGACAAATACCACGATAACCCCACCAAACCCTGAAAAGGAAAACGGTATAGGTCAAAAAACAAAGAAATGGCAGGAAGTCAAAGTTGTATCAATCTTTTTGAAACATCCTGTATATACAGTTACGTGAAAAAGTAAGTACACCCCATGTAAAGTTTTGACTTTTTCAACATATTTCAACATACAGATATTTGATCTTCATTTCAACAATATTGATAGATAAAGGTGATATAATATAACAAATGTCATGAAACATTTACATTTTGTAGTCCATTGTATAATTTAAATAAACATAAATGCAAATTTCGCATGTGGAAAAAGTAAGTACACCCTTGGCTCTAATAGGCGGTATTGCCCCCTTTGGCAGAAACAACCTCAAGTAGGCGTTTCTTATAACTGTCTACCAGTCTCTGACATCGACTGGGAGAAATTTTTGCCCACTCCTCCATGCAGAATTCTTTCAGCTGTGCGATGTTTGAGGGGTTTCTTGCATGCACAGCTCATTTCAAATCCTCCCCACAACATCTCGATGGGATTTAGATCCGGGCTTTGACTTGGCCATTCCAGAACCCTCCATTTCTTTATTTTCAGCCATTCCTTGGTGGATTTACTGGTATGTTTAGGATCATTGTCATGTTGCAAGGTCCACCTTCGGTTGAGCTTCAACTGTCCGACAGATGGCCTCACATTATCCTCAAGCACCCTCTGGTACAATGAATAATTCATAGTGGATTCTTTGATGGTGAGCTTCCCAGGCCCTGATGCAGCAAAGCTTCCCCCAAACCATATTTCCACCACCATGCTTTACAGTTGGTATCAGGTTCTTGTGGTCAAATGCTGTCTTTGGTTTTCGCCAAACATGTCATCTGGTACTGTGGCCAAATAGCTCTACCTTTGACTCATCTGTCCAGAGCACATTGCTTTGCTGTCCAGAGAAGTGCTGGTCTTTGCCTAGGTGTTCATTGGCAAACTTAAGTCTTGCCCTGATGTTCTTTCTGGACAGCAAAGGTTTCCTCCTGGCACACCTCCCATGTAGATCAAATTTGTGCGGCCTCTTTCTGATGGTAGACTCATGCACTTTGACATCAACAGTGACAAGAGCTACCTGTAGGTCCCATGATGACATTCTTGGGTTCTTAGAGACTTCTTTCAGCATCTTGCGGTCTGCTGTTGGGCTGAACTTGTTGGGGCGGCCTGGCCTGAACAAGTTGGCAGTTGTTTGGAATGTTCTCCACTTGTAGATGATCTTCCGGACAGTCGAATGATTGATTTCAAATTGTTTGGAGATCTTTTTAAATCCCTTCCCAGACTCGTAGGCATCTATAACCTTCTTTCTGTAGGCCTCGGAGAGCTCTTTTGATCTCGGCATGGTGACACCGCACACTTCAACAACAAAGAGCAAACCAAACTAAATGTCTGAGGTTTAAATAAGACAGGTTTCTCCAAGATCCTCTCTAACGATGTTCTAAACATTTGCACCTGAGCTGGTGCACCTGATTCTAATTTTAGGTATTTGAAGTAGTGATAAATGTAGGGGTGTACTTACTTTTTCCACATGCAAAATTTGCATTTATGTTTATTTAAATTATACAATGGACTACAAAATGTAAATGTTTCATGATATTTGTTATATTTTTTCACCTTTATCTATTAATATTGTTGAAATGAAGATCAAAATGCTGTATGTTGAAATATGTTGAAAAAGTCAAAACTTTACATGGGGTGTACTTACTTTTTCACGTGACTGTATACCAGTGTGGACCGGCTCGCTACGCTCACCTCACCACACGTCGCTGCAGATGCTAAGGATAATGACCTGACTGGTGTAAATCATGACAACACAGCAATTCAAGTTCAATCATTAATATAAACATTTCTTTCATATAAATTTATTTGTAATAATGGTGATATTATATATTTGTAATTTATTTATTTTGTAAAAAGGTCCACGTGGTCTAAAGCTGTAAATGGTCAAGGGTCCAAGCTGGTGTAATGGGTCCAAAGGGTCTTCCAGGTCTTTGGGATCTTAAGGGTCTTCAGGATCTTATGGGTTTTGTATCTTTTTGATTTCCATGATCTTTAATTGTTTTCGGAGTCTTTAAGTGTCTTTTTTATCTTGGGGTCTTTGGCTATTTTGGGTCTTTGAGGTATTTTTGGGTATTTGGTGTATTCTGGGTTGTTAAGGGTCTTTGGGGTATTTTGGGTATTCGCAGTCCCCAAAATACCCCAAACACCCAAAAGCCTCAGAGGGAAGATTTAAGTGAAGCCTTAAGGATATTCGTATATGCAACCATCCTCAACTTAAGGATGTCCTTAAGAGAAAAGTTAAGGTGAAAGTTAAGGAAATCCTTAACGTTCCCCTTAAGGATGCTTTATGCAACTGGGCCTATGCACTTTATTTAACAACAGGGGTGTGTTCAGTTACCAAAGCAGCCAGCTATAGCATTTGCCAAGCCAGCTGTTCCTTATCAACAGTTTCAAATGGAATACGTGCATGGGTGCTTGTGCCACTTGGTAAGCGCTCTACAAGAAACTTGGTAACTGAACACCAGGCCTTTATCTGCTTGACTATGATTTAGAAAATGCTTCGTCTATTATCCACATCGGAAACTGTTGGGACTGCCACCGAAGAGGGTGTTGAGAGAAGAATTTGATGTGATCCAAAATTATTTCGGTGCAGGCTGCCAAATATCCATATATAACACTATTTTTGTCGATATAATGTTTGTTCGGTTGTGCCTCATGGACAGCCTAAGGAAGTGACTTATAGAGGGAAGAGGGTGTCGATGGGGGGGGGGGGGGGGGGGGGGGGGGTGGGGGGGTAACCTTTTTACAATAAAAAGCATGGGCGCATCAGATTTAGACTAGGGGCGTGGCTTCCTCTGACTATAAAAGGCCCACTAAACACACGTGATTGACTATTTTCCAGCAACTCTGCTAGTTTAACGTAAACGGCATGGCATCGAGTCTGAACTAGATTTGACCCAGAATCTGAACGGCATGCTGTTTCCAGACTCAGGGCAGCTTAAACTAGAGAGGGCATTACACCTTTTTAAAGCAGTTTTTATTTAGTTCTTTTTATCAACACTGATGTTATGTTTAACAATCAAGGTAGATGGACAATACAATCCAGGTATTCTGCATCATACTTGTGGGTTTTCCCCAAGCTTGCCATTCCTCCCTATCCCCAAACCCCAACAAAGCAAATTATTAATTTATGCAAAAGTTCCCCCAAAATTATTCTCACCCCGCTTGTCAATTTTTGAAGCGAAATATCTTGATCAGGAAATTATAACAGCCTCGTTATTTACTGATACTAGGGCATGCCCGTACTATATATAAGCTAGGACGTGCCCGTACGTGGGTGCCCGTTCCTTGCCAAAAAAAAAAAAAAAAAAAAAAATTTGTGTAGGGGTGTGTGTGTGTAAACATCCTAGGGCGTGCCCGTACGTGGGTGCAAAAAAACATGCGTGCAAACAACAACAACAAAAAAAAACTTTGAAACCACGTGGCAGTAACGACCACAGAACCCCCCCCCCCTCTATTTACATGAATGGTTTGGTCCATTCGCAACGACCACAGAACCCCCCCCTCTATTTACATGCAATGGTTTGGTCCAAAGCGAACGGTTTGGTCCATTCGATGTGATTCGATGATTCGATGTGAATGGTTTGGTCCATTCGCAACGACCACAGAACCCCCCCCTCTATTTACATGAATGGTTTGGTCCATTCGCAAAGCCAAAGCGAACGACCACAGAACCCCCCCCTCTATTTACATGAATGGTTTGGTCCATTCGCAAAGCCAAAGCGAACGACCACAGAACCCCCCCCCCCTCTATTTACATGAATGGTTTGGTCCATTCGCAACGCCAAAGCGAACGGCGAACGGCTAAATCGCCATAGCTCGGTAAGTACTTGTCCGATTAATTTCAAACCTTGAAAAGGCACATCCTCGGGTCCCCAGCAATATACCTGGCAAGTTTCAAGTATATCGGACCGGTAGTTGTCGAGAAACAGCGGTCACAGACAAACAAACAAACGTACAGACGTACAGAGATTACTGGAATTATAGATAGATATCTGGTATATATCAAGCTTCTCACACTATGTTTTGTTTCAGGTATCAAGAATAGGACATCTATCAACAGGAGGTGGTGATTGTAAACTTTAAATCGGAATAGGGTACAAATAAATTCCCCCCCCCCCCCCCCCCTCCTGTACAATGCTCCTGTGAAGAGGTTTCCTTGTTTCAGGACTAGGTGATGGTTTTACGAGTTTTTCCTCATGATTTATTTATTTATTTTTTTCAAAAGAAAAAAGAAAAAACATATTTCCTCAAATATATTTTTTCCTCTGTTCTCTTTAGCCCTTCACATTTAGTGGCTCTCAGCCTTGTTTATGGCAAATTTCAATTTAAAAACTTTTTGGAGAGGAAGTGAAGAGAAAGGTTGAAGATGAAAAGAGTAATGAGAATGGAAGGAAGAGGGATGTATGGAACATTTGGGATAGGAGAAGGGGTGGGGAGAGTTGGGGATCAAAATCCACTTTCTTCACATTTTATAGACTCTTTGTTGCCATTTTACAGAAATCTAAGAATTTCTTGATATTTGACTGTATTTTGCAAGTTTGTGTTGGCATTATATATCAAATAAATGTCATTTCAATATCCGTGATATTCAGCCATTCAAACACTGAAAATGTAAAGAACGTGATACTTTATTACTTGCAAAAGAAACTCGAGCATTTAAAACCTCGTCATATCATAATGAGATCAACTGACTGTACATTCCATTTAATACATGAAGATAAAGTAACATGTTTCAATTACATCGTAAGGTTAAAGGCAAAGTTTTAACTGCATTGAAATGAGTAAATCACTATACTTTCCCAAGAAAAAAATACATAGTAATGCTGGTAAATCTATTGCTTCATGGTGAGGTCATGGCAGTGACCTCGATGACATATGAATGATAATCACAATGGCAGTCTTTCCTTCATGCACTTCCCAGGCACTTGGTAGATAGTCACATTACATGTACACTTCCAAAGTCAATTCACCGAACGGTGGTCTGCGTGGAGGAGGTGGGGGGGTCATGACTTGCCATTTTTACAGTGATCATACCATTTAGTAATTGTATCGCAAGATGCCAAATCTAAAACTAATACTCTACTTGACACCATTTAAACAAATTACTCCTTAGTCTGGAATACTCAAATAACTCCAAATCCTGGCGTTGGCTTAGCGGTTAGGGTGCCGGCTTGGGATCCTAGGATCCTGGGTTCGAATCCCGGTCGATCGCTGAATTAACGCCAGGGGGGTTGACTCAGCCTGTCATCCTTCCGAGGTCGGCAAATTGAGTACCAGCTTGCTGGGATGAATGATCATGGTGTGTACCCCGATTCAGAATAGGCACACCGTATCCTTTGTAAGAGCGTGACCAAGGGTTGGCGTCAGGAAGGGCATCCGGCCATAAAAACATTGCCTCAAACAGGGAACCATGATTGTCATGGGGCCCGCAAGGCTAACCGTTGCTCTAGCGGGGAAAATGTCCTCAAAACGATCATTCATTCATTCACTCCTTAGTCTATTATACCTCCTGGGAATGTTCTGTTGTATCCCATATTGATATTGTTATGTGGAAGGGGAGTAGGAGCTCCATAGATAGATTGTCCTAGGAATAGTATGGACTGTGTGTTTGAGTAGGTTAGATTTACTCTTGTATTAGATATATGTAGAGGCACTGTAAGTCATATAGGTTAAATGTGCACAGAGGAGGCGGTAATTGTAAACCTTAAAGCGGAATATGGTAACGTTGTATTATGTAAAACCTCCTGTAACAGGTGAGGCCAGGTGAAGCACATTTGGCCACTGAAAGGCACCAATAGCAATATAAGTGCAAGGTATAGAACTTGATGGATGTTTTAAAAACTCCAAGGGCAGACATGACAGTTCTGCTGAAGGCTCACACAGAACCTCAGGATAAGCAGCATTGTGTGCTGCGGGTGAGAGGGGTGGAGTAGGTTCTGGATGAGGATGGGTGGATGCTGGGGTGCTGCCCCATCCTGTGGATTGGCCAATATGGACCATTCGTGGGGCGTAGGGAGGATCCAGAGAGGCTGTTAAAAAGTGTTGCATGCGCATGCACACCCTCTCTCTGCCTCATTGCAGAAGGGAAAGAAGCGCACCGGTTTCGTCATCCATCAAGCCACACTTTGGTGCTGTGCGTCAACCTGCACAACCATACCATTGTGGTGGAGCCTCAACCAACTCATGCCTGCCTCAAGTCCTCGCCTATTTTGATACCGCCATTGTTGGGTAAATCTGGTATTTTGGAACCACAGAGAGGAATGGTTTTCATTGTACATAAGATCGCATGTTCCTTTCATCCATATGTGTGTCTGTGGACCACTTGGTCAGTCTCCTTTATTTATTCATATCCTTCCTTATACCCATAATCATTAAATAAATCCATTTTATTTGTAAGAATTGTCTTCCCGCCTTTTTGCCTCCCGCGCAGGACTCACCACAAGTTCCGGCTTGGATTCAGCGATCCTTGGGGAATTGTAAATAGTAAGAATGCAGTTAATTTGGCAAACATCGTTTCGGTCATTAGCAGAGGTCTTCGACCTCCGGCTCAGAACGGTCTGTGTTAACAGATAGGCAGGTCAATTTATGACAAACAACCACCTGACCAACAACAAATTGCAACAAAAGGTTTCTCAGTGGTTTTCATCCCTACTGGGTATACTGATCAACAGAAAAAAAGTCTACCAAACTCTGACCTCCGGAAATGGGTTAAAACTGGGTCATTTCAAAGATAGCCACCGCCAGGCTTCGAAATCACTAAAACAGCTATAACTTCTTCAATAATTCTGATAGAAACATAATTGTTGGTTCTAGTCCATGGTTTTAAGGGGTGAGCAATCCACTGGTGTCATTTAATTTCAGATCTGGGCAGTATTTAACCATGTTAACCTGCAATCCAAGATGGCGGCAAAAAAGGAAGGGCGTAAAATCAATAAATTGTCCGTATATAATCAAATCCCTGTTAGGCAATCACCCAACCTTTAACAAATTCTAACAAAGGGGTTTTCAGTCTTCTCCTTCCGGTAATTATATGTGATGTACTCCATGTCAGGGGAATATTTTATTAAAATCTGCCCCTCGAAAGTTAAAATCTGCCCTCGAAAGTTTAAAGTCGGTCACATTGCAGATGGTCAAGATTGCCAAGGCAGACTCTTATGGACTACCAAACTGCTACTGGTCTGTTCCTCAGAGCTCATTGTAGAACAGTAAATCTGTTTTTATTCTACCCCAGAATTTTATGGGTCAAGGAAGTCACTTGTGCAAAAACGGAATTTCCATTGAGCTTGCTGAATCCATAAATCCAAGATGGCAGCCGATTGATATGTTGACTTTTCTTTGATCTCTACTAGTTCAGATTACCATTTTCCGTAACTCAAGCCAATTTTTTTTCATCCATCAATAACAGGAGCAAAGATGGAAAACGACATGTAATCCATCCACGATGACCTCGTTTCTTTGAGGGTTATTGATATAAACTTTGTTTTCATTCCAGGATGTCATATGTTCATCATCGATTGAGTGGTTGTGTCACTGGCTCTGATCTAATTAAGTATCCCCTTCTTCGAATGCTCTTTTCCTGAATGTTTTGTTTTATATCTTACTCAGGTTTGAAGAATGAGTGCTCCTGAGATTTACGAAGATATTGTGGACAATGTCAGCCCCCATAATATCTGAGGTCAACATCGCCATGCAGGACTTCAATGACCTCACATACGCAACAAGCGAACAGCATAAAGAAGCAACTGGTGCCAGAATTGAAAGAGACACATCCGACCTCTCGAAGATAAGCACAAAGCTGAACGCATTTTCACCCTTCTCCTCGGATCCTGCATTAAGAAATGTCATCAATGGTATCGTGGCGAAAGAAGACATCAACGTGCATGAATATGAATCTGTTGGGAACAAAATCATCGAGAGAATGATTGGACAACCTGTGTTTTCCTTCTCCATCAAGAGAAAAGAGAAAGCCAAGACCCTGGGAAATTAAACTGCTGTCCAGGTTGCTCCTGACAGAACCATCGATCCCAGCTTGCTGTTCCAATGATTCCTGGTGGTATCCCGGACAGGTGATTTGTCACTTGAGGAAGTGATGAGTTTTGGGCTCAGTCCATACCAACCATCCCTCTTTGAGGACAACAATATCTTGAGAAAGGCCGACAAACCTCAACTGGCTCAAGCCGTCAGTGACCACTGTACCAAGGCACTGGCATGTGAAGGAGCACCTGACACCACACCTTCAGCACACCTTCAGACTGAAAGGTATGTGCTTGATGGAGGATCCTTGCTGCACAACCTCAAGTGGAAGAAGGGAGATACGTATGCAAAATAGCCAGAGCATATGCGGACTTCACAACAAAGCACTATGGGGCAGCAACTGTTGTCTTTGAGGGCTATGGTGCAGGTCCTTCGATAAAGGATAACACTCAGCAGAGACGGGGACAAACCAACAGCTATCCGACTGTGGACTTCACCAGAGAAACCGAATTTGATGGAAAGAGAGATGAATTCCTATCCATCAGCAGTAACAAGCAACAACTGATCACCTTAATAGGTGATCAGCTGAAGGAAGTGGGCTGCACAGTTATTCAGGCAGAAGGGGACGCTGATGTGGACATTGCAAAGACAGCAGTAAACAGCACAATTCTGCATTCCACCACACTAATCGGAGAGGACACGGATTTGTTGATGCTTCTGCTCCATTACTGTATGGCAGATGGGAAACCACTATATTTCAGATCAGACAACCAGTCAAGAAGCAATCTGAAAGTATACGACATCAATCGGATGAAGCATCTTCTCGGGAATAAGTTGTGCACCCAACTATTATTCCTGCACTCCTTCACAGGATGTGATTCAATGTCTCGTGTGTATGGCGTTGGGAAGAAATCAGTCTTTCAGAAACTCGTGAAAGATGATCAAGTCCTCGAGTTGTGTGCAGATACATTCACTTCGAAAGGCGTGAGCCTCGCTGAAATAGAGAACCTTGGCAGCCAAGCGATGACCGTTATATTTGGTGGGGAGAGCACATGTTCTCTGGCAGCCATGCGTTACAACATATTCACCAAGAAGGTCGCTGCTGCTAAGTCTTTCGTTACACCTGAACGTCTTCCCCCAACGGAATCTGCCACCAAGTTTCATTGTCTCTGAGTGTACTACCAGGTCATGGTTTGGATGGGGATGGAGAGTGACCTCGATCCTCTGGACTGGGGCTGGGGACTTGAAAACAATCGATTCGTACCCATCATGACTGCCATGAATGCTGCACCAGACACTCTTCTGAAGATGATACACTGCAACTGCACCACAGCTTGTGGTATGCCCCGTTGCAGCTGCAGAAAGAATGGGCTTCCATGTACGTCTGCATGTGGATCGTGCCAAGCGACGTGTTGTGACAATCCGCTAAATCAAGTCTCTGAGGAACTAGAGGACAGTGATGAGGACTGAACTGAGGCAGTGTAATGGACATAACATTCTTGGATGAAAACGTAACCTAAACTGTCATTATGTAATGTCCACAAATAAATATATCAGTGACACCTGGTGTTCAGTCATTTTGGTACTGACGGGCATTTTTTGACATAAAGATGAACTTTTGCAGGTTTAATATTGAGCATCTTGCAACTGTCAATCTGTCATGATACACATGAAAAATACAATCTATACAGCAAAGATTATAAAATTAGGATTTACAAATAACAAAATTCAGAAATGAAATACAACTGAAAAAAAAAGTAGATGAGACGGTACCTCAGTGGTATTGGACTGAGCATCCGATCACCAGGTCGCAGATTTGTATCCAGGCCTGCTCAGGATTGGGTTTCAAAGATATTTATCTATCATTAGACCCAGCATTCTCTCGGACCCAGCATTCTCTCGGTCTAGTTTATTATATGAGAGATGCACAAAAGTGACCCAACCATATCATTCATACATCATTGCCTTTCGAGATAGGGGATATATTATATAATGGACAATTTATTGATTTTTCGGTCTTGAATTTTTGCCGCCATCTTGGATTTCAGGTTAAATACTGCCCAGATCTGAAATTAAATGACACCAGTGGATTGCTCACCCCTTAAAACCATGGACTAGAACCAACAATTATGTTTCTATCAGAATTATTGAAGAAGTTATAGCTGTTTTAGTGATTTTGAAGCCCGGCGGCGGCCATCTTTGAAATGACCCAGTTTTAACCCATTTCCGGAGGTCACATTTTGGTAGACTTTTTTTCCGTTGATCAGTATACCCAGTAGGGATGAAAACCACTGAGAAACCTTTTGTTGCAATTTGTTGTGGGTCAGGTGGTATATCGACCTGCCTAAGACCCATCCGACGCAAAAATATATTTAGTGGGAATGAACCATCTTCTCCCACCTCTCACCCACTACAAAAAAACGGGCAAATTGTTATGTCACAAAGCTCACAAACTTTATTTGTGTAGTGTACTGTATTTCCTTTAAACCCGAATTATAAGCAAATCAAATAGAGAATACAAAGTTGTTTGCTTAACAGGATGTTTTATGCATTTATTTTTGTTTTTATATTTCATTTTTTCCCCTTCTTTTTATTTTAAACTGACACCAAGACAAAACATGGAGACAAAATATGATCTCCAGATTTGTCCTGTTCGCGCTTTAGAAGGTCATAACGTTGGCTGATTTTCTTTGCCTACGTCTGTTTAGATAAATTAGTGATTATTTGATTTGATGTTCCAGATGTAGCAGATTTGTTGTTCTTGCATGTTGCTTTGTTATGAATTGGATACAATGTACTTGGGTTTTAATTAATAGTTTTTTCATGAGAAAGGTCATTACATCATAGCATATGTGGATGAGATGTGGGATTTGATCATTGTGAGAGGGCGGATATAAGGCTTTCCAACATGATCACATGGATATTTATAACTGGGCCAGGATATGCTGCCGATCAGTCGGATGTGTGTGCATGCAAGTCCGACACACATGGAGGCCTAAAGGTAGCTTTCATTGAGCACATTCTGACTTCCATTAGAGAGCAGGCCATCACTTTGTTTGGCTGATTCAGCAAGTCGCCGTGTACGATATGCTTCGTACAGCACTTTTTCGGTCACATCCTTCATGTCCTGCATGTGAGATCTGTTAGAAAGAAGAAATATAAATTATTTTTTACATCCTTATAATTAACATAATCACAACAGCAATACTAGTTTTTGTGTGAAGTTTTATGACTGTAAAATTAGGTAATTCACATGGAGGATTGCATCATTAATAGATGTAATTCATTTTTGACATTTTTCATGAGTAATAAATACATGTCTACTTAAAGTGTGCTCTGTTTCACAATACACTGTCCTTTACTGGCACGGCACCAGATGGCAGCAATAACCCATTTCAGCATTGAAAATGCTTTGATCATGTTTGGCTGATAGGATAGCTTAGAGGTACGTACACTCAACTCTGAGCTCTCACCTGGGTTTCAATCTCAGCCCAGATATAAACCATCATCCTGGTGTTTTGGATGCAGGGTTAATGCATCAATGTGTGCGTCTTCCATCAGGAGCATGTTAAGCTGGAGGACATGTCTGTCAGCACTGGCTATTGTTGGATGTTAAATATCCCACAGAGCCACAGTGTCTTTCGTGAAGAGTCGACAAGTCATCGCCGGCAGCTTAAATAAATTACAAATTCCTGCCACTTTTCGTATTACAGCAGTCAAAAAGTCAGCAAGATTTTTAAAAAACGAAGCAAAAAAAAAAAACGAAGCAAAAAAAAATAATATATATATTTTAAACTAAATATAAAAAATAACTTCCTCAAAAACTATTAGACTCTCTTTCTTCACTTTTCTATCAATGCAGGTCTTTTATTTAAGGCCTGGCCTCGATGAGGACAATACAGTCCGTGACTGGAGCTTTCAACATTGAAAAAGCAAAAGTATGTTGAAGTTCTGGACTTGTGTGTGGAGCAACAATAAACTGTTCATTTTAAGGTGAGATGGAAATAATTCTACAGGAACCTCAACGTTTCTGTCATGAAAAACATGAAAAACAAAGAACTGCTAAATTACAGGTTCGTTTTCCAATTCATGTCCAAAAATGTCCGTGTTCGTGTCCAAAATGAAGTGTGTCCAAAATGTAACATTCAATTGAAATCAAGTTGTTCCTCAATTATAAACTGACATTTGTGGACAGACAGATGGATGGAAAGACAAAGACAGACGGACGTGCCCCAATTGCTTAACCCCATTTTCACTTCACATGCAGGTTCACATGTACAAAAGAGTGCGCACAGCTGTAAGGACGAAGGACGGGAACAGTGGTGAGTTTGAGGTGAAGGGGGGAGTGCATCAGGGGTCGATACTAAGTCAACTACTATTTGTAGCTGTGATGGAGGTGCTGGCTTGGAATGTAGAGGAGGGTTTACCGTGGGAGTTGTTGTATGCAGATGATCTGGTGTTGATTGCGGAAAGTATGGATGGACTGAAGGAAAAGATGAACAAGTGGAAGGAATGTATGGAGACAAAAGGTCTGAAGGTGAATATAGGAAAGACGAAGGTGATGGCAAGTGGTAAAGCATGTGGTGAGGTGGAAAGAACTGAGAAGTGGCCATGTGCTGTGTGCAGGAAGGGTGTCGGAGTGAACTCCATTCAATGTACAATGTGCGCTGAGTGGGTTCATCAAAAATGTAGTGGTCTGAGAGGGTCATTAACCAGTGTGGCAGCTACATTCAAATGCAAGGTGTGCACAGAGGGAGCTGCAGATAGAGGAAATGTTGAGTTGGATCTTGGAGACGGCGTGAAGCTGGAAGGTGTGAAAACATTTTGCTACCTCGGAGACATGCTGAATGGAGAAGGTGGATCAGACTCGGCAACGGTTGCTCAAGTGAGATGTGCATGGAAGAAGTTTCGGGAACTGAGTGGCGTGCTGATGAGGAGGGGTGTCGTTGAAGCTGAAGGGAAATGTGTATGCTGCATGTGTGAGAAGTGTTATGATTTATGGGAGCGAGACATGGGTAATGAACGTAGAGCAGCAACGAAGGCTGGAAAGGGTGGAAATGCGAATGGTTCGGTGGATGTGCGGAGTATCGTTGAGAGAGAGGAAGACAAATGATGAATTGCGAAAGATGATGGGAATAGAGCCTGTGATTGATGCTGTGAAGAGAAACAGGTTGAGATGGTTTGGTCATGTGTTGAGGAAGGATGAAAGTGACTGGTTGAGAAGAGTGATGGAAATGAATGTAGAAGGAAGTAGAGGACGGGGAAGACCGAGATAGACTTTGCTAAAGATGGTGGAAGAAGAAATGCGGGCAAAGGGGTTAACAAGGAGAGATGCAGAAAATAGGGCAAAATGGAGAGGATTGTCATGGGGACCGCAAGGCTAACTCCCGCTCTAGCAGGGAAAATGGCCTTAAAATGCATGTTGTTGTGCGTTTGTGTATGCACGGGGTAAAAATAATTTCTATCATATTGGAAGAAACATTCCACAAATATAGATCTTATTTCCTTCATGAATAATCAAAAGGAACAAAAACAATAACAAGTTACATTTAAGTACAGACATGGCAAGTTTATCAATATATATTTTAATAGTTCCAAATTTGGTCCATAAAAAGTACATAAATGATAATAACCACGAATAAATACAATACATTCTCCTAAATACTTCGTGTACATCAATAACAGCTTCTTGAAATGATAGAAACACCAAAATAAAAACCAAAAGATTATATTTAGTGTGTCAAAGAAATGTTTTTGGGTTCAAAATTGACCCCAGCATTGGCTTGTGTAGAGGCCCCATTGGTTCCAAGTGATGAAGGTTAAACAATGATGACAATAATCAGAGATCAGGACTCTTGAGTGAGAGATTGTCCCAGATAAACTTTCGAGAAGATGGTTAAACACTCAGTGCATCCTCATCTCATCATGAATGATGTTATTCTTCTTTCAAATGATCTTGTAGACAATAAATTGCAATTGAAAATTTTAGTAATGAGAGCTGTAAGCATCAGTAGCCATGTGTAGGTTCTGCAAAGGACAATTGTGTTATTTGCTCATCAGGAATCATACCCGGTGTGTATCCCGGTTTAGAATAGGTACACCGTATCCCTGCGTGTTGTAAGAGGCGACTAAAAGTGTTGGCGTCAGGAAGGGCATCCCGCCATTAAACATTGCCTCAAAAATGGAACCATGACAATTACAATTACATATGGGCAGGGTACAGCCCGAAGTACCCCGTGGGAGACCCCACTCCCTCTCGCCAAAACTCAAAGTGGAGAACCCGATCGAAGCAAGGGTGGAAATCACTCCATTTATGACGACAAAACGTCTGATGCCCGACGTGGAGATCCGTTTCTGAGGTTTGGGACATGGAATGTGGGGACAATGACAGGGAGATCAGGAGAAGTGGTGGAAGTATTGATCAGAAGAAGAGTCGACATGTGTTGTGTGCAGGAGACGAGATGGAAAGGAAGTGGTGTGAGAATGGTGAAGGGTAGGCAGGGACAGAAATACAAGTTTGTGTGGCAAGGGTGCCCGGAAGGCGTGCATGGTGTTGGTGTCCTGTTTTCTGAGGAGTTTGTAGACCGTGTGGTGAGTGTGACTAGAGTGAGTGAAAGGTTGATGATGGTGAAAAGGATGATTGGAAAGCTCTTGGTGAACGTCTTCTCGGGATATGCTCCGCAGGTCGATCGGGGCGATGGAGATGGACAAGTTCTGGTGTGCGATAGAGAAGCTGATGGAAAACGTGAAAGATGAGGAAGTTGTTGTGGTAGGAGGAGCCCTAAATGGACATGTGGGAAGGAGTATGGATGGTTTTGAGGGAGTTCATGGGGGTTACGGATGTGGTGTGAGGGATGGAGAAGGTGAAAGGATTTTGGAGTTTGCTGATGGAGCTGATTTGTTGATTTGTAATACTCCGTTCCAGAAAGAGGATAATAAGCTTGTATGTAACTGGAAGGTGTGAAAGGTGCTGGAAGGTGTGAAAACATTTTGTTACCTAGGAGACATGCTGAATGGAGAAGGTGGATCAGACTCTGCAACGGTTGCTAGAGTGAGATGTGCATGGAAGAAGTTTCGGGAACTGAGTGGCGTGCTGATGAGGAGGGGAGTGTCCTTGAAGCTGAAGGGAAAGGTGTATGCTGCATGTGTGAGAAGTGTTATGATTTATGGGAGCGAGACATGGGTAATGAACGTAGAGCAGCAACGAAGGCTGGAAAGAGTGGAAATGCGAATGGTTCGACGGATGTGCGGAGTATCGTTGAGAGAGAGGAAGACAAATGATGAATTGCGAAAGATGATGGGAATAGAGCCTGTGATTGATGCTGTGAAGAGAAACAGGTTGAGATGGTTTGGTCATGTGTTGAGGAAGGATGAAAGTGACTGGTTGAGAAGAGTGATGGAAATGAATGTAGAAGGAAGTAGAGGACGGGGAAGACCGAGAAAGACTTTGCTAAAGATGGTGGAAGAAGAAATGCGGGCAAAGGGGTTAACAAGGAGAGATGCAGAAAATAGGGCAAAATGGAGAAGCTTGTCATGGGGACCACAAGGCTAACTCCCGCTCTAGCAGGAAAAATGGCCTTAAAATGCCTGTTGTGTTGTTGTGTTGCTGCTCATCATGAATCATGTTACCTGATCAGCAGATCTCTTAGATGCACAAATTCGCAGTGCGCTGGATTCTCCACTGGAAAATAAAAGTGGAGTTGGTCGTGAGAGATAAAAAAAAAAATTGGTTATTTATGACAAGACACCTGGTTAAGGTGATTACAAACTTGTATCATTGCCTCACAAGTCAAATTAATGCTGTGCACCCAATAGTGGGTTACACCACTTCTTGCATGATCTTCCTCCTGACTGTAGGTCATGAATCTTGAACTATTTCGATTTACAAAATAAAATTGCTGGTTGATGAGCATACATCATCAGGCATTCAAAATGTTCTTGGAGCAAGGTACCCACAATAGTCCAAGATATACCAAGGTTTTGTTTGTGTTCTTAAATTTAAGATGTGTTTCTATATACATACACATACATACATACATACATACATACATACATATATATATATATATATATATATATATATATATATATATATATATATATATATATATATATATATATATATATATATATATAAAACGTTATACTCTTTGTGATGAACTACTACTGTGAGCGTTACCATCATAGTAAGGGCATTTAATGAGATATTTCACAAATCTGTTAACTAAATTGTTACCAAAAAATTTCTTCACCAATATGTTTGTAAAGGTGTGTAATAACATGTGTTAAAATGTTGAAGTTCAACTCCCGTGGGAAACCCAGAAAAAAAGCTGTTGAATTCGGGTACCGAAAAATTATTTTCGAGAATTTTTATTTTTTTAAATCGGCCCTTAAGTAACTTATGAGGGGTCAAATAAGGGTTTTTCATGATTCTGAGTTGATTGTTAACATTTATATTTTCACTTTTACATTTACACACAAAGTAGCTTTTATTTCACATACATATATAATACTCAAGAGTTATTTCTCATTCACAATGTCAGAAGTTTCAACAGTCATTGTCTACGTCTTCTTCAGACTCAACAACATCATGACTGCAGTTTCTGCATGTAATGCCATTACAGACTCCACAGGCCGAGATGCACGTGACCCCATTCTTCTTGCAGCTGCAATCTCCATGACAATTACAGCTCGTGAACTGCAATAGCTCCTCAGGAGCCGTGGGGTCCAGTGTTGGAACTGGCTCATACCCAGATTCTCTTCATCCAGCCATTCCAGTTGGAGTGTGGGAACTCAGGATCGTTGGCTTTGATCACCCACCCCGCTGCCCAGAGGGTGTCACCTGGAGTGAGGAGTGGCTGATCATGAGCCAGGGAGGAGGAAAGCTCAGCGAGGGGGAGAAACATGATCGCGTTCGTTCCTATCTGTTTCCTGTTCGTAAATGGAATAATCTTTACTTCAGTTCCTCTCAGGATCTTAGCTTTGTCGAGTGCCTTCAACTTCACCCGGGGGAAAGCTGCTGTTGTCTGTGGATCTGGCAAAGGTGGTGCCGGAGAGGTGACTTCGATCCAACCCATTGAGTGAAAGGGAGTGTTTCCGTGAATAGAGACAATGTTTAAATCTATATTGTCTCCAACAAACTGAGTGACTGCATTGTTTGTTTCCCCAACCTCCATAAAGACCACCTGATCATTACTTGACAATTCACTTTCACTGGCTGGCACTTTGGCTGTCATCACTGATTGATCCTCAAGCTCAGCATCAACCGCAACCTCATCATTGATCTGTTCATCGGTTTCCTCCACAATGGTGTCAAGAGTGCCAGAAGTATCTGGAACATCATCTCCACTCCTACTATTAAGGAAGCAGTATTTGTAGATTTGTGTCTCCGTGTAAGACTCAGTGTATCCCAGCCGGTGGAACTTGTTGAGCATCCATTTTGACCCAAATCTATGATCAAGTTGTATGGCAAGCCCCATTTGGTGTGGCAATACTCCAGACCGAGGTCGACAGGCCTTAATAAAATTCTGCCCCCAAACGGCAACTCTTTCGTCTGTCTTGACAATCGGTCTCAAGAACATCTGAAGGCTTGCAGGAACAAGTGTCAGCTGACTATCGATGTCAGTCATACTGTGTGTGGTGGGGTATGACTTTGGACCTAAATCAATCAAGGCAATATCATTGGATATGAACTTGAGTGCCGTCTTTATGATCTGAGTCTTCTCATCTCCATGGTCAAGATTAGCATGATGCTCTCGCAGAATATTGTCGGTGCCATCTTTGAGACAGAGTACATCTGACCTTCTTTCCTGTGTTGTGAAATACAAGGTGTCTTCGTATTTCTCTAGAAGTTTTATCTTTAGCCAATGCTTTGAATAAGAAAGGCTCTTCTCTGGTGACTGATCAAACTCCTGCAGCTTTTCATGGACTTGGTCCATGTTCATTACCCCATGCTCTAATTCTGAGTCTAACCATTCGCAGAATTCAATAAAAACTGCCTCTCGCTCCTCATCAATACTCCTCTGTCCTCTCTTCCTTTTTCCTTCCTCATCAGTCTTGGACAAACTGTCACCTCTCGCAAACATAAGTTTGCATCGCAAATGGTACAGTGTTTCTTCTGCTACCAAGTCGTTGATCCCATCCAGGCGTCCAGTGACTTCAGTGCCCCAGTCATCCCCGCGACTCTGTGCTGTCTTCAGCAAGCTTGCCTTCAGTGTATCTGCAGTCAAATTATCTGGCACTCTATTTCTTTCTAGCTTGTGCTGGATTATTTTTGTAGAGCTGGGCTGGTTGGTTACAAAGAATGCATACATCCTTATACAGGAGGTCAACTGACTGTGATCTTCTAGAACTGCAGCCAGTTGATGAACTGAACTCATAAGTAGTGTGTCTTCTCTTCAACTTTGATGACTCTTTCTCTGCCTTTGATGCTTGAGCTGACTTCTTGGTGGTTGCAACAAAGTTGTTGTACAGATCATTTTTACACTTCTGGTGGTACCTCAGTTTTCCTTCCTTTTGAGCCTCCTTCATACGTTCCACAACAGTAACATTTTCGACAGTTTCTGCTTGTTTCAATAAAGTTGAGTATCCCTTTGGAGTTGCCTGTATGAGCCTTTCAGCTGGTGTATCCGAGCGTGCACAGATGAAGCAATTGAGCACAGGTGGAGTAACGTCTTCATCCATATTGCTAGACTCCATGTCCTGCAAAGTAGAAAATGAGATATATTTAGAAATTATTTTTCCACAAAGGAGTGTCTGTGGTGAAATATAAATGTTAACAATCAACTCAGAATCATGAAAAACCCTTATTTGACCCCTCATAAGTTACTTAAGGGCCGATTAAAAAAAATAAAAATTCTCGAAAATAATTTTTCGGTACCCGAATTCAACAGCTTTTTTTCTGGTTTTCCCACGGGAGTTGACCTTCAACATTTTAACACATGTTATTACACACCTTTACAAACATATTGGTGAAGAAATTTTTTGGTAACAATTTAGTTAACAGATTTTCATATGTTTCCCTTACTATCAGTGGAACTATTTGAATATCCCACACATGAAATAAAATGTAATTAATGGAAGACTTGATGACTATAAAATGACATACACAAAATTTTCGAAATTGTCACAGTTACAAAATATTAAGCAAATTAATAACACGAGGGAGGATTGCTTTGCAGTGTCGACTTGCTATAGGCACTGTACATATGCACATCATTTGGTTTCGCGATGCGATCAAAGATGGACAACTGGCGGTCATTTTAGTTGTAAACGAGAGCAATGCGACTGTGTCGCCAATATGTCACCTCCACATAGTCCCACAATGGAGTCCCACAATTTTATCTCTCTCGGCATCGACATTTATCTCTCTCAGCATCAACGTCCCTTCTCGCTCCTTCTGATTCTGGATCCCATCGCGAACGGTCGCTATTGCTCTTGCACAAGGAAGCTTCATTGCGAACGGTCGTGTTCCGGCATCTTGCTAGTGGTAGTGAGGAGGCGGAACTGCAGACGGAGAGCTGCGGTTTCCCTTGCAGAGATCGTGAGGAAGCGTGGCTGGCCAAGGCCGTTCGCTTCGCGCATGGAGCCAGGAGTGAGCCTGAGCCGCAAGCGAGGCCTAGTTCGCGCCAACAATCGTGCGTTTCCCGCCAAGGCCTCAGACGATCTTTGACGATTCCTGACGAGATACACCAGCCGATTTGAGTTAAGTGCCCTCTAAATAACACATATTCATTTTCAGGTATTTTATCCTTTGTCTGTTTACGAGTCTGTGTGGGGGCGCTCCAATTTAGGATTATAGTTTTATTTGGCCGTGTTTTATTTTGTTGCCAGCATTTCTTCAATAAAACCGGTATTTTTGTACAGCTTCAATTCCGTGTCGTGTGGGTTGATTTATTGCAGGTTTGAAGACTGCCGGTGGGATCAGTGAAGGTAAGCTCTTCAGGCCCCCACTTGCTTCCCCCCACCCCCACCCACGCGTATTATTCGCTATATTTTGACTGAACGCCTCGGAGTGTTAAGCTCGGTTGGTCATCTGTGTCACCCTGCGGTGTTCACCACACAGGGTAGTCACACAATATTTTCGTGATTAACTTTTAATCACCATGCCTCGTCAATGACACATGCAAAGTTTTGAGTCCATCGATTTGGTGGTATAGAAGAAGATGTTTTTTCAAGGTTTTAGATTAAATCCAATATGGCTGCCAAACCATGTGACCTATCATGTCATAAATTAAATATTTCAATACAAATCGGTCATAGATCATGCGCATGCAATTTCAGATTTTTGGGATAAGGAATTCGATTAAAACATTTTTGGCTGGTATACCACTTCACCTATGATGTCATCATTATCATGCTTTTGTTTTTCATTTGGAGTACTTCTCAATGTGCCAAGTTTCAAATTTTTCCATTCAGCGGTTTCCAAGAAATAATTTTTTCACTCTGCCATATAGCCTGCCATAAAGCCCAGACCGGTGGAGTGTTGCAGTGATGGTTGTCCTTCTGGAAGTTTCTCCCATCTCCACACAGGATCTCTGGAGCTCAGCCAGAGTGACCATCGGGTTCTTGGTCACCTCTCTTATCAAGGCCCTTCTCCCCCAATTGCTCAGTTTGGCCGGGCGGCCAGCTCTAGGAAGAGTCCTGGTTGTTCCAAACTTCTTCCATTTAAGAATTATGGAGGCCACTGTGGTCTTGGGAACCTTCAATGCAGCAGAATTTTTTTGTAGGCTTCCCCAGATCTGTGCCTCGACACAATCCTGTCTCTGAGCTCTGCAGGCAATTCCTTCGACCTCATGGCTTGGTTTTTGCTCTGATATGCATCGTCAGCTGTGAGACCTTATATAGACAGGTGTGTGCCTTTCCAAATCATGTCCAATCAATAATTGCATTTACCACAGGTGGACTCCAATCAAGGTGGAGAAACATCTCAGATGATCAAGAGAAATGGGAGGCACCCGAGCTAAATTTCAAGTGTCATAGCAAAGGGTATGAATACTTATGTCAATGTGATATTTCAGTTTTTTCTTTTTAATAAATTTGCAAAACTTTCTAAAATGCTGTTTTCTCTTTGTCATTATGGGGTATTGAGTGTAGATCGATGAGGGAAAAAAATGAATTTAATCGTTTTCAGCATAAGGCTGCAACATAACAAAATGTGAAAAAGTGAAGGGGTCTGAATACTTTCTGAATGCACTGTACATGTGCATGTCACTTTATTTTGTGATCTGATCAAAGATGGCCGGCTGGTAGACCAGTGGCCATTTTAGCTGTAAAAAAACGATATTGAACAAGTCCTCAACCTTTACTCAGACATGCATTTACCGATCTTGTTCAAACTTTGCACACAGATAACGAATCGAATAATGGCTTACATATACACACCATTTCTTTTTGAGAATAGATCCAAGATGGCTGACTGGCGGCCGTTTTGTTATTTGTGTTGGCTTAGCGGCTAGGGTGCCAGCTTAGGATACCTAGGATCCTGGGTTCGAATACCGGTCGATCGCTGAATTAACGCCAGGGGGGTTGACTCAGCCTGTCATCCTTCCGAGGTCGGCTAATTTGAGTACCAGTTCACTGGTAATTCCCTGTTTGTCGTGAAAGGTGACAAACAGGGTTGGCGGCAGGAAGGGCATCCAGCCGTAAAACATTGCTTCAAAAAAGGGGCCCAACAACAACAACCACGGGGCCTGAAAAAGGCCAACCCCCGCTTTGCGGGGAAAAATGGCCTCTAAAGGTGTTTTTTTTTTGTTTTTTTTAAATATACACATCATTTCTTTTTGAGAATAGATCCAAGATGGCTGACTGGCGGCCGTTTTGTTATTTAAACATGTCCCCAACCATTTCTTCAACATGCATGCTCCAGTTTCATTCAAATTTGGCATAGATCCAAGATGGCTGACTTGCAGCCATTTTGTTATTTAAACATGTCCCCAACCATTTCTTCAACATGCATGCTCCGGTTTTATTCAAATTTGGCACAAGCAGAGTATATGATGGCATACGCGGCCGCCTTACTTCATTTTGCGATCTGATCAACGATGGCCGACTGGCGGACATATTAGTTGTAAAACAAACCCCCCAATATTGAACACGTCCTCAACCATTTCTCGGAAATGCATTTGCCGATCTTGTTCAAACTTTGCACACAGATAATGAATGATGTCTTACATGTGTGCATCATTTCTTTTTTCGAAATCAGATCCAATATGGATGACTGGCAGCCATTTTGTTACTTAAACATATCCCCAAACATTTATTGAGAATGCATGGTCTGATTTTGTTCAAACTTGGCACCATCACAGCACATGATTGCATATACGTGCACTTCACTTTATTTTGCAATTGATCAAAGATGGCCGACCGGTAGAATGGCAACCATTTTAGTTGTAAAAAAAAAACGATATCGCCCATGTCTCAACTCTTTCTCGGACATACATTTACCGATATTGTTCAAATTTGCCGTACAGATAATGAATGATGTTTTACATTTGCACATCATTTTTTTCCAAGATGGCTGACCGGTAGCCATTTTGTTACTTAAACGTGTCCCCATCCATTTCTCGGACATGCATGGACCGATTTTTTCAAACTTGCACAAACACAATACATACTGTAAGTATACATAAGCAGAAGATTTTGTTTTGCCATCCGACCAAAGATGGCCGACTGACAGCCTTTAACTCCGTACAGCAAAATTATTACAACCACGGCGGGGCTAGGACATTTTATGTTTTTTTCCTCTTGTTGTCTGGTTGCACGAGTGTGATCTCTGGCATCTAGTGATTTTGGAATTGCTTTATTTCCAATCATTATACATACGTTTGCATATTCCCATTTGCCTCTGTGTTAATTTGACTCACTTGGTTAATTCCATTTTTGTTTATAGTCTTGTTACCCTCTTACATGTTTACTTACCAAAATAAATCCATTAAAAGGTAAGAAAATGTGTTTGAGGCATGTTTTCCGTGTGTGTTTGCCACTGCAATTTCAGCCCTATTGAACGATCCTTGAGTTACGGTAAAGTTACATAAATTAATTGAACAGAGTGAAATGAATATATCATTCGATCCATCTTCCGAGACTAAAGGTCTCGCCGCTGAGGTTTCTGTCTTAACGGGAGCTTCAGATGCGACAATATAAAACACTATATCTGAAAAGGTTATGGCTGGTTTATGACAAAACTTCGTGGATTGGTTCGGCAGGTGACAAGAACAAGCCAATTAGATTTTGATTAAGGTCCGGATGCCGACTTGCCAGTCGGATACAAAACGTAAAATGTTCTGCCTGATGGAAGTATTTGCTCTACCTATAGTGCTATTCTATTTAGTTCGATCAAAATTATTGCCTGTTTAGAATAGACTTTGTACACCTCAATTCAGCAGTCACAATACATCGCTTCATTAAGGGAGATGGTCGTCACATGCGAGTTTGGAGAGCTGGCGGATGAAATGATCCAGGACCAGCTGGTCGAGAAAACAAACTCACCTCACATTAGAGAGCGGTTACTGCTAGAAACGGGACTGACATTACAGAAAGCTATAACCATCGCTACACAGACTGAGTCGGCAATGGCGGAGGCCAAGATCATAGGCCAAGGGACTGCTAGCGCCATACAGGCCAAACATATACCCTGTGCAGACACAGGATTCGCAGAGCAGAAAAAGACCCTTTAGACACGCTGGGAGAGGTATTTCAGATCAGCGATCCCAACCGGCTCAAGGGAAGACGTGTTATAGATGCGGTTCAGTAAACCACACAGCTAATGACTATGGATGCCCAGCAAAGGACGCACAGTGCAACAGCTGCAAAAAGAGAGGACATTTTGCTAAAGTATGCCGGAGCTCAAAACACGTTCACAAAGTGACTGTACCGGACACGAATGTGTTGAGTGTAGACAATAGGAGGGAAAATGCGCAGGGAAAATCTAGCAGGGAAAATGGCCTTAAAATGCATGTTGTTGTTGTTGTTGTTGTTGATGTCACACCAATGGAGGAAATATGCAGTGTATTCCATTTGTTTCATTGATGAACATATGAACCAAGAAGAACATGATGGTGTACCTTCAACGATGCCCCAGCTCGTTTTGCGTCCCAACACGTTGCTTCCGTCATGCTCATGCTCGACCTCACTCCCTACAACTGCAAATGGCATCTTGTCCTGCAGAGGGAAACGCCCTTATGAATGATGTATAAACTGGATGACAAAGGTAAATTTTTTTAGTGAATACAGGATGAGGTGTGTTATTGACCAATATATTTTACATTTCCAAATCAAACATTTTTAAAATCTTGCTATCACAAACAATATAATCTATCTATAATGGAGCAAGTAAGTATATGTCCACTGTATACCCATTGGTTGGACAGTTGGCCTGATGCCACCCACAATTGTAAACTGAAAAAGAATCATACGTCTGGCATTTTGGTAAGCCTAATTGTTCATAGTTTAATGGAGTAATACAAGGAAATACAAGGATTTGCAAAGACCTTCAATGCAGAAAGAGGCCATTAGGCCTATTAAGCTTGTACAGTTGTGACAACTTCCCTTGGAGGGAGACCATTCACTGTATTCACCAATCTCTGAGTGAAAGACACCTGCCTTATGGCCATCCTAACTCTCCTCTTCTTCACTCTTAAATTGTGCCTCCATATCCTGTCAGTGTTGCATATCTCATCTCTTTTATTCCTCACTTCTTCCATCTATGGAGCCACCTTCCATAGACTGTTATATCCCATTCTTCCCACCAGAGTTTTTAGCAAGCAGTGCACCACCTTCTCACGTCATCCTCCATCTTGATCCACAATCGTTATTAGCCCGGTAACTTCAACCATCTTGCTTGCAGGTTGCGGTGATTCCTCCCTCCCCCCTCTCTCTCTCCCTCCCTTTTACATGTTCATTCATTCCCTTGCTTAGTTTGTCTCAGAGTGGCCACACTGTTAATTAATACCCTTCTGCAAGCTTGATCTTCCATGAGCCTTCTCGCACACACAGGTATCCGTAACGTAATTGCAATCTCAAGCATTGGATACTCATATACACCTACCTGTTAGAGCTCGGTTTGCATTTTTAGCTAAATTCGGTGATTATACAAACCTCCAAAAGCCAGCAAATAATTTTTAAATTATTCTTTTCATAAACCGATTTTTATACATTTCATTCTCATATTAAAAATATCGGCTCGTGAATGCATTTGTGATCTGACTGTGACCGACGATATGTATCTGCAATTTGATGGACCGACAGTACTCATGATTCGATGGAGCTCAGAGTCTCGTTTACACTGTGCATTGTGTTTAAAGGAGTGAGCGGTGCAGAGAGATCACAGGTTTCAATTGATAGTCATCCCCAATACACTGCCCTATCCACGAAGGTAAGATTGATCCACAAAAGAACAGACAACACCGCTATTGCCAAAATTACATCCATGTCGACCATGTTTCTACCCAACAACCTCAAATGCTACGCATCAACTGCCACAATTACATGTGAATGCCCTGTTTGACCCTATTGACCCTGACCCCTCAGTCGCTTACCAAAATGGCCCTCATGATCCAGGAGGTATAATAGAGTACAGAGTGGTAGGAAATCTGATCAAGGTTGCACAATACATCTGATCTGCATTATGTTTCTCATCCACAATGCAAAAGGCAGCAAATATGTCTTACTTATTTACTGCAATGAGGGTCCAATACAAAACAGATTTGTGTTCACAGGGTTAGAAGCAAAATTGAAGCTACACCAGTACACCATACTCCTTCCTGCTCATGTGTACTCTCAAAAGACGGTGTAAATCAGGTACAAGATTGCACAATAAATGGTGAAACTAAGATAGGATTTCATTTGCTGCAGCGCCCGCTCTGCGTTGTCCTAGACAATGTCGCAACAATCGGATAGATCACATTCACCTGATTGACCCTGATCCTTGCAGAGCCTGATCATCAAAAATGATCAATTAGAGGACATACAAACTAATAAAAGGGAAAAACGAGGACATAAAATAGAAATTCACAACAGCAACAAAAGGGAATAAATTCAGCTTTGTTATTTATAACTGGTGAGCAAGGCTGGAAGAATAGCTTGGAGGTAACACACTTGCCTTGGAGCTATTTCGCCTGGGTTGAAATTCTGGCCTAGCTATAAACTGTCACCCTTGTGTTTCTCAACCAGGGTGATTCATCAATGGCTGTGTGCCATCCCTTGGATGGACATCTTAAACTGGTTGTCCCTCTGCCAGCATTAGTTAGCAGAGATTAATAATCCCAGACACCCAAAATTACCAGCACCAAAAAAACCAGTTTGCAGATGCATATGTTTCAGATAAACCTTGAAGTAGGGTACATACAATGTTTTTTTATGGTTTCTAGTTACTTAGGGCCTTCTGAATCAGAAACTGCATGATGACATTCTATCATCATTAAGATATTTTTCAGCCTTTTAAAAATACTGTGTTTGAGTCTTAAATCTCAAAAGGCAAAACTTCACCAATCCACTACTTATGCTCTTATATTCACTATTTTGGTGCAAATAAGTTGTATTAACAAAACGTAGAAGTACAATATAATAGTTTGGCAATAAATTTAATTTCTGAGTCTTCAGAGGTCAACATCTCCTGTAATAAAGCTGAGTCTATAGGCCAATCACCTTGCCATCTCAGACAGGTCGATGGTCTCTCTGTCTTCTACCACATCCTTTCTGGTCTCGCCCCCGTGCTCTTTCCGTGCTTTGTACCCTCCAGGTTTCTGCAAGGACTCACACGATCCACCATCAACCCCTTCTGGTGAAACTACCTAAATCCAGGATCACTGCTCATCTTCACTCATTCCTTCCTCTTTTTCCTTGCATGAGATTGGCCTGGAGGTTCTCGGAGAACAAGAGACAAACCATTGTGACGTCATCCCAGCTGACCATAACTTTGTGATTACTCTGTCCAAGGAAACACAATGTCATACTTCTATGAACCAGCTAAGACATTCTATCTTCACCAGTTAGAAAGACACTTCCAAGAACAAGAGCCAGCCTCACATTGATCCTGCCTTAGATGAACACGTCAATCCATCTGCAAAGCATGCTATGGAAAGCTGCAGACCAGCTGGAGCAACCTGATGTCACCATCACAGGATTCGGATGGGATATTATAGATGGTGTACCTAACCCTTGCATTGGTGTCTGAGGGCGCTCTGCCAGGACTCATTAAAGTAGTGACTTGTGGCTGTAGTGCTCGGAATATCTGCTCCAGGAAGAACTGCTCATGCACAACAGCAGGTGTATCATGCACATCTTTCTGGAAACGTATGGCACATGATGGATGCACTAATCCTTACACCTTCCACAATCATGATGAAAATGACTCGGAGAGTGAGCACGAATGATATATATTATGGCACATCATCACTATTGTATACATTACACATTAAGCTGATAAAAACAAAAATTGTTATTGAATAGATAATTTTACAATCGTTTTCATATGCAAGAGTTAAGTGATCACTCATTAGTATTTGAAAGTATATGATTTCATCTCAAGTAAAAATTGACTTCGAAATCTGTATATATTCAAATAAAATTAATTGAAAGCTAAACTTGTTTTCTTTAATATTGATGAAATAATTCCTACACAACAGGATTTCATCGTATACAATTTGATTCACACTATGTTCTAGTATGACAACCATAAAACACTGCTTGAATTTACTCCACTAAAAGTAGTTTTAGTGAAATCTCAAAACGAGTGTTTTTTAAATTTGGCCTGCTGACAATTTGAATGACCTTTTGACCTTTGAAGACCCAGATATTTGATTTATTGCCAAATTATTATCTTGCACTTGTACTTCACATTAATACAACTCGTAATGACACCGCAATTTTGAATATAGGAGCAGAAGTATTGGGATGGTACCAAACATCATTTCCCTTAGCCATAAAAATATAGCGTTCTTCAGACTCAAACATGGTGTTTTTATTTTTAGGACTCAAACATGGTATTTTTATTTTTAGGATTCGAACATGGTATTTTTATTTTTAGGACTCGAACATGGTATTTTTATTTTTAGGACTCAAACATGGTATTTTTATTTTTAGGACTCAAACATGGTATTTTTATTTTTAGGACTCGAACATGGTATTTTTATTTTTAGGACTCAAACATGGTATTTTTATTTTTAGGACTCAAACATGGTATTTTTATTTTTAGGACTCGAACATGGTATTTTTATTTTTAGGACTCGAACATGTTATTCTCATTTTTAGGACTCAAACATGGTATTTTCATTTTTAGGATTCAAACATGGTATTTTTAGGACTCAAACATGGTATTTTTATTTTTAGGACTCAAACATGGTATTTTTATTTTTAGGACTCGAACATGGTATTTTTATTTTTAGGACTCGAACATGGTATTTCTATTTTTAGGACTCGAACATGGTATTTTTTATTTTTAGGACTCAAACATGTTATTCTCATTTTTAGGACTCAAACATGGTATTTTCATTTTTAGGATTCAAACATGGTATTTTTAGGTCTCAAACATGGTATTTTTATTTTTAGGACTCAAACATGGTATTTTTATTTTTAGGACTCAAACATGTTATTCTCATTTTTAGGATTCAAACATGGTATTTTTAGGACTCAAACATGGTGTTTTCTTTTATTTTTAGGACTCAAACATGGTATTTTTTTATATTTTTAGGACTCGAACATGGTATTTTTGTTTTTAGGACTCAAAATGGTGTTTTAAAAATGGTTGTAAAAAAACTTCTCCATTATGACAGGGTCATCATTCAGTTTCTGGGTGAGCAGACACTCATAAAACATTGTATCTTATTTCAAGCTTTCGCCCTTATGCTATCTGACTACTAAACAGATTCCAAATTCCTGCCCAAATGCGCACGGGCACTGCGTCAGCAGTATAGCCATGCCCTAGTAAAATGATGCACCTCGCAGGTTAAATGCAGAATTGAATCCCAGTCCAACAATAAGCATTTGCTAGCAACAACTGGCAATGTAAATCTAATTGTATTGGTGGAATAATCATAAAACAATTCCTAGATAACAGGGTGCCATCACATATACAATCTAAGTGATGCAGGGTTCAACACAAAGGACAAATGGCACAATCTCTGGACAGACAACATTGCCAACAAATAATTGGTGAGTGATCCGACAGAAGAGCCTCCAAGTTTTGACCTTCCCTGGAAACAGTAGTCTGCGCTCAACAGGATCCATACTCTACATGCAAGGACATCACACCGCCTCCACAAATGGAATTTCAAAAACACCCAGCATGTGATTGTGGTCACCCGGATCAGACTATTCATCACATTGTGAATGAGTGCTACCTATGGAAATTTGATGAAGGATTTAGGGCAATCCACATAACAACAGACAGTGTGTGACTTGTATTTCCAACTTCGACTTACATCTATGAGCTGTAATTTGTCATACGTGAGATTGAGATTGATCATAGAAAAAGAGAACCTAAGCTCACACATTGTTAGCAAGTATCATGAACACTAATCCGTACATTTCAGTTACCTTGATCTGCCACTAATTAAAAATACGCCTTAGAATCTTCATAAATGAGCAAACCCGGTAGGAAGCTCACACGGAGAGCTTGGTTTCCCTCTGTTGTGAGAGGATCTTCGTCCAATATTATTTGTGGAAAGAAGTCGATGCCATGAGCAGCCATATCTGCCTGGATCTAATGGTGGGAAAGGCAGACAGCAAAATTTGAAAAAAATAAATGGAGAAAACAAAGAAAGATGAGATCAAAAGAATAAATATCCAATCGGATGTTCAATTAAATGTTCATCATCAGTTTATGAGGTTTCATGGAGCTACTAGCTATTATGACCATATTATGACAGTTCTACGCCATGCTTAAAAAGGGTTATAATGAGGCAGAGTGGCGAACTCTTTGGTTAACTTTAAAAGAAATTTGTAAATCAGCCAAGATATTTGTTCAAAGGCTGATGCTGATTCTTGCGAAAGCTATGGAATGTGTAATGTCCCCGTTGCTTGCTAAACAGCCGGCTGTATTCCACCATACATCTTCCTCTGCTGGCACTGCAGCAGATAACAGTTTGACTGAGACCCATTTACAATTGGCATCCAATGAAGAGCCTGCATTAACTCAGAAATAAATAATGCCCAAACACGACAAACACGTTTTTTGTCACGTCCAAAAGGCTCCGGCTTCATCTACTAGTATATCTGCCAGAATGGCAAAACAACTGTGCCCAATACGTGGGAAATTATACAAATAAGTCTCCTGGAACAATGCAGTTTACCCTCATAATATAGGTTGATGGTATCATGATGTCAATGTCAAAGGACATTTTATACTTCAAAAATGTCACCATGTTGGTTTCTTGATCATCTAGTTGCTTGTGATGGCGGCCATGGAAGTTGCGTGCTGAAAAAGTGATCACTTGTTAATGACCACTAATTTACTCAAACATGAGTGAGTTCTCTATTTTTGTTGGATGTTCCTTAAAAGGATGTTCCACAACTCCTGAAATAAACTTTATCAGGCTCACTTGGTCTCTTCAAATGTACAAAAAAGGAACTTTTGAATCAAGGACAATCCAATTGTGCCGTTTGTTGACATTTGTGCTCCAGGTTTTAGAAATCACACCAATATCGGATTTGCCTGTCCTCCCCTCTAGCAAATGTGGGTTCATTTGAGGACAACATCTGCAGATTTTTTTTGTTTGTTTACCTTCTTATTAATTTGTATGCAGCACATGGCTGCAGGTAGCATATCGTTTGCTGGGGGAGAAGCTGTGGTGCTGATGCAGGTTAGAGCAGGAAATTGGAATTTGTTTAGGGTTCCCATGATAGCACTCTACCCTTCACAAAAGACACAGTGGGATGTTTAACGTCCACCAACTAATACAAGCAGATGGGATGCCCGTTTAACGTGTGTATGAGGGACGGCTCATGTATTGACGAATCGCCCTGCTTGCGGAACACCAGGATGACAGTTTTATATCTGGGGGGACATTTGAACCCAAGTATAGACAGCTCAGAGGTGAATACAACAGGCATTTTAAGGCCATTTCCCTGATCCCTGGTGTTGGGCTAGCGGCTAGGGTGCCGGCTTAGGATTCCTAGGATCCTGGGTTCGAATCCCGGTGATCGCTGAATTAACGCCAGGGGGGTTGACTCAGCCTGTCATCCTTCCGAGGTCGGCTAATTGAGTACCAGTTCACTGGTAATTCCCTGCTTGTCGTTAAAGGCGGCAAAAAGGGTTGGCGTCAGGAAGGGCATCCGGCCATAAAACATTGCTTCAAAAAGGGGACCGAAAAACAACAACAACCACAGTTCCCGAAAAAGGCCAACCCCCGCTTTGCGGGGAAAAATGGCCTCTAAAGGTGGTTTTTTTTTTTTTTTCCCCCTGCAAGAGCGGGGGTTAGCCTTGCGGTCCCCATGACAATGTTCTCCATTTTGCCCTATTTTCTGCATCTCCCCTTGTTAACCCCCTTGCCCGCATTTCTTCTTCGACCATCTTTAGCCAAGTCTTTCTCGGTCTTCCCCGTCCTCTACTTCCTTCTACATTCATTTCCATCACTCTTCTCAACCTTTCATTTCCATCACTCTTCAAGAGTCACTTTCATCCTTCCTCAACACATGACCAAACCATCTCAACCTGTTTCTCTTCACAGCATTCATCACAGGCTCTATTCCCATCATCTTTCGCAATTCATCATTTGTCTTCCTCTCTCTCAACGATACTCCACACATCCACCGAACCATTCGCATTTCCACTCTTTCCAGCCTTCGTTGCTGCTCTACGTTCATTACCCATGTCTCACTCCCATAAATCATAACACTTCTCACACATGCAGCATACACCTTTCCCTTCAGCTTCAACGACACTCCCCTCCTCGTCAGCACGCCACTCAGTTCCCGAAACGTCTTCCATGCACATCTCACTCGAGCAACCGTTGCCGAGTCACAGCTCAGAGGTGAATGTGTAAGCATTATTAGATAGAAGATCTACCTCAATTTTCTACACTGCTAATGCCCATTGGAGATATCATGTTCAGTTCATGCATCAGATAGTTGTTCCACAGCAAAGTTCCAAGCTTGCAGGAGGAGATATGAATTTACAATGCCACTGCCATTTAGCAATCCTGCAGTTAGAGAAAACACGCAATCACTTGAATAAAAGAGAAACGGTTTACCCGCTGACGGAAGGTGATCCGTTCAGTTGGAGTGAGAGCATCTGCTTTGCTGATCACAGGAACCAAGTTGACCACTGGACTAAGTCTCTTCAACACTTCGACATCAAGCGGACGCAACCTAGAACCAAAAGGAATATTCCTGTTATTCCATTCTCAGAGATTATTTAATTTGTCTTATTTACTGTTATGTATCATGGTGTTTGGTTCTGTGATTTAAGACTCACATGTGTCCGCTCGGAGGGATGCAGTACAAGCAGCAATGCACACGTGTGTCGAGAACGTGAGACTTGCGGTGCAGACGTCTCTCCTCGACAAGGTAACGTTCATACTGCTCAGAGATAAACCTTAGTATAGGTGTCCAGCTGCAGCAGAGTTACAGTTTTATTGTAGAGATGCCATGTTATGTCCATATATATTCACCATGAGACTTTACTAGGCCAATAACAAAGTCAGAGATTCATATAAATAGTACAGACTGGAAAGGCAAACTCCTATGTAGGACATACTGTACATGGCAATGATGAATCAAAGTACATCAAGGAAGAGACACAAGGTAAAGGGCAATAAAGGAAATGAGCTGATAAGTTGTCTGATTCAGACAAATAGCTTCAGAACTCCATTTTGTATATTATTAAAAGTAGGCCTATTATCTTAGTAGGTCTCATGAAATAGCTTAATCAGCAATGGGGTATGTTTGGTCAACCTCTGATAGCAATGCACTGAATTTTGTTAATGAACATGTCTGCCTTGCTTGATAAGTTATCTGCCAATAGTTTTGTCATGTGCAAACACAAAACTGCAAAGTTGGGCCGGAACCACACACACTGAGCTCGTTAGTCTTGAAGATGGCCGGCTTAAGTCGGAATTTTGCATGAAGCTCCCTGAGTGGTTGTACGTTCTCAGCCATTTAATGAGAATGCTTTTCTCATTATCCCTCTTTGTAACCAATTTCCCCTCGAAGGATACTCGATAAAGCCAAAACAGTTTGTATGAGGATGGCAGAAACGGACGGACACAAATCTCATTTTTTCATTTTCCGTTTCTCAATTTTATCACACACGCACACATGCACGCACACACATGCACGCACACACATGAATGAATATGAATGAATGATCGTTTTGAGGCCATTTTTCCCCACTAGAGCGGGGGTTAGCCTTGCGGGCCCCATGACAATCACGGTTCCCTGTTTGAGGCAATGTTTTTATGGCCGGATGCCCTTCCTGACGCCAACCCTTGGTCGCCTCTTACGCACACATACACCTTAATAAATAAATAAACAAACACTTTAATAGACACAGGACAGAATGTCGATGGACATCCTACAGGAAGACACAATGAACACTTGAGGACACAATAACTTGTACAACAAACAAAGAAAGCAAATCCCCCAAGCGTCCACACACTACACACACAAAAATCGGGTGAGATAGAGATTGCAGGTCGGAAAAGTTCTAGGCCTCAATTGGGAAGTGTAGTTCGGGGAGCAGGAAGTGCCTCAAGCTTAGCCCGCAGTGAAGCCTCCATGCGGGTGATGCCTCTCCCTACTCAGCCTTTCAAACCCACTGAGAGCACTCCCCTTTCTGCACCCCTTCACACCAAAGCCTGGGCCTTGGAATTAAGGTATTGTACAATATTCACTCCACGAAAACAAGAGGAAGCTACATGCAGGAAAAGACCACGATGGGCACACTGGTTTCTCACCTCAATACCAGAGTACAATGCAAATAACAACAAATAGTAATGATGTCTCAATCAACAAATTACATTAGAAGAATGGAGACGACCCATAACCCATGCTGTAAAGGTAACAGCAATTAGAGAGTGGTGTTGTATTTTATTTTCTTACAGAGGGAAAAATCGCAGGAACCAGGGCTGGAGAGAGGTGGGAACGTGGGAGTGAGAATTGTGAGGGATGGAGAAGGTTTGTGATGGCAATAGAGAGGTGTGGGGTGAACTAACACAAATCAGTTGTGAAAACACACGTCCAAGAGTCAAATAATTGGATTTACAGATAATTCCATACCAGAATTGCAATCAGGTTATTATTTATGAGATGAACAAAACAAATCTGATGGAGATTTTCCAGCAGGGAATCAAGATGATAAAAAAGGAATAACAAGGAACTTTGATGCAGGATGAGGCCATTCGGCACATCACACTTACATTTGTGCTGCAAAAACAAAATAATATTTAAATGATTGCAAAGGTGAGGATGGACCTTCGCACAGACATCAGGGATGAGATATTCCCGCAAACTCGACAAGCAATACTCTAAATGTATATACCATCACCCATCCACACGCAAGTTACCGACACGTCCTGCCAATATCCCTTTACCCCTCTATCTCCATTGCTTCTCGGTATCTATCTAATTCAAAGTTCAGCCTATTTAGTCCTTCTGCTGCCACTACCATTCAGGGAGACCATTACATGAATAAAATACTCTGACTGGAAGACTTCTGTCTTATACTGTCCTAACCCTCATCTTATTTACTCTCAGGCGATGGCCCCTGTTCCTATCACTGCCTATTCTATTATATTGTCTGTAAGAGGATCTTGTCAAAAGATGAATGTGCTGTCTGTGTGCCACCTCCCCCCACAAAAAAAATTGAGAAATAATTTCAAATAATAATAAGTATTTTTGTCATATCATATATGTACATAAACATCCTGGTGCTGTGTGTTTGATCATTCTTCACCCGACAACTGTGTTCGTCCCCGCAACCCCCCAAAAACAATTTAAAACTAGAGCAATGTGACTCATTGCCAATATGCCTGCGTGTAGTCCCTGCCCGTGACAATGGGTAGATGCCCCGGTTGACTGTCCTAAAAATAAAAAAAGTTTAATTTAAATCTGTTCAACTGTTCTCAAGTATCACATTTTTACCTACGTCATCATTTTCACACTATATGCAGCAATGGTGTTAGATGACATTTGTAGAGTTTCGCATCAATAGAATAAGTGGTTTCTGAGATATAATTATTTAATATTTTCCTTCAATCCCATATGGCTGCCACACCATGTGACTGATGACATTTTCGTGATCAACTTTTAATCACCATGCCTAGTTGATGACACGTAACGTTTCAAGTCAATCACTGGTGGTTTGGGAGAAAATGTTTTTTTTTTTTTAAGGTTTTAGGTTAAATCCAATATGGCTGCCAAACCATGTGACCGATGATGTCATAAATTTAATATTTCAATACAAATAGGTCATAGATCATGTGCATGCAATTTCAGATTTTGAGGATAAGGCATAAAAACACTTATGGCTGATATACCACTTCACTGATGTCACCATTATCATGCTTTTGTTCTCCATTGGGGGTACTGGATAATGTGCGAAATTTCAAATTTCTCCATTCAGCAGTTTCCGAGAAATAATTTTTCAATTATTTGCGTTTAATCCAAGATGGCTGCCATACCACGTGAACTATTAATACGGTTGAGATGTAGTGCAGGCTTGATGGGCCAAATGGCCTCCTCCTGCATCCAAGTTCTTTGTATGTTAAACCAGCTGACATTTCTCTTCTAATTTGTTTATGGATGTTAAAATCCCACAGCATGTTTCAAATAATGGTATAGGCCTTAGGGCTTTGTACCCTAGCAACAATCCAATGCCCTGCTTGTGAACTAAGCTTTTATATAAAGGTAACTGCTCTGCTTCATTTGGACCTTCCATGGTCTGCAGCAACTTCAAACTGCTTGGCTTGGTGGATCTTAGCTCCTCATAATTATCCTTCAACAGGAAACAAATGAGCGAATGCACTCAGAAGAAAATGTGCTTAACTGCCAGGAAACGTCTCAAATAATTACACAGATAAATGTGATACTTGTTCACAGCAACGACTCGCACTGCTGAAGTCTTTTGACTTGACCTCTGAGCTGCCTCAATTAAAGAGCCATTTGCAGTCTCTCATATTCCTGAAGACAATGCATACAAAGGTTTCCAGACAGGTGGTCCGTTTGCTGCCCATTCACGACGGAATGCATCAAAAGAGCGAAAACAAAACTCATGTTGATCTGCATAGTGAGCTTGGCAGACAAAGAGGAAACTGACTCAGACTTTTTGGAGCTCAACCAACTCTCAGGGAACTTACCAGTCTGTGTTATCAATTTGGTCTCCAAACCCTGGTGTATCGGTGACAGTTAGATTAATTCGAATCCCTTGCTCTTCAATCACTAAAGCGGGAGAGAAAATAAAGCCATCAGCTTAAACAATATCATTGACATCATCATGCGCTGCGATTACTTTTTTGGTTTATTTTCTCTCTCAATTCTCCAAATTTCCCGGAGTCACTGTCATGCGGCCATACTTACCCCGTGAAACGGATCGTATTTGCGTCGTCTTCGCCGGCGTCCGACTGCTTCCCGCACAACACAACAGTGACCTGAAAAGCGTATTCACCAACGTCGACTTTCCCAGGCCACTTTGCCCTGTGGGATAAAACAGGGTAACAAAGAGGTGTAGCTGGAAAGAGTTGTGGTGAGAGTCGAGACTCCTGGTATTCTCATATTAAAAACGTTCTCAACTAAACATCAACTCGTCATCCTTTTTGCAAGTTTCCTAATCTTCAACTTTATTCAACAAAAATCACCCTCGCAGACGCCAGATGGCTTTGAGTACTGGTATTATGCTACTTTGGGTCTTCGCATGCTTATATGAAAACAAAAACGGATGATAGTTAACAATGAAATAAAAAAGAATTGTGAGCTGGAATTTCAAAAAAGTGAAAAAGGAACAACAGACACAACTAAAGCTTTTGGCCCAAATGTGGATATCCCAAATGGTCCTTAAACTTTTAGCAAATACAAAATTTAATTGCTGAGTTTTGTTTTTGTTGCTGTTGTTGTTCACCTCCTTTTCACAGTTTTTCCGTTAATCCCATTCTGGTTAAACTTCCAAAATCCAGGCTGACTACAAACATCAACCTTTATTCTTCACTTCTCCCATCTACAGAACCTCCTTCCAGAGGCTGCGCTATCTCGGTCTTCCCTCCAGGATTTCAAGCAAGCAGTGCAAAACCATCTCTGGTCATCCCCAATTCTGACCCATGATATATATTACCCCATTAACCTTTCAAGCCCAACCATCTTACTTGCTAGTTTCAGTGTTTCCTCCCCTCCTCCCTCTCCTCTTTTTCTGCTTGCCCATTGCCTTGTTGGTTGTGCCCAATTGTTGCCCTGACATCCCACTGTCAGTTCAACCTTGCTCTATTAAGGAGCTCTTGTAGCGAAAAAAAAAAAATTCCACAGATGGATTCACAAGAAGTAATGTGAAACTAATTATTACTAAAATGAATTAAATGTGTTATTTACACTACACTGTAATTACTTTGTTACGTGCATACTTCATTACCTCCACCAACGAAGGTGGATGGAGGTTATATTTTCACCCCTGTCTGTTTGTCTGTCTGTGAACAAGATATCTCAAAGATTTTTTTTTTTTTTTTTAGTAATTCTTCACCATTGAGTGCTCGGGCCAAAAATATAGATTACATGATATTTCAAAAGGTTGTGGATAACTTATGACAAAACTTGGTGGATGAGTTGGGTAAGTGACAAGAACAAGTCAATTCGATTTTGGTTCAGGTCTGAATCCAGCTCCGGCCTATTAGTGGAATACAAAACGTAGCTGTTCAGCCTGGTGGAGGTATGCACTCCACTGAGTGCCATTGTAGTTGTTTTTATGCATTTATTTGCATTCATCTTCAGAATGTTTGTGCTTCTGAAGAAGGCAAAAACACACAAAAAAAACAAATATGTTTGACGAAGCTCAGCCAAAGGGAATGTATGAAAGACAATACAAACAAGAGGGAGAATTGCTTTGCAATACATGTTTCCTTCCGGTCCCAATATTTTGCATAGTTAAGCCTTAAATTTTAAATAAATAAAAAATTGATTAAATGTCCTGAAACTCGAATTGGTTCTGTAATTTATAATAAAGCCATGTACCAATTTTCAGTTCAATATGTTAAAGGGTAAGGATAAAAATGTCTAGAAAACCACAGGTGGGACAGACAGAGAGCAAACCTATAGTACCATCCAGGTCCAGGGGACTAATGAAAGGGACAGTTAGTCATCAAATTTGGGGTCAACAAATGTGACATTCTGTATATATATATATATATATATATATATTACTATGTATGTTGTACATTACCTAGCTTATCAAATAACACAAAAATATTTTAATGAACAGGATAAAATAGTTAAATTGATATTCTCCCCAGTTCAATTCTCCCCAGTCTCCCCTACTGACCTCTCTGAACTCCTCATCGGAATGAAAACTGCCACCTGCACTCTTGACCCCATCCCCTCCAGCTTTGTCAAGGCCTCCCTTCCTGCTCTCTCTCCACTTATCATTGCAACAATAAACTCCTCCCTGTCTACAGGCATCGTCCCACCATCCCTCAAAATTGCTGCTGTTACCCCCATTCTGAAAAAACCTGGACTAAACCCTGACACCCTAAATAACTTCAGACCCATCTCCAACCTACCCTTTCTGTCAAAGGTTTTGGAACGCGCTGTAGCCACTCAACTCAAACATCACCTCTCTGCCAATAACCTGTATGAAACATTCCAATCCGGATTCCGCTCCAACCACAGTACTGAAACTGCTCTCCTCAAAATCACCAACGACCTTCTCCTCTCCTCTGACGCTGGCAACCTCAACATTCTCATCCTCCTCGACCTCAGCGCCGCCTTTGACACCATCGATCACACCATCCTCCTCACCCGACTTGAAACCACCTTTAACATTACCGGCACTGCCCTCTCTTGGATTAAATCATACCTCTCTGACAAACGTCAGTTCATCTCCATCAATAACTGCAAATCCCCCACTGCTCCCCTCCCCCAAGGTGTCCCCCAAGGTTCAGTTCTTGGCCCCCTCCTCTTCATCCTTTACCTGTCCCCCCCTCGGTCACTTAATCCGCCGTCATGGTCTCCAATTCCACTGCTTCGCCGATGACATCCAGCTTTTCATCTCCACCAAGTCCATCTCCACCGCCACCCACTCTATCCTGACAAACTGCATCACTGAAATAAAATCCTGGCTTCAAATCAACTTCCTCAAACTTAACTGTGATAAATCTGAAATAATCATCATTGGCCCAAAAACGCTCACCAAGTCCACCCATAACTTTGCCCTCAACATCGACGGTTTCCCAGTGTCCACCTCCCCTCACATCCGGAATCTTGGCATCATCTTTGACCAAACCCTCTCCTTCGACAAATACACTAAACAGATCACAAAGACAGCCTTCTTTCACCTGAAAAACATCGCCCGTCTCCGTCCATCCCTCTCCTCCGTGGCTGCAGAAACCCTCATCCACGCCTTCATCACTTCCCGTCTGGACTACTGCAATAGCCTCCTTTATGGTTCACCCTCAACAATCACCAATAAACTCCAATACATTCAGAACTCCGCTGCCCGTCTACTCACCCATTCCCGGACCCGTGACCACATCACCCCCGTCCTTTACAAGCTTCACTGGCTCCCCATCTCCCAGAGAATCCAGTACAAAATCCTCCTCTTGACCTACAAAGCCCTCCATAACCTGGCCCCATCCTACCTGGCTGACCTCCTCTCCAGACACACTCCCACCCGCAACCTCCGCTCTGCTGGTACCAACCTCCTGACCCCCCCCTCCCCCATCCGGACCAAATTTAGATCCTGGGGGGACAGGGCCTTCTCCATCGCTGCTCCCACCCTCTGGAACTCGCTACCTCACACCATCAGAGACTCCTCCTCACTCACCACATTCAAAACATCACTCAAGACCCACCTGTTCAACACTGCATTCAACATTTAACCCACAGCATCTAACCCCTGACTATCTCCTCTCCTTCTCCCTCCTTTGTGCTTTGAATATTTCCCTATTGATTCTTCTTTTTTTGCAATTGTTTTTATGTTTTGCTATGCATTATGTTTTGCACTCTGTCAAAGCGTCTTTGGGCTTCCTGAAAAGCGCTATATAAAATAAATGCATTATTATTATTATTATATGTGGGAACATTACATGCCCAGACCAGGAATCAAACCCAGGTCCTCTGTTCCTTCAGAGGATCTGGGTTCGATTCCTGGTCTGGGCATGTAATTTTCCCACATATAACAATTTAACATAGAAATATGTTAAGCTTTAAGGATGCTGGAGTAAAAGTGACTGAGGGTCATGTCCTTGTGAAAGGTAAGCAATAAACTAGCGTCAGCGATCCACAAACCTGTTTCAGGAAACAAGAACCAAGCCAAACCTGCACCAAAGTACACCATACCCGAGCACCATAGCTGTATACTATAACCACATGCAGCCTTGGAAACTCACCCACAATCAGGAGATTTAATGCAAGTCCTCGTTTCATTGCCTTCCTGTTCATTTGCTGAAACACTGCGTCAATGCCCACGTAACCAAAAGGTAAGATCGTTTTATTCTTCGGTATCAATTCCTCTGCTCGAGGTCTGTTTCTCGAGTTGTTCGATAAGGCCTTTGGTGCACTAAGCCCAATATTCTGCTCGGTAACCTTGGGGTGATGGCATCCTTTCAGGCCTACATCATGCGCTTTTTGGTGAATATCACTGTCAGGCTTTTCCTCAAACACACTCATTTCCATTGATGAGTCCTTATCACTGTCATCCGTTTCTTCTGTCGACTGACGTTTCACTTCAGGTTTCAGCTCGCAACCAGAATGATGAGACAATGGCTTCAACTTCTCAACGTCTGATTGCCTGTCATGTTCCTTAAAAAAGTCTGTTTCTGGTCGTTCTTGGTTAATAGTATGTTTACCACCAGGTGGATTACCTGCACTGAGACTAACTTCTGGCGGCTTTGGTAGTTCTTTGGTTGTTCCTTTTTTCACATTTCTTGTGAATGCCAAAGAATAATTGGCATTGGCTGCTGAATTGGATGACTCAATATCAGAAGAAATCTTTGTAAAACCCTTTTTTCTCATCTCAACTGTCATCTGATGTGGATTCGCCTCAATGTTCCTTCCTTTGACTTCCAATGTCTTGTTTATTCTCGAGACTCCGTCATCAATATTGGGGGTATTCAAAAATGGAGATTCTGGTGAACCTTCACTTTTGCCTTTTGCATTATGTGAGTTATTTGAAAGATTATTCGAGTTCTCATTTCCTGTAAAGTTACCACTGCCATCTGCTTTTGGAGCAGACACTCCATTTCCTTTGCACTCCGGCGATTGATTCAGATTTGATTTTCCTCTTTGTCCGCCAGTTTTTCCAATGTTCGTGGCATCGTGAATGGCAGAGTTACATAACCTGATGTCATTCTTAAAGTTTTCATCCTTGCCATCTTTGTTTTGCGACTGATTACTGGCCCCATCAATTTCATGTGTGTTACACACATGGACGTTTCCTGCAGAATCTACAGGACAAGGTCTGGGCTGTGATTTTTCCATGCTGGCTGTTCTTGACTGAGCCTGAGCACAGGTGTCCATTTTGTTCATCATCTTGAGTGCATCTGTAAAGGACAGGGTGGCTGGAAAAAACACAAAAAACAACAGAATTAGAGAGGAGGAATATTCTCATTAGGAACTTCACAAAACAAAAACGATTGGTGGGGCTTCAACAATTAGTGGGTCGACTCAACCTATCATCCTGAGATCGACAATCATGTGACGATGTATTTGCAAAATGATGTAAAGATGGGAACGTAAATCAGGGTATTACTGTTGCACATCGTTAAAAGTGTAGTGTCCGTAGATTCAGTAAACAGCAACAGGAACGAGAATCAAGAGGCTTTCTTTATTCGGGATTTTCTCCCTTCTGCGCATGCGCACCCTTCCTCCTTTAACCCCCAATCACGTGGTACCCTGAACCAACAGACAAAGCAACTGACCCCTTCTTTAAATCTCACAACAAATAGGTAGTTAATCATTAAGATCACTGTACTTCTCTGTCATATAAATCGGATAACACAATCACATCAAGCTGTTCATCATTTCATTAACCAACCTACAATTAACTCAGTTTCACAAAAGTTAGACTGGAGGGATCGAAAAAACAAATTTCTCATCCAACCAGGTGGTAGGCAAATACACAGACTCAGCATTGTTCAATTAGTCTTCGCGTTTTCTTTCTTTCTCGCACCGGAAATCTTCTGGACTCGCCAACCCGAAGAGGTAGTTGACCAGATGATGGGGAAGGCACGGGTTCATCCACAACCGGTTCTGGGTTCCCAAATTGATCAACCCGTGGAGAAAAAAATCGAGTCATCAAAATGCTGATCGGGAAGATCAGCTCGTTCAACAGGTGGTGTAAATGGAATAGAGATTTCTTGACTCCCCCTCCCAACAAGACTAGTTGGAGACAAGGGTCCAGAAAGCGAGACTGGGAATTGGTCAAGGCCCCCCATTTCACCACTGGGTTGTAAACATGAAGAAGTGGTCACATTCCGGGGACGTAGTTGTTCTTCATGTCTCTTCCACACCAACCCATTTACTCGTACATCATAATTTATTGGACTAATGACCCGAAAGATCCAGGAACCCAGCTCGGACCTTTTCCAAAATTTCGCGCAAACACGAGTTGGCCTTGCTGGAACTTTGGGACATGTCCAAGGTTCTCTTGGAACACCTTCACTTGTTGTTTGGTTTGGTTAGCTCTTAGAGCACCGAGCCTTATTCTAGGTTGTCTGTTCATTAACAGTTCTGAAGGTGATTTCCCAAACGAGTTAGGCGTGGCCCTGTATGTCAACAGGAATCTGTCCAGTTTAGTTTGTAACAACTCTCTGGTACATCCAATTTTTTTCATTTTATCCTTAAAATGACCGACATAACGTTCTGCCAAACCATTCGTAGCAGGGTGTCCTGGGGCAGTCAGGGTATGTTTAATGCCATTTGTCGTAAGAAACTCTATGAACTCGGCGCTGGTAAATTGGCTGCCGTTATCAGTCACAAGGTGTTCCAGCAGACCAAAAACACTGAAAACATGTCGGACGCTTTGAATAATGGTCGTGGCAGTAGTGTTCACCAAAGGAATTACTTCTAAGTACTTTGAATAAGCGTCCACCAGAACCAAAAACATTTTCCCTTTAAAAGGGCCCGCCAGGTCTAGATGAAGTCGTTTCCAGGGACCGGCAGGCCAAGACCACGATGCGGTCTGGCTCCCTGGTGGAGCCTTCGCATTCTCCTGACACATTACACACTATTTCACGGTGCTTTCAATATCCTTGTCGATATTTGGCCACCACAGGTATCTCCTGGCCATTTGTTTCATTTTTACCATGCCTGAATGTTCAGCATGTAAATCAGTGAGTAGAATCTGCTGAAGCGATGTGGGAATAACCACCCGAGAGTTCCACAGTACAATATCATCTTCCACAGAAAGTCCCAACCTTTTGTTGTGATAAGGCCGAATCACCTCCTCCGGATTCTCATTCCAACCATGTTTTGTGAAATTAAGTACCTTGCAGAGAACTGTGTCCTTCTTTGTTTCAGCCGCGACGATAGCGGCATTCACAATTTCATCATTTTTCACCAGAAGTACCTCCACAGTCACTCGTTCAGGCTTTGTAGGATGACCCGGTACGGGTTTTCGTGAGAGGAAATCCGCATAAACGTTTTTCTTGCCTGTGATGAACTGTGTGGTGTAGTCATAAGCTGCCAACAGCAAGGACCATCTCTTTATCCTTGCTGACGCTAACTGTGACATGGGTTTGTGCTCGTTAAACAGAGTTATCAGAGGCTTATGATCTGTCATTAGCATGAAATGTCTCCCCAGGAGGTATTGTCGAAACTTTGTCACTCCAAAAACTATTCCTAAAGATTCCTTCTCGATCTGGGAGTAATTTTTTCCCGCGCCATTCAGAGTGCTCGATGCGTAGGCCACCGGCTCTAACTCACCCTCTGGACTGGGTTGAAATAGGACTGCCCCTACACCCACGGAGGATGCGTCCACCTGAAGGACCAAGCAGGCATGAGGGTTGTAATGACGTAGTACGTGACTGGAGCACAAAGCAGCTTAATTTTTTTCAAAATGAGGTACCCTCGGCCTTTCCCCCATTTCCATTTCACCTCCTTTTTTAGTAGCTTGTACAAAGGAGACATGATTTTGGCAAAATCTGGAACAAAACGAAGGAAATTTGTGAGGCCAATGAATGACTAATTCACCCACGTTTACAGGAACCCTTGCCTGTTGGATAGCTTTAAGCTTTTGTTTTGTCGGGAATACCCTCGCAGCCGAAATAACAAATCCAACATACTCAATCTCGTCCAGCATGAGGTGGAACTTGTCACGTTTTAATGTAATTCTGTTTTCCTCCAGCCTTTTCAAAACCCTGTGAAGGTTTTTAAAATGGTTGTCAACACCATCTCCCATCACCAGGATATCATCAATGTACACGCCGCACCCAGGAATGTCTTTCAGCAAATTCTCCATGATACGTTAAAAAACTGGAACGGCTGTGTTTACCCCAAATGAAAGCCTTTGGTACTGGTACAGGCCTCGGTGTGTATTTACCATAGTATACTTTCTGCTCCCAGGGGCCAACTCTAATTGGTGGTAAGGTTGGGACTAATCAAGCTTCGTATACTTCTTCCCACCAACTAGTTTGTGTAACAGTTCTTCCAGCGTAGGTACTGGGTATTGTTCCAACTCGGAAAATTTGTTTATGGTGCCCGAATAATCACCACAAATCCGCAACTGGCCATCTGGTTTAATGACCGGCACAATGGGTGAGGCCCATTCTGAGTACCAAACTCTCAATGACACCATCCTTTTCAAGCTTGTCCAAAGCCTGGTCAACCCTTTCACGGATGGCAAAGGGAACAGTTCTAGCTTTCATGAATACTGGATCATTGTCCCGCACCTTCAGCGTAACCTGCACCCCTCTAAACCTTCCCAAGGCATTATTTTCAAACAACTTGGGGTTTTGCTTGACGATGTCAACGGTGGTGATGGGAACGGCAACATTGAAAATATTATTTTCCAGGGAAGGGAAAATTTTGAAATAATATCTCTACCCGGTAATGAAGGTCCTGCTCCATCGATCACACGCACTGTAACAAAACCACGTTGCTCTCCTTCCGACGGAACACACATTTCTTTCTCACCAAAGCATTTGATGACATCACCCATGTAGCTCTTCAGTAATATTGTAGTTGGTTTCAAGGTATTGATGTCACCGGACAGACGTTGAAAATCACGACTGTTTAGTAGAGTAACTGAACTTCCCGTATCAATTTCCATCGGAATCTCTGTTCCGTTGATGGAGATTTCGAGTTGGTAGTAAGGAGTGGTGTTTTTTGAAACAGATGTAGAGTTAATATGCATTAAATGCACCATATCCAGCTCATCCTCTGACTCATTGCTCAAAACCATAACATGATGGGTTTGTTTCAAAAAAACGTTTTGCATTTTCCTGTTTCTTCAAACACACCTTAACCAAATGGCCCTAACGTTGGCAGTATCCGCAGATAGTACGAGGATGTTTGCATGTATCAGCCAGATGTTCCGTAGAGCCACATCTGTAGCAACGTTTTTCCTTTGGCAACGGTAGGGTCGTTTTTTCCGACCGATCCTTGAAACGAGGACCACGATGCGAATCGTTTTGTTTTTTTTATACTCGTTGTAAAGCCCACAGAGCCCGACGCCCCTGGCTCTCCATAGTTGAATTGTTTTACTTCCTTTTCAGCCGTTTCCTCAGCCACAGCCAAAGCTTGTTCGAATGTTCTGTCCTCGGAAAGTAACTTTTTTATGGTGGACTGGCTGTATACACCTCCAACAAACTGGTCCCGTAAAGCACGTGGGAGGTGGTTTCCGAAATTACAAGTGACGGCCAAACGTTTGAGCTTGTTTGCATTGTCCGTGACGTTCTGGTTTTCACTCTGGGTCATCCGGTGAAAACGATAAGTTTCCACCACTTCTAATACTCACGGCTTTAAATGATTTCGTAGCATTTCACACAACTGCTCGTACGTTTTAGCAGAAGGTATTTCTGGGAGACACAAGTCTTTCAAAGTAGTGCAAGTACTCTTACCGATCAATGAGATCATAGTAGCCACATTCTTCCTGTCGGCCGCTTGGATCACGGCAGCAATGGCGCCCACCTCGACTTGACCGATGTCGTTCGCTATGAAATAGGCTTCCAAGCGTTCTTTGTATGCTTCAAAATCGTCGCCCTCGAAAATCTCCAATGAGCCTACCGCCGTCATTGTTCGCCAGAAATGTTTACCTCGTCATTAGTTGTAGTGTCCGTAAATTCAGTAAACAGCAACAGGGACGAGAATCAAGGGGCTTTCTTTATTTGGCATTCTCTCCCTTCTGCGCATGCACACCCTTCCTCCATTAACGCCCCATCACGTGGTTCCCCGAACCAACAAACACAGCAAAAAGTCAATAATGACGGATCATTTCTTTCACATTGTCAGGACATTCCCAGAAGTGCTCAAAGACGTGGATTTTTTTGGTCCCCGTTCGAGTCGTTTAAGAGAATATAGTCAGAAATAATAGCAAGGACCCACATAACATCGGTGGTAAAAGCCCTTCTTGAGAAAATGCCATATAGTTATATTTGGGTGGTGTATAAACAACAGACCGCTGCCTCCATCGCTGAGGCCTATCTTCACAAGACTTGTGACGCCTCTCGGCTTAAAATCCTTTTAACTGCCCCTTTGGTCGTTTTTGCACTAAAGGGGAAACTTATATAAGGAGGGCGTGGCGATTGGTGTATATGACAGATACAAAGATGTATTTCGCTTTGCATATCAGTATGCACTAACATGGTGGATACCAAGCAGCAAGCAGTGACTTAGTTACCAATCAGCTAGCCTAGTTAACAAGCAGCCAGCTATAGCGCTTATCAAGACAGCCGTTCCTTATCAACTGTTTTGAATGGAGAGCTTGCTTGAGCGCTCTACAAGAAACTTGCGAACTGAACACACCCCCGATGTTCTTGAGGCCCGACCCGAGATCTCCTGTAATCGATATAGATAGGAATGGATCCTTCCTGCTGATGAACGGATCCCCAAAGGTGGCTGGAGGCATTATGTTTTCGGGTTGTACTTGTATGTCTGTCAGTCCGTCTGTATGGGCTAAACCTCGTTTTTTTCAGCGACATGTCCAATTGAGACAAAACTTTCAGGGTAGGAGCGACACCCACGCAGAATATTTTTTTATGATAATTGTGACATCATAGGTCACGTTGTATGGCAGCCATCTTGGATGAAACGCAAATAATTAAAAACAAAAATTTCTCGGAAACCACTGAATGGAAAAATTTGAAACCGCACATTGTCAAGTACAGTACTCCCAATGGGGAACAAAGCATGATAATGATGACATCATAGGTGAAGTGGTATACCTGCCATAAATGTTTTAATTGAATGCCTTATCCTAAAAATCTGAAATTGCATGCACAAGATATCTGACCCATTTGTATTGAAATATTAAATTTATGACATCATAGGTCACATGGTTTGGCTGTCATATTGGATTGAAGGAAAATATTAAATAATTATATCTCTGAAACCGCTTAACCTATCGATGCAAAATTTTACAAATGTTATCTAACACCATTGTTGCATATAGTTTGAAAATGATGATGTTGTAGGTCACATGGTTTGGTAGCCATCTTGGATAGAAAAACGAACCTTATCCGATCAACACAAAACTTCACAAACGTAATCCCCTACTCATACATTTGCAGTGTACATTTTTGGTGTCATATGTGACGTTGTTTGGCAACCATATTAGCTTGAAAGACAATATTTCAAAAAATCCCTTCTCCGAAAAAGCTTCACCGATCGATGTGAAACCTGTCTTGTGGTAAAAAAATGTGATACTTCAAAACAACTGAAGGGATTTAAACCAAACTTGATTATTTTTAGGACAGTGAACGAGGGCATCTACACATTGTCACAGGCAGGGACTGTGCGGAGGCATATTGGCGACAGTCGCATTGCTCTAGTTTTGATTACCATACTACAGCTCTCCATCCTTTCCTATCTCGGGTGAGATGTTATTCCACTTTCATTGGATCATTCTCCACTGTGTGCTCAAATCTTGTGCTTGGTATACACACTGGCCTTCTCCTGTTCATCTTGCTTTGGTATATTATTTTCACTTGTCTTTCCTCATCCATTCTTTCAATTTGATTGAACCATTTTAATCTAGATTTATGTAATGTCACACTCATTGGAATTTGTTCTAGTCATTCTACAAGCCTACAAATAGCTGTTTGTGTCATATTTTCTGACAGCCTGGCTTGTACAGATAATGAAAAAGTCAACATAATAAAAGCTCATTTTTATCCAAATATGGGGAAATTGACCGTTATTTCCAAAAAATCACCATATTGAGATTGTCATTCACCCTTGTAGTCTAGAGTGATGTATTACAAAAATATCTGGCCTTCTAAAGAGCAATTCTAAAAGGTTGTAAAGGGTAATTCTAAAGTGTAATTCTAAAGGGTTCTGAAACGGTAATTCTAAGAGGTTCTAAAGGGTAATTCCAATGGGTAATTCTAAAGCGTAATTCTAAAGGGTTCTAAAGGGAAATGCTAAAGTGTAATTCTAAAGGGTTCTAAACGGTAATTATAAAGGTTTCTAAAGGGTAATTCTAAAGGGTTCTAAAGGGTAATTCTAAAGGGTTCTAAAAGGTAATTCTAAAGGGTAATTCTAAGAGGTTCTAAAGGGTAATTATAATGGGTAATTATAAAGGGTAATTCTAAAGGGTTCTAATAAAGTGTAATTCTAAAGAGTTCTAAAGGGTCATTATAAAGCATAATTCTAAAGGGTTCTAAAGGATAATTATAAAGCGTAATTCTAAAGGGTTCTAAAGGATAATTATAAAGCGTAATTCTAAAGGATTCTAAAGGGTAATTATAAAGCGTAATTCTGAAGGGTTCTAAAGGGTAATTATAAAGCGTAATTCTAAAGGGTTCTAAAGGGTAATTATAAAGCGTAATTCTAAAGGGTTCTAAAGGGTAATTATAAAGCGTAATTCTAAAGGGTTCTAAAGGGTAATTATTAAGCGTAATTCTAAAGGGTTCTAAAGGGTAATTAAAATCGTAATTCTAAAGGATTCTAAAGGGTAATTCTAAAGGGTAATTATAAAGCATAATTCTGAAGGGTTATAAAGGGTAATTATAAAGCGTAATTATAAAGGGTTCTAAAGGGTAATTCTAAAGAGTTCTAAAGGGCAATTCTAAAGCGTAATTCTAAAGTGTAATTCTAAAGGGTAATTCTAAAGGGTAATTCTAAAGTGTAATTCCAAAGGGTAAGTCTAAAGGGTAAGTCTAAAGGGTAAGTCTAAAGGGTAAGTCTAAAGCGTAATTCTAAAGGATTCTAAACGGTAATTATAAAGGTTTCTAAAGGGTAATTCAAAAGGGTTCTAAAAGGTAATTCTAAAGGGTAATTCTAAGAGGTTCTAAAGGGTAATTATAACGGGTAATTCTAAAGGGTTCTAACGGTTCTAAAGGGTAATTATAAAGCGTAATTCTAAAGGGTTCTAAAGGGTAATTATAAAGCGTAATTCTAAAGGGTTCTAAAGGGTAATTATAAAGTGTAATTCTAAAGGGTTCTAAAGGGTAATTATAAAGCGTAATTCCAAATGGTTCTAAAGGGTAATTATAAAGCGTAATTCTAAAGGATTCTAAAGGATTCTAAAGGGTAATTCTAAAGTGTAATTCTAAAGGGTAATTCTAAAGTGTAATTCTAAAGTGTAAGTCCAAAGGGTAAGTCTAAAGGGTAAGTCTAAAGGGTAAGTCTAAAGCATAATTCTAAAGGATTCTAAACGGTAATTATAAAGGTTTCTAAAGGGTAATTCAAAAGGGTTCTAAAAGGTAATTCTAAAGGGTAATTCTAAGAGGTTCTAAAGGGTAATTATAACGGGTAATTCTAAAGGGTTCTAACGGTTCTAAAGGGTAATTATAAAGCGTAATTCTAAAGGGTTCTAAAGGGTAATTATAAAGCGTAATTCTAAAGGGTTCTAAAGGGTAATTATAAAGTGTAATTCTAAAGGGTTCTAAAGGGTAATTATAAAGCGTAATTCCAAATGGTTCTAAAGGGTAATTATAAAGCGTAATTATAAAGGATTCTAAAGGATTCTAAAGGGTAATTCTAAAGGGTAATTCTAAGGGGTAATTCTAAGGGGTAATTCTAAAGGGTTCTAATGGTTCTAAAGCGTAATTATAAAGCATAATTCTGAAGGGTTATAAAGGGTAATTATAAAGCGTAATTATAAAGGGTTATAAAGGGTAATTATAAAGCGTAATTATAAAGGGTTATAAAGGGTAATTATAAAGCGTAATTATAAAGGGTTCTAAAGAGTAATTCTAAAGAGTTCTAAAGGGCAATTCGAAAGCGTAATTCTCAAGCGTAATTCTCAAGCGTAATTCTCAAGCGTAATTCTCAAGCGTAATTCTCAAGCGTAATTCTCAAGCGTAATTCTCAAGCGTAATTCTCAAGCGTAATTCTCAAGCGTAATTCTCAAGCGTAATTCTCAAGCGTAATTCTCAAGCGTAATTCTCAAGCGTAATTCTCAAGCGTAATTCTCAAGCGTAATTCTCAAGCGTAATTCTCAAGCGTAATTCTCAAGCGTAATTCTCAAGCGTAATTCTCAAGCGTAATTCTCAAGCGTAATTCTCAAGCGTAATTCTCAAGCGTAATTCTCAAGCGTAATTCTCAAGCGTAATTCTCAAGCGTAATTCTCAAGCGTAATTCTCAAGCGTAATTCTCAAGCGTAATTCTCAAGCGTAATTCTCAAGCGTAATTCTCAAGCGTAATTCTCAAGCGTAATTCTCAAGCGTAATTCTCAAGCGTAATTCTCAAGCGTAATTCTCAAGCGTAATTCTCAAGCGTAATTCTCAAGCGTAATTCTCAAGCGTAATTCTCAAGCGTAATTCTCAAGCGTAATTCTCAAGCGTAATTCTCAAGCGTAATTCTCAAGCGTAATTCTCAAGTGTAATTCTCAAGTGTAATTCTCAAGTGTAATTCTCAAGTGTAATTCTCAAGTGTAATTCTCAAGTGTAATTCTCAAGTGTAATTCTCAAGTGTAATTCTCAAGTGTAATTCTCAAGTGTAATTCTCAAGTGTAATTCTCAAGTGTAATTCTCAAGTGTAATTCTCAAGTGTAATTCTCAAGTGTAATTCTCAAGTGTAATTCTCAAGGGTAATTCTCAAGGGTAATTATAAAGGGTAATTCTAAAGGGTAATTCTAAAGGGTAATTCTAAAGGGTAATTCTAAAGGGTAATTCTAAAGGGTAATTCTAAAGGGTAATTCTAAAGGGTAATTCTAAAGGGTAATTCTAAAGGGTAATTCTAAAGGGTAATTCTAAAGCGTAATTCTAAAGCGTAATTCTAAAGCGTAATTCTAAAGCGTAATTCTAAAGCGTAATTCTAAAGCGTAATTCTAAAGCGTAATTCTAAAGCGTAATTCTAAAGCGTAATTCTAAAGCGTAATTCTAAAGGGTAATGCTAAAGCGTAATTCTAAAGGGTAATTCTAAAGGGTAATTCTAAAGGGTAATTCTAAAGGGTAATTCTAAAGTGTAATTCTAAACGGTAATGATAAAGCGTTATCTATCTATAATTCCAGCAATCTCTGTGTGTGTGTGTGTGTGTCTGTATGCGACCGCTGTTTCTCGACAACTACCGGTCCGATATACTTGAAACTTGCCAGGTATATTGCTGGGGACCCGAGGATGTGCCTTTTCAAGGTTTGAAATTAATCGGAGAAGTAGTTACCGAGCTATGTCCAAAAAACGATTCAACCAATCAGAGAGCAGCGAGCTATCACGTGTGCCGAACGTGGCGAACAGACTCTGCCTCGGATGGCACATTTGAGAGCGTATTCATTTATTTCCCGTCGGCAAACTATGTTGGCGCTATGTTGGCGTTAAACTATGTTTTAAAACTAATTAAAACTAATTTGCGATTTTCGCTTTGCGATGCGATTTGCGATTGCGTTAAACTCGCTCGGGCGTTAAACTATGTTTTAAAACTAATTAAAACTAATTTGCGATTCTTTCGCTTTCCTGCGCGTTTGTGCACGATATGGCGATTTCTTTACCAAACTCCGCAAGCTGTTAGCTTTGGACCAAACCATTTCATGTAAATAGAGGGGGGGGGATTGTCACCGTACTCGCAAGCCGTTCGCTTTGGACCAAACCATTTCATGTAAATAGAGGGGGGGGGATTGTCACCGTACTCGCAAGCCGTTCGCTTTGGACCAAACCATTTCATGTAAATAGAGGGGGGGGATTGTCACCGTACTCGCAAGCCGTTCGCTTTGGACCAAACCATTGCATGTAAATAGAGGGGGGGGATATAATTTTAGATATAGATATAGTACGGGCATGCCCTAGTAAAGGGTAATTCTAAAGGGTAATTCTAAAGGGTAATTCTAAAGGGTAATTCTAAAGGGTAATTCTAAAGGGTAATTCTAAAGGATAATTCTAAAGTGTAATTCTAAAGCGTAATTCTAAGGGGTTCTAAAGGGTAATTATAAAGCGTAATTATAAAGGGTTCGAAAGGGTAATTCTAAAGAGTTCTAAAGGGTAATTCTAAAGAGTTCTAAAGGGTGATTCTGAAGGGTGATTCTGAAGGGTGATTCTAAAGGGTGATTCTAAAGGGTGATTCCAAAGGGTGATTCTAAAGGGTGATTCTAAAGGGTAATTCTAAAGGGTGATTCTAAAGGGTGATTCTAAAGGGTGATTCTTAAGGGTAATTCTAAAGGGTAATTCTAAAGGATTCTAAAGGGTAATTCTAAAGGGTTCTAAACGGTAACTCTAAGGGGTTCCAAAGGGTAATTCTAAAGAGTTGTAAAGGGTAATTCTAAAGGGTGATTCTAAAGTGTAATTCTAACGAGTTGTAAAGGGTAATTCTAAAGGGTTCTAAACGGTAACTCTAAAGGGTTCCAAAGGGTAATTCTAAAGAGTTGTAAAGGGTAATTCTAAAGAGTTGTAAAGGGTAATTCTAAAGAGTTGTAAAGGGTAATTCTAAAGGGGTATAAAGGGTAATTCTAAAGAGTTGTAAAGGGTAATTCTAAAGGGGTATAAAGGGTAATTCTAAAGAGTTGTAAAGGGTAATTCTAAAGAGTTGCAAAGGGTATTTATAAAAGGTAATTCTAAAGTGTTATAAAGGGTAAATCTAAAGGGTTATAAAGGGTAATTCTAAAGGGTTCTAAAGGGTAATTATAAAGGGTAATTCTAAAGGGTTCTAAAGGGTAATTATAAAGGGTAATTCTTAAGGGCTTTAAAGGGTAATTCTAAAGAGTTGTAAAGGGTAATTCTAAAGAGTTGTAAAGGGTAATTCTAAAGAGTTGTAAAGGGTAATTATAAAGGGTAATTCTAAAGGGTTCTAAAGGGTAATTCTAAAGATTTGTAAAGGGTAATTATATAGGGTAATTCTGAAGGGGTTTAAAGGGTAATTCTAAAGAGTTGTAAAGGGTAATTCTAAAGAGTTGTAAAGGGTAATTCTAAAGAGTTGTAAGGGGTAATTCTAAAGAGTTGTAAAGGGTAATTCTAAAGAGTTGTAAAGGGTAATTCTAAAGAGTTGTAAAGGGTTAAAAGTTGTAAAGGGTTAAAAGTTGTAAAGGCTCCCTCCTCCGGTATGATAGACCTGAGCCTCGTCCTGGAGGTGGGGTTGCTATCTTTATCAAAAACTCTTCCTCACTCGCCCTGCACTCTCTCCACCTCACCCCCACGAATACCTCTGGCTAAGGCTTCCCCTTCGCTCCCATCTCTTGTTCATATGTGTGTACCGTGTGTTGTACCATCCACCAAACAGTGATGACTCCATCTACATCTCGCTGTCTGATATGGACCAACTTCTATCACTCATCCCAACTCTCTCTTCTTCATATGTGGTGATTTCAACTGTCATCATGCCAGTTGGCTGGGTGTGGGTACCTCTCTCACCAGCCATGGCTCCTCAGCAAAGGACTTCTGCGACTCACTGGGACTGACACAATCTGTCAATTTCCCGACCCGGATCTCAGTCAACGGAGCATCTTCTCTTCTGGACTTGGTTGTGACTAACTTCCCTGAAAATGTCTGCTGCTCTTCTTCTTCTGCTCCAATCGGATCATCTGATCATGTCCTTGTTAAAGTGGACATCTCTCTGACCATTCTCAGGGAGCCTGCTCAGCGTCGACGAGTCTGGCATTTCACTCAGGCCAACTGGCACGGTCTTCAAGCAGCCATCAATCTTCTGGACTGGTCTCCCATCTCTACCACCTCTGACATCAACTCATCCTGGGAATTCTTCCAAAGTAAATTGCTCTCTCTCATGCACAGATTTATCCCATCTCGTCTTCAGTTGTCATACCCTTCCTCCCGTCCATGGTACACAGAATCTTGTGGTGAAGCTGTTGCCCAGAAACAACTTGCCTTCGTCTCCTGGAAAGCAAATCCAACGGCAGGAAATCTCATTTCCTTTCACAAAGCCCGAAACAAGTGTGTGTCCACCCTCAGGAGAGCCAGGAAACAATATCTCTCCATTCTCAAGACCGAACTCTCTTATCTGTCTCCCTCTTCCAAATCCTGGTGGCGTCTGGTCAAATCCGTTTCTGGTGTTTGTTCCCCCTCCATGCCCTCCCTTACCGGAAACGGCTACACAGCGGACTCCACACGTGAAGAAGCTGAATGCCTCAACTCTGTGTTTGCCTCTAAATCTTGTGTCCCAAACCCATCCCTCTCTGTACCCACCATACCCAGTCGTACCCAGCTGCTCCTGGACTCCGTGTCCTTTCCTCCTGACAAGGTGGAAAAGTTTCTGTCAAACCTCGACTCTGATTCTGCAACTGGACCCGACGGCATCAGCCCACGGGTCCTAAAATCCTGCTCTGCCGCTCTATCTCACCCTCTCTCTGTTCTCTTCACCCTCTCTTTTGCTCAAGGTCAACTGCCATCTGCTTGGAAATTAGCCAATATCACCGCTTTGCACAAAAAAGGTGCAAAAACAGATCCTGGCAACTACAGACCAATCAGTCTTCTCCCAATTATCAGCAAAGTCATGGAATCCATCATTGCTTCGGACATGAAATCTTTCCTCTTCTCCAATGGCTTGATCTCTGATCATCAATTTGGTTTCAGACCAGGTCACTCTACTCTGGACATGCGGCTTCTGCTGTCTCAACAATGGATGGAGGTCCTCAATGCCAAACAGGAAATTAGAGCTGTCTCCCTCGACATATCACGTGCCTTCGATACGGTCTGGCACCCCGCTCTGCTCACCAAACTCTCCTCCTTTGGTATCCATGGAAATCTCCACGCATGGCTGGCGGACTTCCTCTCTCGCCGTCGTCAACGTGTGGCCCTGAAAGGGTTTCTCTCATCTCCTCTTCCTGTTCAGGCTGGAGTTCCCCAAGGCAGTGTTCTGGGCCCTGTGCTTTTTCTGGTCTTCAATGATCTCTCTGACTCTCTTGAAAATCCTCTCTATCTCTTTGCTGATGACTCCACTCTCTGCCACTCCATTCCTCTTCCCTCAGATCAGCAGTCTGCAGCCTCCTCACTTTCTGAAGACTTGGACAAAATCAAAGACTGGTCAAACAAGTGGAACATGTTTTTCAATCCTGACAAATCTCACACTTACTATGTCTCTCCGAAAAGATCGACTGGACAACCCTCCCATCTACTTTCTCAACAATCCTCTCCAAGAAGTTCTGTCGCTCAAGCTTTTGGGTCTCACTATCTGCCATGATCTTTCTTGGGAAAACCACATTTCCAAGCTGGCCTCCAAAGCCAGTCGCCGACTGAGCATCCTCCGTCATGCGAAGTCCTTCCTCGGCACACTTGAGCTCCTCACCACATACAAGGCTTTCATCCGCAGCTCAATGGAATACTGTTCTCCCCTATGGGCCGGTGCTCCTGCCTCACACCTAGCTCGGCTTCACGCTGTTGAAACCAAAGCTTTCAGAATTATTGGAATCTCCCACGATGAAGCTATCTCTGAGGGCCTTTCACTCACTCACCGCAGGCAGGTAGGTGGTCTTTCTGTCTTCTACCGACTCCTCTCCGGCCTTGCACCTCCAGCTCTCTCTGTGCTCTGTCCCCCAAATATTCCTACAGGTCGCACAAGATCTGCCAGCAACCCACTGATGGTTAAACTGCCGAAATCTCGGCTCTCTGCTCACCTTCACTCTTTCATTCCTCTTTTCTACCACCTCTGGAACAAACTCCCTCACTCCCTTCAATCCCACTCCTCCCTCCAGGTCTTTAAAACAGCTGTTCACCACCATCTCTTACCTTCCCGCATCCAAAACTTTGATCTTTTCTATCCCCGCTAATTCACCCCAGATCCACCTTGTTTGAAATTCCAACTTCTTTCCTGAAAGTCCTGGCAGTGTCCATATGTTTTATACCTCTCCCACCCCCCTCCCCTCCTTCCCATGCCCCCCCCCCCCAAAGCCCTCACCCTCTCTCAGATCTCTCGATGTCTCCATGTCTCTCGGTCCCTGCTCTCAAATGTTGTGTTTGTGTCCTTCCCCCTCTCCCCATCTTGTCTACCGCTCCCGATGTTATATGTTTTATGTGTCGGTTTGTCTTTCTGTGTGATTAATGTTCGCTCTTTCACGAGCCTCGATCTTGTATACAAAAAAAAAAAAAAAAAGAAAAAAAAAAAGGGTAATTATAAAGGGTAATTCTAAAGGGTTCTAAAGGGTAATTCTAAAGAGTTGCAAAGGGTAATTCTAAAGAGTTGCAAAGGGTAATTCTAAAGAGTTGCAAAGGGTAATTCTAAAGAGTTGCAAAGGGTATTTATAAAGGGTAATTCTAAAGGGTAATTCTAAAGAGTAATTCTAAAGGGTCATAAAGGGTAAATCTGAAGGGTTACAAAGGCTAATTCTAAAGGGTTATAAAGGGTAATTCTAAAGGGTTATAAAGGGTAATTCTAAAGAGTTGTAAAGTGTAATTCTAAAGAGTTGTAAAGGGTAATTATAAAGAGTTGTAAAGGGTAATTATAAAGGGTAATTGCAAAGGGTTCTAAAGGGTAAATTCTAAAGTTCGAAATGGTAATTCCAAAGGGTTCTAAAGGGTGATTCTAAAGGGTGATTCTAAAGGGTAATTCTGAAGGGTTCTAAAGGATAAATTCTAAAGTTATAAAGGGTAATTCCAAAGGGTTGTCAAGGGTGATTCTGAAGGGTAATTCTAAAGAGTTCTAAAGGCTTCTAAAGGGTAATTATAATGGGTTCTAAAGGGTAAATTGTAACGTGCTAAATGGTCATTCTAAAGGGTTCTAAAGGATAAATTCTAAAGTTCTAAAGTGTAATTCCAAAGGATTCTAAAGGGTGATTCTAAAAGGTAATTCTAAAGAGTTCTAAAGGCTTCTAAATGGTAATTCTAATGGGTTCCAAAGGGGAAATTGTAAAGTGCTAAATGGTAATTCAAAAGGTCTAAATGATCAATTCTAAAGTTCTAATGGGTAATTATAAATGGTTCCATAGTGTTCCTCAATTGGGCAGTAGTGTAGACATTGTGGCAGCCGAACTGTCCAACCAATGTGTGGAACTCACATGAACGCACGCATGCTCCTTTTATATATAGAAAAGTGGAGTGAAAATTTAAGTATGAAATGCACGTTTTAATAATATATTATGAGTATACAGGTAACAGGAGTATGCCTCTGCAAATTTCATTGGTTGTAATATCGTCATGAATCTGACGGCGGCCATTTTAGCTGACATAACAAAGCACCTTTCTTATTCACTAGCTGCACTTGCCGAGCGACTAGGAGAGTGGCTTACAAAGTTGTTAATGCAGAATGACCGGCAGGATGATCGTTTATATCTCGGCTGAGATTCGAGCCCAGGCTAGACACCACACAGGTGCGTGTGCACATCTTTAGGGCCTAGACTATATCCTGCCAGCTACTGAGAACAAACAGGAGTGAAATAGGCCTATCGAAGATACAAGACCTTCAAATATACACTTTGATCTAGTATGCTGGAGGAATATGAAAAAAAGTTAATAGCCCTGAACATTTCGCTATCAACAATAGCTTTGGTGGGAGTTCAGGGATATTTTAACAGCTGTTTGGAAAAGCAGCAACCCCACCCATCAAATATACCCTCATTTGCCAAAAGCAGGCTCTGCAAAACACTTGGCCTCGCCTCATGAACAAAGGCAACTCCATTTTAGGCGTCTTTCCATCTAATAAAGGTTCCAACACTGAGCTGCAAGAGACAAGACCATCTTCGGCAAAGTGGTGGGCAAAACATCCCCTCTCCCAACAAAACATTGCACTCTCATTTACCCCAAGAATGAGGGATCAAGCATGGTACCTGGCACTAAGATCAACATCTCTCTAACATCCACGTTTGATATCTGGAACACGCTGTGTCTTTGATGAAAATGTATGTCAAAACCCATTTGTTTTCTACAATATTATTCCTCTCGACCATTATATGAACTCTGCTCTTGCTATTCATTGTGTACATTGTCTGCTCTTGCTAATCCAGAGAATCATCCATTGCATCAAAGGTGGAGTAAATGTGGAAGCAAATGTGCCAGGTACTTGTTTTTTAAGCACCTGTCCTTATTTATGTTAATGCAGAAGAGGCGCAGTACACAGTCTAAGTAGGTTGTGTGTTGGAGAAGCTTAGAGAGAGAGATTAGTGCCAAAAACAATATATGGCACAACATCTCAAAAGTTTGTGGACTGATGTGTACGAAACTTGGTGGACAGTTTGGGTGGGTGAGAATCTGAATTATCAGTGGACACAAAACGTAGCCTGTTAAGCCTGGTGGAGATATGCTCTCTACTGTGTGTGTGTGTGTGTGTGTGTGTGTGTGTGTGTGTGTGTGTGTGTGTGTGTGTGTGTGTGTGTGTGTGTGTGTGTGTGTGTGTGTGTGTGTGTGTGTGTGTGTGTGTGTGCGTCCAGACCGTAACTTGTTTTTCCATTTGCGCTATTGTCAAATTTTCACCAAAGCTTTATTATGATATTAAGGAGAAGGCAAATTAATAATTTTGTAAAAGGGTCAAAAGGTGAAAGGTCAGCATCACCTAAAATCATCAATTTTCATCCAATTGACATGAAATTAAAATTTACCATTTGAGTTTTGTCATCAAATTTGCAACAAAGCTTTATTATGAGAATATAGAGAAGGCAAATTAATAATTTTGGAAAAAGGTCAAAAGGTGAAAGGTCAGCATCACCTAAAATCGTCAATTTTCATCCAATTGACATGAAATTTAAATTTACCATTTGAGTTTTGTCATCAAATTTGCAACAAAGCTTTATTATGAGAATATAGAGAAGGCAAATTAATAATTTTGTAAAAGGGTCAAAAGGTGAAAGGTCAGCATCACCTAAAATCATCAATTTTCATCCAATTGACATGAAATTAAAATTTACCATTTGAGTTTTGTCATCAAATTTGCAACAAAGCTTTATTATGAGAATATAGAGAAGGCAAATTAATAATTTTGTAAAAGGGTCAAAAGGTGAAAGGTCAGCATCACCTAAAATCATCAATTTTCATCCAATTGACATGAAATTAAAATTTACCATTTGAGTTTTGTCATCAAATTTGCAACAAAGCTTTATTATGAGAATATAGAGAAGGCAAATTAATAATTTTGTAAAAAGGTCAAAAGGCGAAAGGTCAGCATCACCTAAAATCATCAATTTTCATCCAATTGACATGAAATTTAAATTTACCATTTGAGTTTTGTCATCAAATTTGCAACAAAGCTTTATTATGAGTATAGAGAAGGCAAATTAATAATTTTGTAAAAAGGTCAAAAGGTGAAAGGTCAGCATCACCTAAAATCATCAATTTTCATCCAATTGACATGAAATTAAAATTTACCATTTGAGTTTTATCAAATTTGCAACAAAGCTTTATTATGAGAATATAGAGAAGGCAAATTAATAATTTTGTAAAAAGGTCAAAAGGCGAAAGGTCAGCATCACCTAAAATCATCAATTTTCATCCAATTGACATGAAATTTCAATTTACCATTTGTTTTGTCATCAAATTTACAACAAAGCTTTTTCATGAGAATATAGAGAAGGCATATTAATAATTTGGTCGAAAGGTCAAAAGGTCAAAGGTAAGCATCACATAAAATCATCAATTTTCATCCAATTGACATGAAATTAAAATTTACCATTTGAGTTTTGTCATCAAATTTGCAACAAAGCTTTATTATGAGAATATAGAGAAGGCAAATTAATAATTTTGTAAAAGGGTCAAAAGGTGAAAGGTCAGCATCACCTAAAATCATCAATTTTCATCCAATTGACATGAAATTAAAATTTACCATTTGAGTTTTGTCATCAAATTTGCAACAAAGCTTTATTATGAGAATATAGAGAAGGCAAATTAATAATTTTGTAAAAAGGTCAAAAGGCGAAAGGTCAGCATCACCTAAAATCATCAATTTTCATCCAATTGACATGAAATTTAAATTTACCATTTGAGTTTTGTCATCAAATTTGCAACAAAGCTTTATTATGAGTATAGAGAAGGCAAATTAATAATTTTGTAAAAAGGTCAAAAGGCAAAAGGTCAGCATCACCTAAAATCATCAATTTTCATCCAATTGACATGAAATTAAAATTTACCATTTGAGTTTTATCAAATTTGCAACAAAGCTTTATTATGAGAATATAGAGAAGGCAAATTAATAATTTTGTAAAAAGGTCAAAAGGCGAAAGGTCAGCATCACCTAAAATCATCAATTTTCATCCAATTGACATGAAATTTCAATTTACCATTTGTTTTGTCATCAAATTTACAACAAAGCTTTTTCATGAGAATATAGAGAAGGCATATTAATAATTTGGTCGAAAGGTCAAAAGGTCAAAGGTAAGCATCACATAAAATCATCAATTTTCATCCAATTGACATGAAATTAAAATTTACCATTTGAGTTTTGCAATCAAATTTGCAACAAAGCTTTATTATGAGAATATAGAGAAGGCAAATTAATAATTTTGTAAAAAGGTCAAAAGGTGAAAGGTCAGCATCACCTAAAATCGTCAATTTTCATCCAATTGACATGAATTTAAATTTACCATTTGAGTTTTGTCATCAAATTTGCAACAAAGCTTTATTATGAGAATATAGAGAAGGCAAATTAATAATTTTGTAAAAGGGTCAAAAGGTGAAAGGTCAGCATCACCTAAAATCATCAATTTTCATCCAATTGACATGAAATTAAAATTTACCATTTGAGTTTTGTCATCAAATTTGCAACAAAGCTTTATTATGAGAATATAGAGAAGGCAAATTAATAATTTTGTAAAAAGGTCAAAAGGCGAAAGGTCAGCATCACCTAAAATCATCAATTTTCATCCAATTGACATGAAATTTAAATTTACCATTTGAGTTTTGTCATCAAATTTGCAACAAAGCTTTATTATGAGTATAGAGAAGGCAAATTAATAATTTTGTAAAAAGGTCAAAAGGTGAAAGGTCAGCATCACCTAAAATCATCAATTTTCATCCAATTGACATGAAATTAAAATTTACCATTTGAGTTTTGTCATCAAATTTGCAACAAAGCTTTATTATGAGAATATAGAGAAGGCAAATTAATAATTTTGTAAAAAGGTCAAAAGGCAAAAGGTCAGCATCACCTAAAATCATCAATTTTCATCCAATTGACATGAAATTTCAATTTACCATTTGAGTTTTGTCATCAAATTTACAACAAAGCTTTTTCATGAGAATATAGAGAAGGCATATTAATAATTTGGTCGAAAGGTCAAAAGGTCAAAGGTAAGCATCACATAAAATTGACAATTTTCATTCGATTGACCTGAAATTTTAAGAATTTACAATTTACATGTTGGGTCACTGGCTTGGTTCACCAATGAAAAGTTACAAACCAATTGGATTTTTTTTAGATCAAAAGGTCAAAGGTCAAGTTTGCACAAAATCACCAATTTTCACCCGATTGACCTGAGATTTTAATAATTTGCATATTGGATCACTGAATTGATTCACTAATCAAAAGCTACAATCCAATTGTTTTTTTTTAGATCAAAAGGTCAAAGGTCAGGTTTGCATAAAATCCCCAATTTTCACCCGATTGACCTGCAATTTAGAGATTTTGCATATTGGGTCACTGAATTGGTTTACTAATCAAAATGTAGGAGTCGATTGTTTTTTAAGATCTAAAGCTCCAAGGTCAAGACTGCATAAAATCATCAATTTTTATTTTGTATTCTTTTTTTATGTTTTCGTTATTTTGAGCATACGGAAGAAGAAGACACCTCAATACAAACGGACACGGGGAGACTTTGCATTTTAAGTTGCGTTTTAGTTTTGACTTGTAATAATTGTGATAAAGGGGGTCTTGTGGCCCTCAGAGGTGAGTCTTTAGTATGGGGTTTAGAATTCCAAATTGTGATAGATTTTGACGACATTCATTTTTTTTGCTTTGTTTACCAAGATCTCGACAAAGCTAAAGCACGAGGCAAACTGCGTCGAAATATCCACATGTGTTTATGAACTTACATTTTATAATGTTATATTTTGTAATGATCAGCCATTGGCCTGAAAAGCTGTGATTATTTGCTTTCGAGACAGAATACACAAATGGATTTTCAATAATAACATATATTACTTACAAACACCTAATTGTGTGGCTCTCATGGTAACTCCTGACAGCATAGCTCAGATATAGCAAACTTGCCCGACCCAGTTATAAAATCTCACCAGGTGGTACTGTATGGCGGGAATTTGCATCACTGAACACGTCATTCATCAGAGGCAACATTAAGCTGGGAGTCCCATCTACTATCATTCGCCGATGGGCGTTCAGGATCCCACAATGTCTCAAGATCCCACAAAAGTCACAGAAGGCCATTGTGTGCCTGCCAGCCACTTTCACAAGGTACTACGCAGACCGTGAACGTATCTATTAATTACGCACTATTGGAACGTATATTTATACCTTTGGACAACTGAGACCTTCAAGACCACTTTAGACCCTTTGTACCTTTTAAGATGATTTTGACACACCTTGGACCCTTTTGACCACTTAGACCAGGGGTGGGGAACCTTTTTCCTGTCGAGGGCCATTTCGATTTTTAGAACATCCTTCGAGGGCCATGCTAAATTATTGAATACATATATCGGACTCACCTAATGCGATGGCTGGAACTGTTTCTCTTTGGCGAGGCGTTTGGTGTCAGGTGGTAGTGATGATGATGCTACTCGCAGCTGGTTTTGCAGGTTTGGGTCAGTCAGTCTTGAGCGGAACCGAGTCTTTGCAAGAGTCAGTTTTGAAAAGAACTGCTCACAGCTGTAGGTCGTCCCAAACAGTGATGCAAACTTCAGTGCATGTCTCCTCAGAATGGGAAAATCCTCAGCACGTACATAGTTTGTAGAACTCGAGCAAAGGGAGGACAAATCTCACACTCTTACTATGTCTCTCCGAAAAGATCGACTGGACAACCCTCCCATCTACTTTCTCAACAATCCTCTCCAAGAAGTTCTGTCGCTCAAGCTTTTGGGTCTCACTATCTGCCATGATCTTTCTTGGGAAAACCACATTTCCAAGCTGGCCTCCAAAGCCAGTCGCCGACTGGGCATCCTCCGTCGTGCGAAGTCCTTCCTCGGCACACCTGAGCTCCTCACCACATACAAGGCTTTCATCCGCAGCTCAATGGAATACTGTTCTCCCCTATGGGCTGGTGCTCCTGCCTCACACCTGGCTTGGCTTCACGCTGTTGAATCCAAAGCTCTCAGAATCATTGGAATCTCCCGCGATGAAGCTATCTCTGAGGGCCTTTCACTCACTCACCGCAGGCAGGTAGGTGGTCTTTCTGTCTTCTTCCGACTCCTCTCCGGCCTTGCACCCCCAGCTCTCTCTGTGCTCTGTCCCCCAAATATTCCTACAGGTCGCACAAGATCTGCCAGCAACCCTCTGATGGTTAAACTACCGAAATCTCGGCTGTCTGCTCACCTTCACTCCTTCATTCCTCTTTTCTCCCGCCTCTGGAACAAACTCCCTCACTCTCTTAAATCCCACTCCTCCCTCCAGGTCTTTAAAACAGCTGTTCACCACCATCTCTTATCTTCCCCCATCCAAAACCTTGATCTTTTCTACCCCCGCTAATTCACCCCAGATCCACCTTGTTTGAAATTCCAACTTCTTTCCTGGAAGTCCTGGCAGTGTCCATATGTTTTATACCTCTCCCACCCCCCTTCCCATACTCCCCCCTTCCCATGCCCCCCCCCCCAAAGCCCTTTCCCTCTCACAGATCTCTCGATGTCTCCATGTCTCTCGGTCCCTGCTCTCAAATGTTGTGTTTGTGTCCTTCCCCCTCTCTCCCCATCTTGTCTACCGCTCCCGATGTTATATGTTTTATGTGTCGGTTTGTCTTTCTGTGTGATTAATGTTCGCTCTTTCACGAGCCTCGATCTTGTATACAAAAAAAAAATTTTTTTTAAAATTCATTTATAGATAGATGAATTGCCTCGCAGGCCGGATCAAACGGTCTCGCGGGCCGTATACGGCCCGGAGGCCGGAAGTTCCCCACCCCAGACTTACTCTTTAAAACACTTTTAGAACTTTTAAGACCCTTCAGACCTTCACATCTTTTAGACCGATTTGACCCATTGACCCCTAGCCTTTTGGCCCTCTTTAGACTCATTAGATCCTATAGACCCCTTAGACACGACTATTGGAACATACCCTTTAAACCTTGAGAAGCCTTGCATCCTTTAGAGTTTAGACCCTTGGACCTCTGGACCCTTTTGACCCATTCAGACCCTTTAAACCCTAACTACTATTGGAAAATACCCTTTCGACTTTTAGGCCCCTTAAGACCCTTATTCCATATAGACCGTTTCTACGACCAAAATCAGAAAGATCAATTAAGCAGTTTTGATATGGCAACGGTTTCCATGACAGCATGTTCACCCCATTATAAGGAAATGGGACTTTTTGTGAATTTATTATTACCATACCTCAGTAATGTTTCAAGATATCAAATTCCACAATTAAAAATGTATCACTCAAATTTGTTATGTACAACAAGCAATCATGTGAAACACTTGACAAGTCAAATTTTCCAAATTGCCAAATTGCTGTTTCCATGGCAACTATTGTTTATTTGGATTTCGCACGTATTGTGCAATACACGACATCTTTCTTGTTTGTGTTTGTATGTGAGCAGGATATCTAAAAAAGTTGTGGACGGATTCAGACGAGATTTGGTGATGAGGTTCGATATTTGATGAGGACGAAATGACTAGATTTTGATGAAGATCCGCATCCAGATACTAGAATTGTATAAGTGCTTCTTCACCATTTAGAGATAGTGCTAAAAACGATGTATAACACGATAGCTCAAAAAGTTGCCGACAGATTACGACAAAATTTGGTGGATGAGTTGGGCATGTGACAATAAAAAGGCAATTACATTTTGGTTAATGTCCGGATGCAGATCCAGTCTATCAGTGGGATACAAAATGTAAACTGTTCAACCTGGCGATGTTATGCAATCAATCGAGTGACTTTCCAGTTTATTATGACTTCATTTGTAAAACTGGCTTCAATCAAGTGGCGCTATATACTCATTTACAAATAGAATCAGAGATTGCAGACCCTTGCCAGGACGTTTTTTTAGTGGTTTTTAAGGCTTTTGTGTCAAAACAAATATGGTGGCGGAACCATGTGACCGATGACGTCATCAATATTTTTTCTCTCCACCAATTTATCCATATATAACACTCAATAAATTTCATCTTGATCGGATGAAGGTTTGTACTTGTTGAATTATGACGTCATAATGGATAAACTTATGACATCATCATTAACATATGTTATTCCCAATGGAGAGTTCTTTACAACGAGCCATGTCTCAATTTGTTCTATGTAACGCTTTCGGAGATATGGAGGTGCAAAGTTTTTCATGTTTTCTAAGATGGCGGCAATACCACATGACCAATGACATCATAATTATCATTAAAAAATTCTACAGGCGGAGGTGCAACTGTGAAAATTTGAAATTTCCTGTCAATTGGACCAACGGTTGCAGAGAAAATCAAATTTATTTTGTGCGGACAAACAAACAGACAGACAGACAAACAAACAAACAAACAGACAAACAAACTAAAAATCACTCATAGAGCGACACTTGACAAAACAGAACAAAGTAGAATGGCACTCAGTAGAGCCCTTTTGACCTCAAAAATAATTAGTGGTTGAATTCAGTGGCCTGATATGCAAATCGTCCTCAAAGTTTAAGTTAATCGGAAGAAAATTGATAATTTTAGAAATTTGGCCTATGTTGACCTTTTGGCCTATGTTGACCTCAAAAATAGTTGGTGGTTGCTTTCTGTAAGCTGACATGAAAATCCCATAAAATTTTCAAGTCAATCAGATGCAAATTGAAGATTTTAGAAACTTGAAATTATTGTTTATCTTTGGCCTATGTTGACCTTTTGGCCTATGCTGATCTCAAAAATCGTTGGTGGTTGAATTCAGTTAGCTGAAATGTAAATCCCATTCAAATTTCAAGTGAATCAGATGAAAATTGAGGATTTTAGAAAATTGAAATTGTTGTTGACCTTTGGCCTATGTTGACCTTTTGGCCTATGCTGATCTCAAAAATAGTTGGTGGTTTAATTCATTTAGCCGATATGAAAATCCGGTTCAAATTTCAAGTCAATCGGATGAAAATGGAGGATTTTAGATAATTGAAAAAAGAGGTTGACCTTTGGCCTCTGTTGACCTTTTGGCCTACGTTGCTCTCAAAAATAGTTGGTGGTTGAATTCAGTTCGCTGATATGAAAATCCCATTCAAATTCCAAGTTAATCGGATGAAAATTGAGGATTTTAGAAATTTTATATGTTTGATGACCTTTGGGCGATGTTGAACTTGTGACCTATGTTGATCTCAAAAATAGTTGTTGGTTGAAATCAGTTTGCTGATATGTTAATCCTATTCAAATTTCAAGTCAATGGGATGAAAATGAAGATTTTAGAAATTTGAAAAGGTTGTTGACCTTTTGGCCTATAATGACCTCAAAAATAGTCGGTGGTTTAATTCAGTTCGCTGCTCTGAAAATCCGATTCAAATTGCAAGTCAATTGGATGAAAATTGAGGATTTTAGAAATTTGAAAAAAGTGGTTGATCATTGGCCTATGTGGACCTTGTGACCTATGTTGACCTGAAAATAGTTGTTGGTTGAATTCAGTTAACTGATATGTAAATCCCATTCAAATTTCAAGTGAATCGGATGAAAATTGAGGATTTTAGAAATTTGAAATTGTTGTTGACCTTTTGTTGACCTTTTGGCCGATGCTGATCTCAAAAAATAGTCGGTGGTTTAATTCAGTTAGCTGATGTGAAAATCCTATTCAAATTTCAAGTCAATCGGATGAAAATTGAGGATTCTAGAAATCAGAAAAAAGTGGTTTGCCTTTTGGCCTATGTGGATCTCAAAAATAGTTGGTGGTTGAATTCAGTTAGCTGATATGAAAATCCCATTCATATTCCAAGTCAATCGGATGAAAATTGAGGATTTTAGAAAATTGAGAATTTGTTGACATTTTGGCCTATGTTGACCTTTTGGCCTATGTTGATCTCCAAAATAGTTGGTGGTTTAATTCAGTTAGCTGATACGAAAATTATATTTAAATTTCAAGTCAATCGGATGAAAATTGAGGATTTTAATGTACCGAGCTCGACTATCCTCTCTAACTCCTCTATCCCGAGGCCTATTCGCTACACTCGGCAAAAACTTTTGTCTTTAAACACCACTCGATTGACTCCTGGACTCGTGTCAGGCCTCAGAGAACTTAAAATCGGCGTTGGTCTCCCGAGAAAACGCACAAAGCGAGGCGGGAGGAGAAAGCAGAGAAAAATACCGATTGTGACTTCTCTTCGCGACCATCGACGGCCCGGCCCACATTTTAATAATTCCTGCGAAAAAGTGTCCCGTCAACTTCAATAACCTCATCTATCCCTGTAGAACATACACAGCACCAAAACAACACCGTTCTGACCTGTATCTCACCTTATTCAACGCTCAGTCTAAGTAGTCCTGACAAGCAAACCGAAATTACCTCTTTTATTCAAGATAACGATATCGACGTGTTTTTTCTGACCGAAACTTGGCTCCGACCCAGTGGCGACGAAGCGAGATGTGCTGATCTCACCCCACTTGGATACACCCTGCAGTCATTTCCTCGCTCCTCCAGGGCGGGGGGGGGGGGGGGGGGGTGGGGGGGGGGCGTGGCTGTTATTTACAGAGACAACTTCTCTCCCTTTGTCTCCTTCACCACGACTTTTTCGTTCGACCATTCATCCTACGAGCTAGCCCATGTCACCTTCACTCTGTCAGAAAACACTTCATTTCTTCTGCCTCTACCGACCTCCACCTAACCGGAAAAACAAGCTTACTGACTATGTTCGTGACCCAGCTTCCTAATCTGCTCGACCACTGCAATACTCTTTCTTCTGGTTTCGTCTCAATTCTTGGAGATTTCAACGTCCACTACGACCAACCACAACATCCTCTCACTTCAAAGATCATTGACCTCCTTTCTACTTTTAGTCTGTCTCAGTCTGTCTCAGTCTGTCTCAGTCTGTCTCAGTCTGTCTCAGTCTGTCTCAGTCTGTCTCAGTCTGTCTCCCAACCTACACACGTTAAAGGACACATCCTGGATTGGTTAGTGCACAGATGCGATGATCAGTTGGTGCAGTCCACGTCAGTGACCTGTGCTATCACCTCGGACCACTTCTGTGTCACCAGCCACCTGAGTATTGCTGTTCCTCGTCTTCAGCCCACCTTCATCACTGCCCGCAACATTCGTGCCATTTAGGCTACTAGGGCATTGCCCGTACTATATCTATATCTAAAATTATATCCCCCCCCTCTATTTACATGAAATGGTTTGGTCCAAAGCGAACGGCTTGCGAGTACGGTGACAATCCCCCCCCTCTATTTACATGCAATGGTTTGGTCCAAAGCGAACGGCTTCCGGAGTTTGGTAAAGAAATCGCCATCGCGTGCACAAACGCGCAGGAAAGCGAATGAATCGCAAATTCGGTTTTATTAGTTTTAAAACATAGTTTAACGCCAACATAGTTTGCAAACGTGAAATAAATGAATACGCTGTCAAATGTGCCATCCGAGGCAGAGTGTGTCCTCCACGTTCGGCACACGCGATCGTTCGCTGCTCTCTGATTGGTTGAATCGTTTTTTGGACATAGCTCGGTAAGTAATTGTCCGATTAATATGAAACCTTGAAAAGGCACATCCTCGGGTCCCCAGCAATATACCTGGCAAGTTAAAAGTATATCGGACCCGTGGTCGAGAAACAGCGGTCACAGACAAACAAACGTACAGACGTACAGACGTACAGAGATTACTGGAATTATAGATAGATTATTATTACCCTCGCCAGAGGAGAGGGCATTGCATTTGAGTCCGTTTGTTTGTCTGTCTGTCTGTCTGTTTGTTTGTCCGCACAGATTAAAGATGATTTTCTCAGCAACCGTTGGTCCTATTGACAGGAAATTTTCACCGAAGGTGCACCTCCACCTGTATAAATTTTTTAATGATAATTATGACGTCATAGGTCACGTGGTTCGGCCGCCACCTTGGAAAAAACGAAAAACTTTGCACCTCCATATATCCGAAAGTGCTGAATAGAAAAAAAATTCAGACATGGCTCATTGTAAAGAACTCTCCATGGAGAATAAAAGATGTTAATGATGTCATAGGTCCCTCCATTATGAAGTCATAATTCGACAAGTACAAAACTTCTTCCGATCAAGATGAAATTTCTTGAGCATCATCTAGGGATAAGTTCGTGGAGAATTAAAAAACGATGACGTCATCGGTCACGTGGTTCGGCCGCCATATTTGTCTTTACACAAAAGCCTTAAAAACCACTGAAAACACATCCTGGCGAGGGTCTGCAATCTCTGATTGCTCTTTGTTGTTTTTATTATTAGAGAGCTTCGTAAGCGAACCTCTATGCCAATTGCATGTATATGTAAATCCATTCAAAATTTCACTTTCATTTCAAATTTCACAAAAAAAAAATGTAAAAAATTTCCCCATTCCCTTGGGAACAAAATTTCATGTTGTCATTTCAAATGTCCCTTCCATGATCCGTCATCTTGTCCCTTCCATGATCCGCCATCTTGTCCCTTCCATGATCCGCCATCTTGCTCACGTGATCTTGCTTTGTTCTGGCGCAACCGATAAACTATTTTCACCTGGTGATTAAAATCAATAAATTACAATACAGTACTGTACAGAACGGATTTTGAATTCGAAACCGCTCATCATTTACGCCAGCTACACCGACTTCTTTTTTCCACCAGCTACACCGGCTTCAGTTTTCCGCCAGCTACACCGACTTCATTTAAGCCAGGTGGGGTTAGGTGGGGTTAGGGGGGGTTAGTTTTTTGGCTCTCAAATAATATCACGTGTATATATCAGCTAGTGTGGTATATCAGGTAAAAGGTTATTGAATTACCTTTCAAATGATGTATAGAAAGTGCCTGTGATCTATAGTAACCTCTTTATAATGATTATTAAAACATAATTATTTCCACCAACTCTCAAAACTTCATCACAAAATCCCCAATTTTAGGAACAAAAATAGGCAAAAATCAAAAGGTATGTAAAAGGTATGTTTCGATTTGAGACACACATACAGTATAATTAGAGTCAATATCCTCACACATATGATCATGATGTGCTATGAAATTCAATGCAATATGTGTAGACATGCTAATACGAATGTTGTCATCAATGTCAATATTTTCATTATATTTTAGGTGATTTGCAACCATGACAGCGGTGCACGCTGGTCTTAGAGACTTTTGCATCGAAACAGGAATCGTCGCAGAAGGCTCACTCAATCGGGTTATGGAGGGGAAGATGTACAACCGAGCAGTCCGTGTACATAAGAGCATCTACGAAGCATTCATGAGGCTTGCGTGGATTGAATTTCTCCCTTGGTTGGAAAAGATGCGACCAGAGGCAACACAGACGGTCACTACGTTGTTAGCAGAGGTTGCTGAATTGGGACAAGATGAGAGCCAGTGGAACAACCTGTTGGAAGATCAATCGTGTGAAGAAGTTCAGGCTGTTTGGAAGCAAATTCCTGCATCACCTTCGTCATGATAATGGTGAATTGTCGTCATTCTGGATGTCGTACGTGGATATCGTTGAAACGGTCTTGCTTGCTCTACTGCGCGCTTCCCGAGAAGGTAATTGGCCATTACATCTATCTGCTATCCAAGCCATGATTCCTTGGTGCTTCGCATACGACAAAATCAACTATGCATGGTATTTATCAGCATACTACGCACAAATGACAAACCTTCCAACGCAGCACCCTGGCATCTTCCAAGCGTTCTCGGATGGGTACTTCTCAGTTCAAATGTCAAAAAGCAATCCGTTTGGACGCATTCCAGTTGACCAAACTACTGAGGTCACTGTCAACAAAGACACACAGACACCAGGTGGCACTACCAGGTTCAACTTGAAATCTGGAGCAGTGAAGCGCTACTATGTCACATCCGAACACAGGAGTGCGTTTCTCCGCCAGATGAGGGAAATGGTGAATGTGAGCAACACACACGTACAACACGCGGATCTGCAGCAAACACGGATCAAGAAAGATGAGGACGCTGTATCATCACTGATAACTCTGATCCAGAGTTGGGTGAACCCATTCACTATGGCCAGCTCTCTCATCAGTATTTCCACCGCACGCGCAGCCCCTCCAAATATTGCCAAGGATCTGGATTTTAGAAATTAGGGGGTGGGGTTGTGGAGTGCATGGGAAGTGGAGCGCATGGGAAGTCGGACATCAGTGCTACACAAACTTCAAGATTGAGCGACTTGAGAGCAACCCACCAATCAAGAAATTCCATGACCCTTTGCAACTGAAGCTGAAGACTTTCAGCAACCTCACTAAGAAGGAGGAATGCAGAAGCAATGGCAGGGCAGTAATTCTTCAAGCAGACAGAGCTCTATTTGGTAGAATTATCGTGATGGCACAGGGCCGAGATCTTCACATGGCAGAGGTGCTATCTCATCCTCTAGGTCCCTTGCCATGGGCCCTGGCGACACCCGAAGGCCTTCTACGGAAAACGAACAAAGCTGCCCTAGCCACGGCCTTGCAAAGGACTGTGACCCCGGCTGAAAGGATACCCGACAATTCGGCAACAATTATTGACGGGATGCTCCTTATACAGATGGTGGCAGGTGATCAAACTACATTTGCCGAAGTGGCCATGATTGTCCTATCCATGGCCCTGAAGGATGGATGCAGTAGCCAGAGGATCGATGTCGTCTTTGACACCTACAAGGAGACTTCCATCAAAAACAGCGAACGGTTAACCAGGGGGGAAGAACTTGGACTTGAGCTGAAAAACATCACGGCATCTCAAATTGTAAGGCAATGGCGCAAGTTTCTCAGCTATGTTGGGAACAAGTCAAGTCTTATCATGTTCCTGGTCGAAGAGTGGAAGAAACCAGAGTACATCAGACGCCTACAGGGAAAGGTTCTCTTTGTAACATGCGATGACAAGTGTTATCAGATCACATCTGATGCTAGCCAAGAAGTAGTGGCCCTGGAAAGCACACACGAGGAAGCAGATGGTCGTCTGTTCTTGCATGCTGCCCATGCTGCCGCACATGGATACCAGTCTGTGCTTATTAGCTCAGATGACACCGACGTACTTGTCATTGGCTTGGCATTTCATACCAAGATTCATGCCAAGTTGTTTCAGAAATGTGGCACCAAAGCAAGGGCTAAAATCCTAGACATAGGGAAAATAGTAAAGTCAGTCGGCACAAATGTATGTCGGGCCCAAATTGGAATGCATGCCTATACCGGATGCGACACAGTCAGCACGTTCGCTGGACGAGGAAAACTGACTGCACTAAAACTCATCAGAACCAACAAAGATGTGCAGGATGCATGTACACAGCTGGGAGAGGACTGGGACGTCAGTGAGGAACTGATGGATAAATTGGAGAACTTCACTTGTCATGTACGCACCGAAGTCGGGGACAGTGAAGGTGAATGACTTGAGATATCACCTGTTCTGTGCCAAGAGGGGAGAGATCGACAGTCACCAGCTACCTCCGTGCAAAGACTGCTTAACCAAACATGCACAGCGAGCCAACTATCAAGCCGCTATTTGGAAGAGGAGTCTCAAGATGGATCCAGCAGTACCGAGTCCAATCGGGAAAGGATGGCACTGGGATACCCAGGATGGTCGCGTGCAGCTGGCAGCCGACTGGATGCAAGGACAGCCCGCACCACAGGCGGTTCTGGATTTACTGGCATGCACCTGTTCGAAAAGATGCACACTACCCATGTGTGTCTGCATGGCCAGTGGTTTGAAGTGCACAGACATGTGCAAACTCACCACATGTGACAACCAGAGAGTGTATGGTGAGAGTGATGACAGTTCGGCAGAAGACGATGAAGAAGACGACGACGATGACGAGGATAACTTCTGAATTGTAGAACTGTATGGAGAAAGATCATGTACATATGTGTAACAAATATGGTGTACGCTGAATTGATAACTCGTGTACTTTATGGTATGATGTCTATAAATATATGTTGCTTAAATAGAAAGTACATTGTTTTCCTTTGGTTTACTTTATGTATAGCTGGTAATATAAGAGAACCATACAACACTACAAGACTAAAAATGTTTGCATGAATATGATGTAAATTATCTCGCCAAGTTAGGGTACATCAGGATACATACATATACATGGAGTAGGTTAATCATCACATGCATCATACGTCTGTGGTATATTCAAGAACACCACATACAGTTTGGTCATAATGCCTTCATATTTTTAGAATTAGACATTTCTGACACCAATTTCAGTACTTTTTGGCCTATATATGGCTGACATCCCAATATTATATATACTATTTTTAGACCAATAATGGTATACAAACTATATACATGCTGTCGGTCAAAAATCGTAAAATGTAAATCAATATATCATAAGAGTGGAAAGATATACATTTATGGATTTTAGGTCATGGTTACAGCAACTACTGTATATTGGATTTTCTCATCTTTATCAAGGTGTATGAGATTTAAGGCCCAAATTTGACTTTAATCATACTGTGTGTTTCTCAAATTCAAAAATTCATTTAATATCCGCCAAACTGAATTTTTGCCTAATTTTGTTTTCATTGGGGATTTTGTGATAAATTTTTGAGGGTTGGTGGAAATAATTATGTTTTAATGATCATAAAGAGGTTACTATATATCACACAGGCACTTTCTATACATCATGTGAAAGATAATTCAATTACCTTTCACCTGGTATACAACACTAACTGATACATATAGGAGATATTATTTGAAAGCCCCAAAACGAACCCTACCCCCTAAATCTTAGGCGGAAAAATTACCGAAAGCGTTATTGGGGTGGTCTGACAAATGTGATAACACAGATACGGCTAAGAGTTTCACACTGCTATCACATTTTTTTCAGCACTAGGGTCCCTGGCCTTGCCAAAAATAACTGTTAGCCATCCTCCCTCTGATTGAGCATAATGTCGAAAATTTGAGAGTCTGGCTCATAGCCTAATTGACCGTTCCGCCTTTAAAGAGGACCTTCACACCCGTCTCTCTGGCCGTTCCTATGTCACTGCAGAAGACCTCGACTGTTGCCTCCGCACAGCGTTGGACTGTCATGCTCCAGCGACACGGCGCGCCGTTCCCAGACGCAGGAGTACTCCGTGGTTCAGCGCAGTCAGCGACGAAGTCAGAGCTGCCAAAAAGGAACGACGACGTGCCGAGAGACAGTGGCTGAAGACTGGCCTCAGTCCATAAACAGTTGTATAACATATCTAAAAGACTCGTCATAAAAATCATTCTGAAAGCAAAAACGTCATATATTTCTGATCGGATTACTAGGAGCTCCTCCTGCAAGCAACTGTTCAGCATTACCAACCGCCTGTTTGCCACCAAAAATAAATCTGTTCTTCCCACTGTATTTCCTCAAAACGAACTACCCCAACGCTTCCTACATTTCTTTCACAATAAAATTCAGTCAATAAGAAACAATCTTGACAAGCAGTCACTCCTTTCCTTCGATGATGCTGAACACTGCTTTCACGGATGACCTCTTAGTTCATTTACTCCTGTTACTGAGGAAATTGTCAAATGTACAATCCTCAAGTCAAACACAAAAATATGTGATCTTGACCCCCTTCCCACCGATTTGTTTATTGAGTGTTTGGACACCCTCCTCCCATTTATTAACGCACAGGTTTTACTGCAGTTATCAATGATTCTCTGACTACGGGTTCATTTCCGCTTCTCTTTAAGCAAGCTCTTGCTAAACCACTTCTTAAAAAGCCCATCCTTGACCTTAACGACATGAAAAATTACCGTCCTATCTCCAACCTGTCTTTCCTGTCAAAGATCACAGAAACAATTGTGCTATCACAGATGAATGACCATCTAGTTTCAAATAATAGTTTCAATTCTCGCCAGTCAGCATATAGACCAGGCCATAGCACCGAGACCGCTCTCCTATGAATAACCAATGATCTTCTGACCTCTCTTGACTGTGGTAAGGTTTCCGTTCTTGCTCTTTTGGACTCGTCTGCCGCCTTTGACACGATTGACCATAGTGTCTTAATTCGTCGTCTTGAAATCACATTTGGTATAACTGGTACTCCCCTTTCTTGGCTGATGTCCTATCTTACTGATAGAGTGCAAACAGTTGTCAATGGCCAGAAATCAGCCCCTTCTCCGCTTTCCTTTGGCATTCCCCAGGGCTCAGTCCTGGGACCTATCCTCTTTCTTTTGTACACTCAGCCTCTATTTGATATTGTTGCCAGACATTGTTGATCACCACGCCTTTGCGGACGACAATCAGCTGTACAAAGGAAGCACGATTCAACAAATCGCGCCCACTGTTGAAGTGTTAGAAGGCTGTATTGCCGACGTGAAGGTGTGGATGACCCAAAACAATCTTCAGCTGAACGATGCTAAAACAGAGTATGATTGTAAGATCGCACAGATGTCCTCTACAATGTTCACTTCCTACCACTACTCATGTTGGTGAAACCGATGTAAACTTTGTTTCGTCGGCCAAGAACCTTGGTGTGGTTTTCGACTGTAACATGACATTTTCCAAGCAAGTACTTCAAACTTGCAAATCAGCATACTTTCAGCTGTGAAAGATCGCATCCATTCGCCACTTTCTTACTCCTCAAGCTGCTCTAACTCTGGTCTGTGCCCTTGTCCTCTCAAGGCTAGACTATTGTAATTCTTTGTATGCTGGCTGCCCTCAGTTTCTCTTGGATAAGTTACAAAAGGTTCAAAACTCTGCCGCTCGTCTTGTCTGTAAGGCGAAGAAGTCTGACCATGTTACTCCGCTTCTTGTTTCTTTACACTGGCTGCCTGTCTCTGCTCGTGTGCAATACAAAATTTGCACACTATGTTATAAATCATTGTGTGGAACGGGACCTCACTATCTCTCCCATTTGCTCACTCTCTATGAACCTCGGCGACGGCTTCGTTCAAGCGACGACTCTGTGACCATAGAGCCGCCGCGCACCAGCACCAAGTCGTTTGGCGAGAAATCCTTTTCCTTTGCTGCACCTCTGCTCTGGAATGACTTGCCTTCCTCTGTTCGACATGTTGACTCGCTTCCTGCCTTTAAAACCTCCCTCAAAACCTATTTGTTTCACAAGTCTTTCAAAGTCTAAGTCCTGTTTTCCCTTTGGTTTGAGGTGGGACAGAGATCGAGAGTATGTCTGTGTACATGTGCGGGAGAGGGAGGGGAGGAGGAGGGGGAGTACACATCTGTGGGTTTTGAATCGGGAGGGAGAGGAATAGGGCAAGAGTGAAGGTATGTCTGTGTGTGTGTATGTTTGTGTATGTGTGCGCGCGTTCGCATGATAATGTAAAGCGCCATGAGGGTCGTTTACTCTGCTTGATGGGGCTATATATTATAAGACTCCTTTATTATTATTATTATAGAAATTCGAAAAAAGTGGTTGACCTTTGGCCTATGTTGACCTTTCGGCTTATGTTGATCTCAAAAATAGTTGGTGGTTTAATTCAGTTCGCCAATTTGAAAATCCCATTCAAATTCCAAGTCAATCGGATGAAAATTGAGGATTTTAGAAATTTGAAATGTGTCTTAACCTTTTGCCTATGCTGATCTCAAAAATAGTTGGTGGAAAGAAATTTTGGAAAGAAAGTCATTTTGCAAGTGTTTGATGAGCTTGTGATTTTGTCAAGGTCTGAAGAGAGATAAGAGGCAGCTGCCTGTCTATCCGCAGGATGAGGGATGTCATGGGAGAGGGTGGAGTCATCAGAACATAGATAAATGGGATTTTCCAGTCAGATATCATTAGGACTTGTAATACTGCCTCTCACCAGGAGTGATGCTATAAGATACCGATTTACACAGAGCATTTGCATCCTCTTCCTCCTCCCCCATCTCCTGGCTCTCCACTCTGAATCCCGGGGGTTATGAATTTATTTTATCACCAATAACCTACCAGGGTAAACCCAAGTACAACCACCAGTTTTCAACTGATTCCATCCAACTATTTAGGAATTCATGGAAGTCAAACAGACAAACCCGCAAACACACACTTCTGCTTGCGTTTCTTGGACATTGAGGTTCAAGTATTGCAATGTGTTGAGTTCCCTCATTGTCCACCATTATCTGCCCCACTTATATTGACAGTCACCCAGCTCCTTCCCCTAACTCTTTTACTATTCTGGTTCCGTATCTTGCTTTGACAGACATTCTGTGCATGAGAACAACGAGATAAATGAATAACATGGATATTTATGGCCGATATGGTATTATAAGGTTTGAACGAGCACGACATCATAAGGCAATTGCTCAGGTAGGGAGAGCATACAAACAGGTCTAAATGCACTTGATAATGAATTGCATTCTCAACAAAACACTCATCAAATGATAATCAATCTGCAAGAGAATCAACCTTATAGCTATCACATTAAATCTTCTTCTGGGGTGTATTTCTTTATTTCGCTGATATTAGGTTGCTATGCGTATATTGTCGTACGAATCCCTCAAGGTTAACACCAGGGACCGTGGAACACCGAACGGCTTTAACTGAGGCGACGACCAAATACGGATTCGGCTATAAAAGTACGGGAGAAAGAATGAAGGAGAAGAGGCGGCAAGCGCTTACCTATAGTGAACCGACGGCAGCTCCGATCCTGCAGGGGAATTAACTCAAAACAGGAATCCGGGGTAAAATGTACAAAAACACGTTTATTACGAAACCCGAGAACAAGGAACGCGACGGTAAATAAATAATGATCCTAAATTGGGATCCCACACACCGACTTCCAAATACGAGACAGGGGAAAATGAATTAACAAAATAACACGTTCGTCGTGGGTTTGTGTAATGTAGTGTGAGCTTATCTGTCCATTGTCCAGCGCAGCCCCGTCCGGCTCCAAGCACGAAGAAACCTCAGCCTCCTCGCTCGCACGCTTCACCCGGCCTCAATGCGACTCGCTCCGCGGCACACCACAAGGTCCCTCGCTCCAGTACCAACAGCACCGGATCCCGCTCCAAGCACCACGACGAACCGTCACCCAGCACGAAGCACGGAGGTCCAGCACGCAAGCAGGACGAGCCAATGAAGACCAGGGACAAGAAGAGCAAGAGCTTCAAGCACAGAGAGAGAGATCTCCAATACGAAAGGGTCCAGCACGCAGAGTCCAAGAGAGAGAATGTCGTGCAGCCCAAGAGAGCAAATGTCGTCCAGCGCGTTCTTTTATAACCTTGCCTGTGACGTCAGCCTTAGCGCGCCACCAACCAGCGCCTTGTAGCTTCCCGCCGTCCACTGAACCTTCTAGCGCCTTCCCTCCAATGAACAACCTCCTTGTCAGTTGCGTCTTCGCACCTCCCGCCCTGATTGGCTGGGTACAGCTTGTCTCACGCGATGCTGCTAGGCCAGCTGGTGGTGGCCACCCGGCGGTGCCCCGATCTGGCTTCCTGCCCGTCTTCTTCCAAGGTCATTGTAAGGAAGGGGAACTAATTAATGTGTGTACTAAGGACCTATCTAAGTGTTTATGTGTGCGTTGCCAGAAAGGACAAAGGAATGATTTCCAGGTCTGACACACAGGGGTTTATCTTAGTCCCTACAACTATTTAACACTTGAACGTCCTTGTATGTTCACAGGTATACTCTTACCCCGACAAACCGCCTAAAAACAGACTTATTACAAGGTTGATTCCCTATCGCGACAGTCGAATACCTACCTATACAGATCTACCTGGCTCTAGATATTCCTTTACCTTTTTGCTGTATTTAGTTAAAGGTCGTCAGTCAGGCATTTTTGGTCAGATTACAAAACAAAATCTTCTGCATATGCACACTCTCATGCATCGTCTTTGTGCCAAGTTGGAACAAAATCGGTCCAAGCATGTTCAATAAATGGTTGGGTACATGTTTAACCTTCTGGAGTCCACAAGCCGATTCTATCGGCTTCACGCATGCGCCGAAATGTCTACAAGCCGAATTTATCGGCTCTAACCGCATTCAAATTTACCGCGCAATTACCGCCTCCTGGAATCAATGTGTGTGTAATGGTTTAATAGTAGACTCCAGAGGGTTAAGTAACAAAATGGCCACCGGTTGGCCATCTTAGATCTGATCTTAAAAAAAATGACGTGTATATGTAACCCATCATTTATTTTCTGTGTGCCAAGTTTAGACAATATCAGTAAACGCATGTTCGAGGAATGGTTGAGGACGTGGTCAATGTCGTGTTTTTTTACAACTAAAATGGCCGCCAGTCTACTAGTCAGGCATTTCTGATCAGATCGCAAAATAAAGTGAGATCCACGTGCATGCCATCATGTACCGGTACTCTGCATGTGCCGAGTTTGAACAAAATCGGACCATACATGTTCAAAAAATGGTTGGGGACACGTTTAAGTAACAAAATGGCCACCAGTCAGCCATCTTGGAAAATAAATGACGTTCCGATGCAAGCCGTAATTCATTATCTGTGTGCAAAGTTTGAACAGCATCAGTAAATGCATGTCCGAGAAATGGTTGAGGAACTGTTAAACATTGGATTTTTTAGAACTAAAATGGCCACCAGTCGGCCATATTTGATTGCATAGCGAAACAAAATGATGTGCATATTATGTCTGTCATGCACGGTCTGATCTCATGTATTGATAGTCTTTGTGCCAAGTATGAACAAAATCGGTCCATACATCTCCGAGATATGGTTGCAGACGCACGCACGCACGGACGGATGGATGGACGAGACCCAATCCATAAGCCCTCGTTTGGACTAAGTCCAACCGGGTAGTAATAGGGACCATTAACCACGAAACACCCTTGCTACACAAAATATTCGGAATTTATAAATCCATGGTGAAACGATTTGATTTAAGCATGAAACATTTCTAAAAAGAATATTATTTCATTTAATAGGGTCATCATCATACTAAAATACACAATTTGGCATCTGTCTGTCTGATGATTTTTTGACAGCGATACATTCTGTTGTGGCGGACACGAAAGCCCACTGGCGTGGTGACATCATTCCGCGCACAAAGTGGGCGGCGGCCACGCCCGAGGGGTAGGCGTGGCCTCAGGATATACACCGGGCGCGCAGCCCGGAGCGCGCCAGTGCTACAGTGACCTCTTTGAATAAAGAACATCAAACTTACCGCGTTGTCCGCTTCCTCCTTGGTAGCAAGTCGCGCGCGTAGCACCGTGTGCTTCATTGGTGACCTCCGACATTCGAGTCAGCCATCGCTGACCACCCGAAACCGCCGCAACAATGGCTACCAACGCGGTCTCCATCAAGCTCCCCGAATTCTGGGAGTCACAAGCCGAAGTTTGGTTCCTGCAGGCAGAAGCCCAGTTCCGACTTCGAGGCATCACGGTGGACGAGACCATGTACTGCCATGTGGTCGCCGCCCTCCGGCCGGCATGGCCACCCGCGTCGTATCGGTCCTAAGGGATCCACCTGCCGACGGCAAGTACGAGGTGGTCAAGCGTCGCCTCCTCGCCACGTTCGGCCTTAAGGTGGACGCACGGGCCGATCGCCTCTTGGACTTCCCCGAGATCGGGGACACGCGACCGTCGGTCTGTATGGACCATATGTTGGTGCTCATGGGCGACAAAACCCCGAACGCTCTATTCCGGGCGTTATCTCGACGCCAGCTGCCAGCACGAGTCCGCCTCGCTTTGGCTGGTTCCGCGTTAACGGAACCCCGTAAGCTCGCTGCCGAGGCCGACAAATACTACACGGCTTTGGACACGCAGGCGAGTCTTGGCGCGGTTGCCGCTCCCGAGGCTTTCCCCGATGCACCGCACCTCGTGTCCACTGCCACGCCCCGCCCACCACCACGAAGAAAACCGCGGCCTCCGACGCCGCAGCTGCCCGCCTGGTGTTTCTTCCACGCCAAGTTCGGCCACGAGGCTCGGCAGTGTCGCCCGCCGTGCTCATTCGGCAGGTCGGGAAACGGGCGAGCCGGTGCTCGGTGGCAACGGTGAGCGTCGGCAATTCAAACAGCCTTCTGTACATAACGGACACCTTGTCCGGGCGCCGTTACCTGTGCGACACGGGGGCGCAGGTGAGTGTCGTTCCTGCCGGTACGTCCGACAAGCACACCGAGGGCCGAGGTCCCGCGCTGCTTGCGGCCAATGGTACGTCTATACGCACGTACGGAAAACGCTGTCTCTCTCTGCGGTTCGTAGGGCAGGTTTTCCGTTGGTCGTTCGTTACGGCCAACGTGCCCATGGCACTGCTCGGCGTGAACTTCTTATGTGCTAATGGATTACTGCTCGATGTAAAGCGCAGAAGGCTTGTCCAGGCTGAGACGTTCAGCTCGCTCCCCGCCTCGTTGAGCAGCTCACAGAGCGGCTCACCAAGCGGCTTGCTGAGCGGTTCCATTCCGGCCAGGTTCATCTGTACGCTTCCGGCAGCGGACGAATTCGCCCGCCTCCTCGCGGGTTTCCCGGCCCTCACGCGGCCCACCTTCTCGGCGGGGACCGTCAAGCACGGGGTGGAACATCACATCCCCCACCGCCGGGCCACTGGTCTACGCCCAGCACGCCGCCTCGAGCCGACGAAGCTCGCCGTAGCTAAAGCGGAGTTCGCTACGCTGGAGCGGCTCGGCATCGTGCGGTGCTCCGAGAGCGCGTGGGCGTCCCCGCTCCACATCGTGCCCAAGCCCGGCGGGGGATGGCGACCGTGCGGGGACTACCGGCGCCTCAACGACGCCACCAACCCCGACTGCTACCCCGTCCCCCACATCCAGGACTTCTCCGCCCGGTTGGCGGGGATGTCCTCCTTTTCAAAGGTGGACCTCGTACGCGGCTACCATCAGGTCCCTGTCAGGCCGGAGGACATCCCGAAGACGGCTGTCATCACGCCATTCGGGCTTTTCGAATTTCTTCGGATGCCCTTCGGTTTGAAAAATGTGGCTCAGGCGTTCCAGCGCCTCATGGACAGCGTCTTGCGCAGCTTGGATTTTTTGTACGTCTACCTGGACGACATCCTCATCGCCAGCGCGTCCCGCGAAGAGCACCTTCGTCACCTCCGCACGCTCTTCGAACGTCTGGGCCAGCACGGCCTGATCGTGAACCCCGCCAAGTGCCGGTTCGGTCACTGAAATCGACTTTTTGGGGCACCGCGTCACCAGGCAGGGGCCGTCCCCCTACCGGCCAAGGTGGAGGCGGTGAAGGCGGTGAAGGGGTTTCCGCGCCCCCGCACGATCAAGGGGCTCCAGGAGTTCCTGGGCATGGTAAACTTTTACCATCGGTTCCTGCCCCGCATCACCCAGCTCCTGCGCCCCTTACACGAGGCCCTTCGAGCAAAGCCGGGCAAAGGTGACGTTACCTGGACCGAGCAGATGGACACGGCGTTCTCGGGCGCGAAGCTCGCCTTCGCCAACGCCACCATGCTCGCGCACCCGGCGCCAGATGCACCGATCGCCCTCAACACCGACGCCTCGGACTACGCGGTGGGCGCGGTGCACGAGCAATGGGTGCGTGGTGCTTGGCAACCGCTGGCGTTCTTCAGCCGGCAGCTTCGCCCACCCGAACGCCGTTACAGTACCTTCGACCGCGAGTTGCTTGGGCTTCACCTGGCGGTCAGGCACTTCCGCCATCTGCTCGAGGGCCGTGCGTTCACGGCCTGCGTCGACCACAAGCCGCTGGTTTTCGCGATGGGCAAGGTCACCGAGCCGTGGTCGGCCCGGCAACAGCGTCACCTCGCGGCCGTGTCCGAGTACACGACGGACATCCGACACATCGCGGGAAAGGACAACCCGGTGGCCGACTGCCTTTCCCGGGCCATCGCCCACGCAGTCCACCTTGGCATCGACTATGCCCGAATGGCGGACCAGGCCGCCGACCCCGGGGTCCAGGCCTTGCGGACTGCCATCACGGGCCTCCGCGTCACCGAGGTGCCCTTCGACGGCGCGGGCACGGCCCTCGTTTGCGACGTCTCCCTCGGGCGGCCTCGCCCCACCGTGCCCGCAGGCTGGCAGCGCCAGGTTTTTGACGCCATCCACGGCCTGTCCCACCCAGGCACGAAGGCCTCCCAGAGGTTGGTCGCCGACAAGTTTGTCTGGCATGGCCTCCGGAAGGCCGTCCGCGGCTGGACCAGGACGTACCTCGCGTGCGAAGGTGCACCGGCATACCCAGGCCCCATTGGCCCCGTTTACGGTGCCAGCACGTATGTTCGACCACGTGCACGTGGACCTAGTGGGACCTCTGCCCCCCTCGCGGGGTTTCACCCATGTCCTTACCATGGTGGGCCGCACCACCCGGTGGCCGGAGGCCGTGCCTTTGGCGGCGACGATGGCGGCAGACGTCGCGCAGGCGTTCGCCACCTGGGTCGCCCGGTTCGGCGCCCCCTCGGACATCTCGTCCGACTGCGGCCCCCAGTTCACCTCGGAGCTCTGGGCCGCGGTCACGCGGGGGCTCGGGGTCCAGCTGCACCGAACCACGGCCTACCACCCCCAGGCCAACGGCCTGTGCGAGCGGTTCCACCGCTCGTTGAAGGCCGCGCTCCGGGCCACCCTCCGCGACGGCGGCTGGGTCGACAGGCTCCCCTGGGTCCTGCTGGGCCTCCGGACGGCGCCCAAGGAGGACCTGCACGCATCCGCGGCGGAGTTGGTCTTTGGACAACCGCTGCGGGTGCCAGGCGAGTTCCTCCCTGACCCCACGGCACCTTGGTCCGCGGCGCAGGAGCGTTCTGCGCTGCAGGAGACCGCCCGGAGGTTCGCCCCGGTGCCGACGGCGCACCACGGACACCCTCCTACACACGTCGCCCCGGAGCTTCGCACCGCGGAGTATGTCTTCGTCCGGCACGACGCCCACCGGACACCACTGCGGCCCCCGTACGACGGGCCTTTCCGCGTGCTGGTGACCGGGGTGAAACATTTCACCCTGGACATCGGCGGCACTCCTGACCGGGTCTCCATAGACCGCCTCAAGCCGGCCCACCTCGACATGGACCACCCACCGCCGGTGGCTCGGCCCCCGCGTCGGGGCCGCCCCCCTGCGGGCGGACCCCCGGCACCGCCCAGCACCGCAGGCACGCTGCCCCCCGGTCCAGCACCCATCCCGGCACCCATCTGGCATCCTGGCATCCTGGCATCCCTGCACCCCGCCAGTCGCCAGAGGGCGCTTCGGCCGGGTCATCCGTTTGCCCCGCAAACTGGCCCTCCAGGTGTGCGGGAATTCTGGGGGGGCGCGTGTGGCGGACACGAAAGCCCACTGGCGTGGTGACATCATTCCGCGCACCAAGTGGGCGGCGGCCACGCCCGAGGGGTAGGCGTGGCCTCAGGATATACACCGGGCACGCAGCCCGGAGCGCGCCAGTGCTACAGTGACCTCTTTGAATAAAGAACATTACACTTACCGCGTTGTCCGCTTCCTCCTTGGTAGCAAGTCGCGCGCGTAGCACCGCGTGCTTCACTGTCATACATTCCGTCGTTGCTTATCCAATCTTAACCAAGCTTGACAGGATGACTAAGGGTTACACAATGAAGATTGTAGCGCATTCATTTGCTCCCCTCCCCAAGGGGGTTTTCTCCCCCGAGTGGGGTTTCCCCGCCATTGCCATCAATGGGGTTAAGTGTTGAGGTGTATATTCATGTTAAGTAGCTTTATCGTGGCGATTTTCCAAAGCCGCTTCGAATAACAAAACAAATGATAATAGTATAATATTAATGTTATTACCAAACAAATTAATACGAATAATGTCCCACTTCCCCAAGGGTTTTTTTCTGCAGTGATAACGTGTATAAATAGCTTATAATGGCGTTTCCGTGGGAGCAACAGCTTCTACAGGAAGTAAAAATATTGTAAACCACAAACACGTTTGATTACCTTTTTAAATGGTCAATAATGCTGTTTAACAAAGAACTGGAATAAATTGGAGAAATCCGGCCATTAGTCCATGCTTATCACGTCGACGATCGCTCCTGATCTTAGATCTACTGCAGTCTATATACCCCACAAGACTTTATAAAACAACCCTTCCTGTCGCTTATGTGTAGTACTTCCAAGACATTTTCGTGGCGTTTTTGTTTTTTCAAAGTTGCTTCTCATTACAAACGTAATAACACTTATAATAATAGCACAATATTAATGATATTATGAAACAATGTCCCCACTCCGCATGGGGTTTTGTGGATTGGGATATTGCCCCCTCCCCCACCCTGACATCCTCACTGAAGTAAATGTTACTATTAAAGCGCGGCGTTACGCGCGCTGCTTGTGAGCAAGGAGGAAGCGGACAAGCGGTAACATATAAACGTCTTTATTGTAAGAGCTCACTGTAACACTACCGCTCCGGGCTTGGCGCCCGGTGTATATCATGAGGCCACGCCTACCCCTCGGGCGTGGCCACCGCCCACTTGGTGCGCGGAATGATGTCACCACGCCAGTGGGCTTTTGTGTCCGCCACACGCGCCCCCCCAGAATTCCCGCGCACCTGGAGGGCCAGTTTGCGGGGCAGACGAATGACCCGGCCGAAGCGCCCCTGGCGATCGGCGGCGTCCGGGGTGCAGGGATGCCAGGTGGGATGCCCCTGGCTGCCCCTGGGATGGGTGCAGGACCGGGGGGCGGCGTGGCTGGGCGGTGCCGGGGGTCCGCCCGCAGGAGGGCGGCCCCGACGTGGGGGTCGGGCCACTGGCGGTGGATGGTCCACATCGAGGTGGGCCGGCTTGAGGCGGTCTACCGAAACGCGGTCAGGAGTACCGCCGATGTCCAAGGTGAAGTGCTTCGCCCCGGTCTCCAGCACGCGGAAAGGCCCGTCGTACGGGGGCCGCAGTGGTGTCCGATGGGCATCGTGGCGGACGAAGACGTACTCCGCCGTGCGAAGCTCAGGGGTGACGTGCGTCGGTGGGTGCCCGTGGCATGCCGTTGGCACCGGGGCGAACCTCTGGGCGGTCTCTTGCAGAGCGGAGCGCTGCTGTGCCGCGGACCATGGTGCCGTGGAGTCGGGGAGGAACTCGCCCGGCACCCGCAGCGGTTGCCCGAAGACCAACTCCGCCGCGGATGCGCGCAGGTCCTCCTTGGGCGCCGTCCGGAGGCCCAGCAGGACCCAGGGGAGCCTGTCGACCCAGCCGCCGTCGCGGAGGGTGGCCCGGAGCGCGGCCTTCAATGAGCGGTGAAATCGCTCACACAGGCCATTAGCCTGGGGGTGGTAGGCCGTGGTTCGGTGCAGCCGGACCCCGAGCCCCTGCGCAACCGCCCCCCAGAGCTCCGAGGTGAACTGGGGGCCGCGGTCGGATGAGATGTCTGAGGGGGCGCCGAACCGGGCGACCCAGGTGGCGATGAAAGCCTGCGCGACATCGGCCGCCGTTGTCGACGCCAAGGGCACGGCCTCCGGCCACCGGTTGGTGCGGTCCACCATGGTGAGGACGTAGGTGAAACCCCGCGAGGGGGGCAGAGGTCCCACCAGGTCGACGTGGACGTGGTCAAACCGGCGTTCCGGCACCGTGAACGGGGCCAACGGGGCCTGGGTGTGCCGGTGCACCTTGGCGCGCTGGCACGCGAGGCACGTCCTGGCCCAGCCGCGGACGGCCTTCCGGAGGCCATGCCAGACGAACTTGTCGGCGATCAGCCTTAGAGAGGCCCTCGCGCCCGGGTGGGACAGGCCGTGGATGGCGTCAAACACTTGGCGCTGCCAGCCCGCGGGCACGATGGGGCGAGGACGCCCGAGGGAGACGTCGCACAAGAGGGCCGCGCCCGCGCCGTCGAACGGCACCTCGGTGACGCGGAGGCCCGTGACGGCGGTCCGCAAGGCCTGTACGTCGGGGTCAGCGGCCTGGTCCGCTGCCATCCGGGCATAGTCGATGCCGAGGTGGACTGCGTGGGCGACGGCCCGGGAAAGGCAATCCGCCACTGGGTTGTCCTTCCCCGCGACGTGCTGGATGTCCGTCGTGTACTCGGACACGGCCGAGAGGTGACGCTGCTGCCGGGCCGACCACGGCTCGGTGACCTTGCCCATCGCGAAGATCAGCGGCTTGTGGTCGACGAAGGCAGTGAACGCACGGCCCTCGAGCAGATGGCGGAAGTGCCTGACCGCCAAGTGAAGTCCGAGCAACTCGCGGTCGAAGGTACTGTAACGGCGTTCGGGCGGGCGAAGCTGCCGGCTAAAGAACGCCAGCGGTTGCCAAGCTCCACGCACCCATTGCTCGTGCACCGCGCCCGGCGCGTAGTCCGAGGCATCGGTGGTGAGGGCGATCGGTGCATCGGGCGCCGGGTGCGCGAGCATGGTGGCGTTAGCCAAGGCGAGCTTCGCGCCCGTGAACGCCGTGTCCATCTGCTCGGTCCAGGTAACGTCGCCTTTGCCCGGCTTACCTCGGAGAGCTTCGTGCAAGGGGCGCAGGAGCTGGGCGATACGGGGCAGGAACCGATGGTAAAAGTTCACCATGCCCAGGAACTCCTGCAGCCCTCTGATCGTGCGGGGGCGCGGAAACCTTCACCGCCTCCACCTTGGCCGGCAGGGGGACGGCTCCGTGCCTGGTGACACGGTGCCCCAGAAAATCGATTGTGGCGGCGCCGAACCGGCACTTTGCGGGGTTCACAATCAGGCCATGCTGGCCCAGGCGTTCGAAGAGCGTGCGGAGGTGGCGTAGGTGCTCTTCGCGGGACGCGCTGGCGACGAGGATATCGTCCAGGTAGACAAAGACAAAATCCAAGTCGCGCAGGACGCTGTCCATCAGTCGCTGGAACGCCTGAGCCGCATTCTTCAGACCGAAGGGCATGCGCAGGAACTCGAAGAGTCCGAATGGCGTGATGACCGCCGTCTTCGGGACGTCCTCCGGCCTGACGGGGACCTGATGGTAGCCGCGTATGAGGTCCACCTTCGAGAAGAAGGACCTGCCCGCCAAACGGGCGGAAAAGTCCTGAATGTGGGGGACGGGGCAGCGGTCGGGAGTCGTGGCGTCATTGAGACGGCGATAGTCCCCGCACGGTCGCCATCCCCCGCCGGGCTTCGGCACGATGTGCAGCGGCGACGCCCAAGCGCTCTCTGAGCGCCGAACGATGCCGAGTCGCTCCAGGGTAGCGAACTCCGCTTTTGCCACCGCCAGCTTCGTCGGCTCGAGGCGGCGTGCCCGGGCGTAGACCGGTGGCCCGACGGTGGGGATGTGATGGGCCACCCCGTGCTTGACGGCCCCCGCCAAGAAGGTGGGCCGCGTGAGGGCCGGGAAGCCGGCGGGTGAATGCGTCCGCTGCCGGAAGCGTACAGACCAACGTGGCCGGAACCGAACCGTTCGGCAAGCCGCTTGGCAAGCCGCTCGTTGAGCTGGGCAACGCACAAGCGAGCGAGCTGAACGTCTCGGCCTGGACAAGACATCTGCGCTTGACGTCGACCAGGAGCCCATTAGCGCACAGGAAGTCCGCGCCAAGCAGTGCCATGGGCACGTCGGCGGTGACGAACGTCCATCGGAAAACCTGCCCTCCAAACCGCAGAGAGAGGCAGCGTTTTCCATACGTACAGATGGGCGTCCCGTTCGCGGCAAGCAGCGCGGGGCCCCCACCCGCGGCGTGCTTGTCTGACGTGCCGGCGGGAATGACACTCACCTGCGCTCCCGTGTCGCACAGGTAACGGCGCCCGGAGAAGGTGTCCGTTATGAACAGCAGGCTGCTCGAACGGCCGGCGCTCATCGCCACTATTGAGCGCCGGCCCGGGCGTTTCCCGACCTGTTGAAGGAGCATGGCGGATGACACTGCCGAGCTTCGTGGCCGAACTTGGCGTGGAACCAGCACCAGGTGGTGGAGCTGGAGGAGCGCGGCTGGCTCCGCCAGGCCGGTGGAGTTGGCGGGTTTCCCCGTGGTGGCGGTTTTCGCCGCGGCGGTGGGCGGGGCGTGGCGGCGTTCACGAGGTGCGTATCAGCATGCTGCGTATGCTGTAGAAGCTGATGCTGTGGAACATGCTGCTGAACATCAGCCTCGAGGGCCGTGACGGCCACGCCGACGCTCGCCCGGGTGTCCGAAGCGGCGAAGTACCTGTCCGCCTCGGCCGCCAATGCTCGGGGTTCCGTTAGCTCGGTCCCGGCCAACGCGAGGCAGACCTGCGCTTGAAGTTGGCGCCGGAAAAGCGCCCGGAATAGCGAACCGGGGGCTTCGTCGCCCAACAGTGACAGCATATGGTCCATTCGGACCGACGGGCGCGTCTCACCGAGCTCGGGGAGATCCAGGAGGCGGTCGGCCCGTGCGTCGTCCGTGAGGCCGAACGTGGCTAGGAGTAGCCGCTTGAGTGCCTCGTACTTGTGGCCGTTCGGTGGGTGGCGAAGGACGGACACAACTCGAGCGGCCGTGCCGGGCCCGAGGGAGGCGACGACGTGGCAATAGCGCGTGTCATCGCCGGTGAGGCGCCGAAGCTGAAATTGGGCTTCGGCCTGGACGAACCAGACTTCGGCCTGAGCCTCCCAAAATTCCGGAAGTTTGACGAAGTCGGCCATGGCGATGGCGTCGCGTGTGGAAGGATCGCTCCGGCAGATCCAACGTCGAGGGTCACCAGTAAAGTGCGGCGTTACGCGCGCTGCTTGTGAGCAAGGAGGAAGCGGACAAGCGGTAACATATAAACGTCTTTATTGTAAGAGCTCACTGTAACACTACCGCTCCGGGCTTGGCGCCCGGTGTATATCATGAGGCCACGCCTACCCCTCAGGCGTGGCCACCGCCCACTTGGTGCGCGGAATGAAGTCACCACGCCAGTGGGCTTTTGTGTCCGCCACACTATCACCATCAGGAATTTAAAATGGTGCGGCACGGTCTGTTCGTTACATTCACTTGATCTAAATTCTAACATGTTACAATGTTAGATTAAGAACATGTCATGCATGTTCTGATCGTTTCAATGACCTGATCTAACATGTTATAATATCATGCATAATCTGGTGCTTTAAATGATTTATTTTTTTTCTATGCAGGATCGAGGCTCGTGAAAAGCGAACATTTATGACACAAAAAAATCAAACAGACACATAAAACATATAATAAGGGTAGCAGCAGACAAGATGGGCGGGAGAAGGGGAAGCACACAAACACAACATGTGAGAGCAGGGACATCGGGACATCTGTGGGAGGGCGTGGGAAGGTGGGGGTGGGAGAAGTATAAAACACAAGGACACTGCAAGGACTTCCAGGAAGGAAGTTGGTATTTCAAAAAAGTAAATCTGGGGTGAAATTAGCAGGGGTAGAAAAGATCAAGGTTTTGGATGGGGAAGGATAAGAGATGGTGGTGAACAGCTGTTTTAAAGACCTGGAGGGAGGAGTGGGATTGAAGAGAGTGAGGGAGTTTGTTCCAGAGGCAGGAGAAAAGAGGAATGAAGGAGTGAAGGTGAGCAGAGTCTTGATTTTGGCAGTTTAACCATAAGAGGGTTGCAGGCAGATCTTGTGTGACCTGTAGGAATATTTGGGGGACAGAGACCAGAGAGAGCTGGGGGAGCAAGGTCGGAGAGGAGTCGGTAGAATACAGAAAGACCACCAACCTGCCTGCGTTGAGTAAGTGAAAGGCCCTCGGAGTTAGCTTCATCACGGGAGATTCCAATGATTCTGAAAGCTATAGTTTCAACAGCGTGAAGCCGAGCGATGTGTGAAGCAGGAGCACCGGCCCAGAGGGGAGAACAGTATTCCATTGAGCTGCGGATGAAAGCCTTGTATGTGGTGAGGAGCTCAGGTGTGCCAAGGAAGGACTTCGCACGATGGAGGCTGCCCAGTCGGCGACTGGCTTTGGAGGCCAGCTTGGAAATGTGGTTTTCCCAGGAAAGATCATGGCAGAAAGTGAGACCAAAAAGCTTGAGCGACAGAACTTCTTGGAGAGGATTATTCAGAAAGTGGATGGGAGGGTTGTCCAGTCGGTCTTTTCGGAGAGACATCGTAAGAGTGTGAGATTTGTCAGGATTGAAAGAGATGTTCCACTTGTTTGACCAGTCTGTGATTTTGTCCAGGTCTGCAGAGAGTGAGGAGGCTGCAGACTGCCGATCTGATGGATGAGGAATGGAGCGGCAGAGAGTGGAATCATAAGCAAAGAGGTAGAGAGGATTTTCAAGAGAGTCAGAGAGATCATTGATTAAGACCAGAAAAAGCACAGGGCCCAGAACACTGCCTTGGGGAACTCCAGCCTGAACAGGAAGGGGAGATGAGAGAAACCCATTCAGGGCCACATGTTGACTATGACTAGAGAGGAAGTCCGCAAGCCAAGCGTGGAGATTTCCATGGATACCATAGGAGGAGAGTTTGGTGAGTAGAGCGGGGTGCCAGACCGTATCGAAGGCATGTAATATGTCAAGGGAGACAGCTCTAATTTCCTGTTTGGCATTGAGGACCTCCATCCATTGTTGAGACAGCAGAAGCAGCATGTACAGAGTAGAGTGACCTTGTCTGAAACCAAATTGATGATCAGAGATCAAGCCATTTGAGAAGATGAAAGATTTGATATCCGAAGCAATGATGGATTCCATGACTTTGCTGATAATTGGGAGAAGGCTGATCGGTCTGTAGTTGCAAGAATCTGTTTTGGCACCTTTTTGTGTAAAGTGGTGATGTTGGCTGATTTCCAAGCTGATGGCAGATGACCTTGAGCAAAAGAGAGGGTGAAGAGAACGGAGAGAGGGAGTGAAAGAGCGGCGGAGCAGGATTTTAGGACCCGTAGGCTGATGCCGTCAGGTCCAGTTGCAGAATCAGATTCGAGAGTTGACAGAAATTTTTCCACCTTGTCAGGAGCAACGGACACAGAGTCCAGAAACAGATGGGTATGACTGGGTATGGTGGGTACAGAGAGGGATGGGTTTGGGACAAAAGATTTAGAGGCAAACACAGAGTTGAGGCATTCAGTTTTTTTACGTGCGGAGTCAGCTGTGTAGCCGTTTGAGGTAAGGGAGGAGATGGAGGGGGAACAAACACCAGAAACGGATTTGACCAGACGCCACCAGGATTTGGAAGAGGGAGACAGGTTTGAGAGTTCGGTCTTGAGAGTGGAGAGATATTGTTTCCTGGCTCTCCTGAGGGTGGACACACACTTGTTTCGGGCTTTGTGAAAGGAAATGAGATTTCCTTCCATTGGATTTGCTTTCCAGAAGGCGAAGGCAAGTTTTTTTTCTGGGCAACTGCCTCACCACAAGATTCAGTGTACCACAGACGGGAGGAAGGGTAAGACAACTGAAGGCGAGATGGGATAAATCTGTGCATGAGAGAGAGCAATTTACTTTGGAAGAATTCCCAGGATGAGTTGATGTCAGAGGTGGTAGAGATGGGAGACCAGTCCAGATGATTGATGGCTGCTTGAAGACCGTGCCAGTTGGCCCGAGTGAAATGCCAGATTCGTGAACGCTGAGGAGGCTCTCTGAGAATGGTCAGAGAGATGTCCACTTTAACAAGCATATGATCAGATGAGCCGATTGGAGCAGAAGAAGAGCAGCAGACATTTGCAGGGAAGTTAGTCATAACCAAGTCTAGAAGAGAAGATGCTCCGTTGCCTGAGGTCCGGGTCGGGAAATTGACAGGTTGTGTCAGTCCCAATGAGTCGCAGAAGTCCTTTGCTGAGGAGGCCATGGCTGGTGAGAAATGTACCCACACCCAGCCAACTGGCATGGTGACAATTTAAATCACCACATATGAGGAAGAGAGAGTTGGGATGAGTAAATAGAAGTTGGTCCATATTATCAGACAGCGAGATGTAGATGGTGTCATCACTGTTTGGTGGACGGTACAACACACATATGAACAAAAGGTGAGAGCGAAGGGGAAACCATAGCCAGAGTTACTCCTGGGGGTTTGGTGGAGAGAGGGCAATGCAGGGCGAGTGAGGAAGAGAGTTTTTGATAAACATAGCAACCCCATCTCCAGGACGAGGCTCAGGTCTATCATACCGTATGAGGGAGTAACCTGGGAGAGATATTAAGGAATCAGAGATATCATGAAGGAGGAAAGTTTCTGTTAAGCAGATTAAGTCTGGTTTGTCAGAAGCAACCTGCATGGAGAGATCAGTCAAGTTTGAGTGAAGGCCCCGGATGTTTGAGGTCCATACCGTTAATGAAGAGGAAGGGAGAGCATCGGATACAGAACAGGGGGAGGGGGGGTAGGGTAAGATGTGGAAGAGGAGGAAGAGGTAGTAGTGAGGTACCTTATTAACAAAAATGCCAAGGACCGTTACACTGTGGACAAAAGCACAATTTTTTCACCAAAGCTTTGCCCATGTATAACGATCAAAAAGAGGGTAAGCTCCAAAAAATCTGATGACAGGAAGTGTATTTAATGACGTCATAATGACGTCACAATAGACGAACAAGATATTAGCGCAAATTAATGTATAACATAAGGTTGTGAAGTTCTGTGCCGAGATTTTGAGTCATAAATTTAATATTTCAAGAAACAGGTGTTACATATTTAGGTGAATGTATGTAAATTACCATTCAGGTTGCTTATCCGTGTGTATTATATTAAGGGTTGTTGTGATGGGAGGGTCAGGAGCCCTTCGGAACCAGTGGCCGGAAACGGAAGTGGCCGGAAACGGAAGAAGAAAAGACACGAGGAGAGAAAAGGACGGTGCTTCCTCTTCCTCGCCCCGCGACGACGAGAAGGTGGAATCGACCTTACGCTGCGCGGAAAACGCGCCGTTGCGAAACGTCTGGCGAGAGGAGTTACCTGGGCGGTAAATACCTTTGGACACGTCCAGTCACTGTGAGTTCGTGCACGAAACCAAGCGTCCGGGACAGTTTGCCCCGTCTACAAAGACGCGTACGGGTCCGCACGTTGGGCCTCGCTCGAGTCGGAAGCCGCGCTGGGTTTTTGCCCATCTACAAGGACGCGTAAGAGTCGCACTTGGGGCCTCGCGCACGTTGGACGCCGCGCTGGGTTTGCCCCGTGGCTTGGCAAGGAGGTGCGCTGCAGCCGCGGCCCCAGTCCGAGACGGCACGTTTAGAGCACGTCCGCCCGGGGCTCGTTCAACCGCCCGTGTGCGGAGAGGAGAGACATTGACCACGGAGGGAGTCAGGAGTGGGGCTCACGTGAGGAATGTATAAGATTAAGATGGCCATCTTAGAGTTGTGTAGATGAGTTCACATGGTTGTAATATTGATTGTGCATTGTTGATGGTTGTTGATTGCTCAGTGAATATATTATTGATTATTCCGGATCCTTGGTGTGGGGGTTTCTTCTTGACCGGAATTCATATTGATTGCGTTACGAAAGCGTATAAACCATATATCTTTCTGGCGGGGTCCCTCCCACGGTCCGGGGGTCACCAAGACCAGGTAGTTACCGGGAGGACCACGTAACAGAATTGGGGGCTCGTCCAAATTACGATTTGCGGTTTCGCAATTGGGTCTACGTCCGGGATCTAAAAGTGTATAAAATAATAAAATAATAATATTTTTGGTAATTAAAATTTATTAATTAATTATTAATTGGTAATATTTTTTTTTGAGAAATTGGGGAAAGTCTTGGGGTGAAGGTTAACAGGTGTTAACGATAGGCACCATGGCGTTTGTGGCACAGAACTTTGGGGTAACCCCGAGTGAGGCACAGTTCCGAGCGTTGCTAAAGTCGGATCTCTTGAAATTGGCCAAACATTTTAACTTGGAGGTCCGAACTAATTTGAGGAAGGCAGAGTTGCAGGCCACGGTGATACAATCTATGGTGGGATTAGGAACATGGGACGAGTTAGCCTGGGAGTGGCTACCCGAAGAACCAGAAGACGTGGAGCTCCGGAAACTGGAGTTACAATTACGGAGCCAGGAACGGATCAAAGAAGAAGAAAGGAAAGCAGAAAAGGAAAGAGCAGAAGAAGAAAGGAAAGCAGAAAAGGAAAGAGCAGAAGAAGAAAGGAAAGCAGAAAAGGAAAGAGCAGAAGAAGAAAGGAAAGCAGAGGAGAGGAGAGAAGAGAAACAAGCAGAGGAAAGGAGAGTGGAACGAGAACTCCAGGAAAGGTTAGCAGAAGAAGAAAGGAAAGCAGAAAAGGAAAGAGCAGAAGAAGAAAGGAAAGCAGAAAAGGAAAGAGCAGAGGAAGAAAGGAAAGCAGAGGAGAGGAGAGAAGAGAAACAAGCAGAGGAAAGGAGAGTGGAAAGAGAACTCCAGGAAAGAAGAGAAAAGGAACAAGCAGAGGAAAGGAGAGCTGCAAGGGACCTCGAAGCAGAGGAGAGAAAAGCGGAAAGGGAATTAAAGGAACGTGACATGCAGCTTCAGCAAGAAATCAAATTCAAGGAGCTGGAGTTAATGAGAGAACGGGGAGAGGCACCACCCTTGCTGACGGGGTCGACACCTAACCAGAAAACCTGGGATGTGGGCAGACATGTGAGGCTGGTTCCACCGTTCAGTGAAAAAGAAGTCGCGAAATTTTTTCCACACTTTGAGAAAGTGGCTCGACAATTAAACTGGCCGGAGGAGGCATGGACCATACTCGTGCAAAGTGTGCTGGTGGGGAAAGCTCAGGAAATTTATTCGGCGCTACCAATGGACCAATGTGCAGATTATGAGGTACTGAAGAAGCACATCCTCAAGGCCTATGAGTTGGTTCCGGAAGCTTACAGGCAAAAATTCAGGAATGCCAGGAAGAGGGAGAGTGAGACCCATGTGGAGTTTGCCAGAGTGAAAGAAAACATGTTTGATCGGTGGTGTGAGTCAAAAGGAGTCGGGAAAGACTTCGAGAAATTGCGGGACTTGATCCTGGTGGAGGAATTCCAGCAGTGTGTCCACGAGGACATCAAAGTGTACCTGCAGGAAAAGAAGGTACCAAAGTTGTGGGACGCAGCCACCATGGCAGATGATTATGCCTTAACCCACCGAATAGGGGTCCACGAACCTAACTCCTCGCCTAGATCTCCGCAGGGGAGGTGGGGAACAGCAGGTGCGGAGAACGACCATACATGGCGGCGGCCTCGAGAGGATTATGGGGACAACTATGATACCCCACCGGTTCGAAATCGGAGGGATGAGGGCCCAAGACAAACTTATAGTTCGGGGGGCACGAGGCAGACCACGAGTTTTTCCTCCGGGCCTACTTGCGCTTTTTGCAAGAAACCTGGACACTTGATGTCCAGTTGTTACCGCAGGAAAAGCGAAGACCCAGAGCGGAGTCCGACTACTACGACTCCAAACGCAATGGCCATTGTGAGAAATCGCCATCAAAAGGGTTACCAACCCTTTATTTCAGAGGGGTTTGTGTCACGGGATGGAGCCTCGACTAACCGGAAACCGGTTAGGATATTGAGGGACACAGGGGCACATCAATCTTTAATGCTTGAAGGCATTTTGCCATGGTCCGAGGAGACGGCAACGGGGGATAGTGTTCGTTTACAGGGGATCGGGGGCGGTGTTAGTGCTCCCCTTCATGTCATCCATTTGGAGTCCGATTTGGTGTCAGGACCGGTCACCGTCGGTTTACAAGCCACGCTTCCTGTAGAGGGTGTATCTGTGGTTATTGGGAATGATTTGGCCGGGGGTCAAGTTTATGGTAACCTGAGGGTTGGTAAAGAGCCCAGCAGGGAACATAACGCCACACCAGCTCGGGATGGCGACAAAAGTGCCAAGTTATTTGTAGGGGGACTGAACTTCAAAACAGAGGAAGAAGTTCTGACCTCTGTCTTCAACAGGTATGGGCCGCTGGTGGAAGTGCGGTTGGTAAGAGACTGGGAAACGCAACAGTCAAGAGGGTTCGGCTTTGTCACGTTTGCCAGCACAAAAGATGCCAGAGAGGCAGAGAAGAATTGGAATGGCAGGGATTTGGAGGGTCGGACCATAACAGTAGGGAAGGCATTTCGTAGACGTCGAGAGGTCTACAGGAGAGGACAACTGGGCGGTAGTGTTGGTGGTGGCCGCAATCAATATTATTAGGGAGGCTCCCTGAGTTACGGCCGCTCCCGAAGGAAGGATTGGCAAAGTAGTGGCCGAGAAGGAGACCGCTATTCATGGGACTACAGGGACAAGTGGTCCCAGCCTAATTATTAGGGAAGTTCTGAGAAGTTGAAGCACTGAATGCGGCGGAGCCGCCGAGCCAAGATTCCTACACGGATTAACCGTGAACGCCGTTCCTAAAGGCGTCCATGTAGTGAACTTTCATGCACGGACTAACCGTGAACTCCACGTTCCTCAAGGCGCCCATGTAGAGAACCTTCCTGCACGGACTAACCGTGAACTCCACGTTCCTAAAGGCATCCATGTAGTGAATACTCGGCTTGGCCTCCCAGAAAAAGTGCTATCGAGTGGCTTAACTTTGGATCTGTGATCAACCCCTTAACCTTCATTCACAAGAAACTGGCGGTCAAAGTCAGAGGGTCATGAGATGGAGTTTGATTTGGGCAGGGACAATGTCGTTGCTGGTGCTTAGTCCAGAGTGAGTAATCTGGAGGGGTTGTGGTGAAATTTTGGTTGCTTTATTTTTAAGTGATAACTGTGCCCGGGGGCAACTGATAATGTGGGGGGGTTGAGTGATCTGGTTTGTTTCTCCAAATTGGCCGGCAAAGAAAGTTTCGCTGGGTTCAAACTTTCTTTCTTGAAGGGGGGGAGTGTTACATATTTAGGTGAATGTATGTAAATTACCATTCAGGTTGCTTATCCGTGTGTATTATATTAAGGGTTGTTGTGATGGGAGGGTCAGGAGCCCTTCGGAACCAGTGGCCGGAAACGGAAGTGGCCGGAAACGGAAGAAGAAAAGACACGAGGAGAGAAAAGGACGGTGCTTCCTCTTCCTCGCCCCGCGACGACGAGAAGGTGGAATCGACCTTACGCTGCGCGGAAAACGCGCCGTTGCGAAACGTCTGGCGAGAGGAGTTACCTGGGCGGTAAATACCTTTGGACACGTCCAGTCACTGTGAGTTCGTGCACGAAACCAAGCGTCCGGGACAGTTTGCCCCGTCTACAAAGACGCGTACGGGTCCGCACGTTGGGCCTCGCTCGAGTCGGAAGCCGCGCTGGGTTTTTGCCCATCTACAAGGACGCGTAAGAGTCGCACTTGGGGCCTCGCGCACGTTGGACGCCGCGCTGGGTTTGCCCCGTGGCTTGGCAAGGAGGTGCGCTGCAGCCGCGGCCCCAGTCCGAGACGGCACGTTTAGAGCACGTCCGCCCGGGGCTCGTTCAACCGCCCGTGTGCGGAGAGGAGAGACATTGACCACGGAGGGAGTCAGGAGTGGGGCTCACGTGAGGAATGTATAAGATTAAGATGGCCATCTTAGAGTTGTGTAGATGAGTTCACATGGTTGTAATATTGATTGTGCATTGTTGATGGTTGTTGATTGCTCAGTGAATATATTATTGATTATTCCGGATCCTTGGTGTGGGGGTTTCTTCTTGACCGGAATTCATATTGATTGCGTTACGAAAGCGTATAAACCATATATCTTTCTGGCGGGGTCCCTCCCACGGTCCGGGGGTCACCAAGACCAGGTAGTTACCGGGAGGACCACGTAACACAGGTAATTGATATATCAGCCTTTTTTAAGCTCACTATGTTGCAGTGATGTTATTACTCAAATGTGTAAAAAACAAAACAAAAAAAAACAAAAAAAAAAACATAAGAATTAGGGGATAAATGCAAGGGCACCCGGTCTCAAATGTGATTTAAGACCATGTTCAAGACCATGTTCAAGACCATGTTCAACATGTTCAAGAAAGAGGTTTTCCGCGCTTCCCATCGATCAAGTCCACGAACAAGAGAATGCCAAAGTAAAAGGCAAGGGTGGAGCTGTGGACCTAACCGAAAATCCAGATGTCTTCCGACGCTGGATGATAGCTGGTCCAGAGGAAGCCAGGCTGCTGACACAATTTGAAAGTGACTACCTACCTGAAGAGGACCCTGAAGTAAAGCACCAACATCATGAAGAAGGTCAATCAGTGCAAGCAGCCTTTCAAAATCAAACTAACAGCCTCATCCAGACGATCAGTGAATAAGGTAATCCTTTCCTTGATGATCATTCTGACTTGGTGGTCTTGCACTTTCGTGACTGTGCCGATGAATCACTTGTGGAGACAGTTCAGGGTATCGAAGCATTAGGTTCTGAGCAGTACCAAACATTCAGACGGGAAGTCTTCATCGATAAAACAAAATCCATTCATGCACCAATCAAGAAGAATTCGCTCCCGCTCTTCAAGACACCAATGAAGGCAAAGGGGAATCCTAAAACGAAAACGATCGCTGCTCTCCAGAATGATTTTAGTCTATTTGGTCGTCTGTACATAGCAAACCAGCTACGTGAAGGTGACCCAGGTGTATTTTTCTGCCACGAGAATCAGCCGTACCCCCCTTCTATATCAAATTCTGGAAGACTACAGATAACAGCAGCCAAGTCTAAATTGCTGACGTGCTTAGACCTTAACGGACAAGGAGAACCATCGGCACGATTTGACTGCAAGATCTTTGATGGTGCCGCTCTGGTCCATGGATTGCCTACGTCCTCTGCGTCTACATTTGATGACTATGCCAGAACAATTTTTCAGCCCTTTCTTCACCGTGAACTGCAAGGAGTGAAGAGACTGGATTTGGTGTGGGACAGGTATCTGCACAGCAGCATCAAGGAGTCCACTCGACAAAAGCGTGGCTGTGGTGTGCGCAGGAAGGTAGCACCTAAGACCAGAATGCCAACCAAATGGAAAGACTTCCTCCGAGACAGCACTAACAAAGAGGAGCTATTCTCATTCCTTTCGCAGATAGTGATTACAGAAGTGTCCTCATGACAAGGAGCTGTATGTCACCTCAGGTACTAATCATTTTCTAATCTATTCTCTGTTTAGTTTGTTCATTATGATTGTGGTACTTATAATTCTAATAATTATTCATTTTAAGAAATAATAGACAAACAGATTTAAAATAATATAATAACTCAATACTTTACTCGTGTATAATTCGCAGGTACATCAGTGATTTCCAGAGGCGATTGTGAGCCCATGATGGACTGCACACATGAAGCGGATACCCGAATCATCGTTCATCTTCATCATGCAGTGGACAGAGAAGCAGAGAAGATTCTGATCCGAACAGTAGACACAGATGTTGTAGTCCTTCTCGTCGGTCAGCTTCCAGCTTTGCTCCATGATCATCCCGACATTGATGTGTGGGTGGCTTTTGGTATGGGCAGGAATTTCTGCCATTACAATATCAACACTATCTGTCAGAATCTTGGAGAAGACAAATCCCGAGCCCTACCCCTCTTCCATGCGTTCACAGGATGTGACACTACTTCTTGCTTCCTTGATAAAGGGAAAAGTGCTTGGAAGGTCTGGAAATCTCATCCCTATGTGACAGGTGCATTCCTTCACATTGTAGAAAATCCATTTCAACCGGTCGACGTCTCATCAGCACACATCCAGTGTCTTGAACGATTTACAGTGCTTATGTATGACGTGACGAGCAATCTTGTCTGTCAAAGATGCACGCAGAGAGCTCTTCTGCAAGAAAAAGAGAAGTTTGGAGAAGATCCCCCCGACTCAGGTATCTATTAGGCTTACCCTCCTCTATTCATTTTTCTATTTATAAAGAAATCGACCTTTACTTTTCATGAAGTTATACACCAGTTTTCAAAGGCAATATTCAGTAACATAACCATCCTTGAACTGTGATTCTTGGTTAGTTGTATTCATTAATTGGTATGTAGGTAATATTCTCAGAAATTTAAATGAAAATTATGAACATTCCAACTGTAACATTTTAACGAAAATAAAATGTTTGAAACTTCAACAATTTTGTACATGACTGCAACAGCAGAACTGACAAGTTAATTCATTTTTATTCACTTAGGATGCCTTGCTCCAACATATCAAGAGGGTGGTATACCAAGGTGGCATCTGGACCACAAGTCGTCAGGCACAGCCTACGGTTCCCTCCCCGGAGGGGTGGGGATGGACAATGCAGAATGACCACTGGGTCCCTGTTTGGATGACCATCCCGGAAGCAGCTAAAGCATGCAAAGAGCTCATCAAATGTGGTTGCAAGTCAGAAGCCGGATGTGTCAGTCGTTGCAAGTGCACGAAAGCTGGTCTACCCTGCACAGAACTTTGCAGTTGTAACTGTCAGAAATAACTTGCTTGCAGATACAGCTCATCACCGACACTAGAGCTATCACACTTATTCCAGTTCTGTATGTTTCTATTTTGAAGAATGAATTACTTGCGTGAGGAAGGGGGAGCTGTCACTGTGCGTTTTTAACAAGGTAATAAAAATGATAGAAGAAAACATGTAGGCCGATATGCTAATATTCTTTCGCATCTCAAGGAATCACTGCTACAAAATGGGACAGAATCACGAGTATTTGTATAATGTATATGCATATACATTTGATGCAACATATATAATTTTGTGTCATTTACCCCTTTATTAAACCAGCTAACGACATAATGATGAAGTGTAACTAATAATAGCTCAGTCTAAATTACTGAAAAAAAATGCTCTAGTGGTGTTTTAAATTCTGTAACTCAACGGGAAGATTATTATGAACTCTCGATATGTGGATGTTAACTAATCAAACGAATTTGTGTGCAGACGAATCTGTTTTTTTTTTTTTTGGTTTTTTTTTTGCTGGATGACGTCAGAATGTCATAAATCTTTTAAACATTGTCTAAGAAGAAAAATGACAATTGCAGTGAAATCCTTGACCTCGGAAACATATATTTTGATGTAAAAATGCACTTAACACCTTAGTTCTAAGTCATTGATTTTTTTTTATATATGATTACATAATAATTAGCTGATGATGTCATAATGACGTCAGATATTACACTTCCCATCATCATTTTTTTTGGAGCTTACTTTTTTTCTAGAAGGTATACCATGGAGATGCTTTGGTGAAAAAATTGTGCTTTTGTCCACCGTGTAACGACATTTTCACTATGGTACCCCACTGTAGGGAGAGCTGTTGATAGTGTGTCAGAGATTTCAGAATAGCTAGGAGAAAGGGGAAGGATGGGGCAGACAAAAGGTTTTAATGGTGATTGGGTGAGGAACAGTGAGGTGTTATTTGAGGGGGAGGGGGGAGAGCGAGGCAGAAGGTTGGGGGAGATGGAGGTGAGAGTTGGAAGGAGGAAGAATCGGGGAGGACGCTTTGAGGAGGAGGGGTGAGAGGGGGGAAATGGAGAAAAAATGAGGGTGGGGAGATTTGAAGGGGAGGGGTGAGGGGGGAGTTTATGAGGGGAGGGGTTAGGGGGGAGTTTAGGAGGGAAGGGGCAAGTGGGGGATTTGAAAGGGATGGGAGATGGGGGAGATGGGGGAGATTTGGAGGGTAGGGGTGAGGGGGGAGTTTAGGAGGGGAGGAGCGAGGGGCGAGGGTGGGGAAATTTGGGGAGATTTGAAGGGGAGGGGAGATGGGGGATATTTGGAAGGGAGGGGTGAGGGGGGAGTTTCGGAGGGGAGGGGCGAGGGGGAGTCTAAGATGGGAGGGGTGCGGGGGGAGTTTAGGAGGGAAGGGGCAAGGGGGGAGATTTGAAAGGGATGGGTGATGGGGAAGATTTGGAGGGGAGGGGCAAGGGGGGAGATTTGAAAGGGATGGGTCATGTGGAAGATTTGAAGGGGAGGGGCAAGGGGGGAGATTTGAAAGGGATGGGTGATGGGGAAGATTTGGAGGGGAGGGGTGAGTTTGGATTTTACAAAGTGTACGATTAATGGGAAACGAACATTTATTGCAAAATGAGTTTCTTGTGACCTTCGAGTCAAAGGTACGTTTAAGAACGCTGGAGGGGGAGGGGGGAGGAGGAGGGGGGTGGAGTGCAGGTGAGTTTAGGGAATGTATGAAAGGGGAACTGTAAGAGATGGAATTTTTTTTTGGAATGAATAGATTTGGTGAGCAAGTCGAAAGCACCCTTTTAAATAATAATAAGAAAAAGGTGTTATAATATACGACAGAATACAGTACTTCAGGGGGAAGTGCAAACATTTTTAAATTGAACAGTGAAAACTATCTGGAGAAATGGGGGTGAAACACATGGTTGAAGAACGAACGAACGAATAAGAACAACGAATAAGAACAAAGAAGGAAATGTTTTTTTTTTTTTAAAGATTTTAAACAAGGAAGTATGGGGTGCAAAGACTGGGAAAAACTGAAAACGAAAGGTAAATGGACCACAATCGACTGACCGCTGAGAGAAAACAAAGCCTCAAGGTAGGAAACAAGGTACTGGGTCGCAAAAAACACGACACGAAATAACCGACGATTTTTTATACAGGTAAGATTAACACCGAGAATCTTCCTAGGGACACACGAAAGGTACACACACCGAAAGATACATACAATTTCGACCACAATACAATTGTGAACAATTACTTAACTCGAAAGCATGGAGAGCGTGTGCAGCTTCGAAAAACCGTGCCCTCACAGACAAAGATCTCACGAGATCTCAATCTAATCATTCTAACCTGATCTCAATCTAACCTGATCTAACATGTTATAATGTCATGCATGTTCTGATCATTTCAATGACCTGATCGAACATGCCATAATGTCATGCATAATCTGATCCTTTCAATGATCTGATCTAGCATGTTATAATGTCATGCATAATCTGATCCTTTAAATGATCTGATCTAACATGTTATAATGTCATGCATAATCTGATCCTTTCAATGACCTTATCTAACATGTTATAATATCATGCATGTTCTTGCTCCTTTCATTGATCTGATCTAACATGCTATATTGTCATGCATGGTCTGATCCTTTCAATGACCTAATCTAACATAAGTAATAGTAATAATAATTGGCAAAAATAATAAGTATAATAGCATGACTTCCCCCTGCCGCTCCGGTAGTGGGCGGGTGTACTAGTCCACTTAAATGTTGATATAGATTATAAGCGTCATGGCTGCACACTGCACAGTTGTCAAAACACCCATTAACATGGAAAAGGTTCCACTGGAAGCAAAGGAGTCAACTGGAAACTATATTTAAAGAACGTTGGTGGTGCCGAAACAGTGGTATCCTGGGTGGTTTGCCATTGCCTTCCCTGCAGTTTTGTTTGTGCTGTATACTTTTAAATTCTAGCGTCGAGCAAGTAACAGCACGTACCATTTTTGAAGTCTTTAGCACGACTGTTGGGATTCGAACCACCGAACCACCAACCTCCCAGACTCTGAGCAGATGCTCTAACCACTACACCATCCAGTCTGGTTAACTGGACACGATCTATACAAATGTTTCCTTCAATTATCCTTGTTCTATTTTTCATTACCATTTTACCAACTCAAAGGTCTATTTTTGCTAACTCTAACATCAAATATTCGAGACAAAGTTTAATTTTAAAATTATAACCCAGCTCCAGCATTCTTGCTGGAATAAACAAGTGAGAAGGATAGCAAAACACCCCGACAAACCATCCATTTATTAAATATATCATGAAAGCAAAACACAAGTATAACAAGAAGACTTTGACAGGTATAAAAATAGTTACAAATCCACAAGATGATTATAGTACAGACCTGTCTCAAATGCGTTATGGAGAAATTCTCAGAAGGAGATCGTCATAACAAACATGTCTTCTATATAAGGCTGTCACACCCAGCTCCCTGTGCACACCCTGATAAGGTTCCTCAAGCTCAATTCAAGTGTGATGTGACACATTCTACAATTCGTATTCCCACAATATTTAAAACATTTATAAACAAAGGCTATTCCCTGCGCTGTTGTAAGTGTTTTTTTTGCAGGTACAACTTAATGACATCATTCCTCAGGATGATCATTTCGTTTAGAGGCATCAATATCATGCATAATAGTGGGGCAGATATGACAACATTTCGATGAATTGTGGGTTTTGTGGGAAAAGCACCACACTTGACATATATCATGTTTTTCATGTACTAAATGGTTTCAAATATAGTGCCAAGCTGAATTTTCCCCTGAAGCCTGTAAAGGGCTAAATCAAATATGGCCGCCACACAAACTGAAAAGTCGAATAAATCTAATAACTTCAGCATTATATATCAAATATAAAAATTAATGAAATATCCTTTTTTGTTTAGACATAAGGAATCAAAAATGCCACCATCAGGTTAAGAAAATAAAAAATATTTGGGATAAATAAAACACACACACACAGTTTATTATTATATATACTAGCGTGACTTCAGGGTATTTTGGATCCTCTGGGCCTTTAAGGGTATTTTGAGTCTTCGGGGTGTTTTGAGTCTTTGGGGTGTTTTGGGTCTTCAGGATGTTTTGGGTAGTTGGGGTGTTTTTGGGTCTTTGGGCTGTTTTTGGGTCTTCGGGCTGTTTTGGGTCTTCGGGCTGTTTTGGGTCTTCGGGCTGTTTTGGGTCTTCGGGCTGTTTTGGGTCTTCGGGCTGTTTTGGGTCTTCGGGCTGTTTTGGGTCTTCGGGCTGTTTTGGGTCTTCGGGCTGTTTTGGGTCTTCGGGCTGTTTTGGGTCTTCGGGCTGTTTTGGGTCTTCTAGGTCTTCGGTGCCATTTGGGTCTTCAGGGTCGTTTGGATCCTCTGGGCCTTTAAAGGTATTTTGGGTCTTTGGGATGTTTGGGGTCTTCGGGCGTTTTAGGTCTTTGGGGTGTTTTAGGTCTTTGGGGTGTTTTGGGGCTTTGGAATGTTTTGGGTCTTCGGGGTCTTTTGGGTCTTTTGGGTCTTTGGGGTGTTTTGGGGATTCAGGGTGTTTTGGGGCTTCTGGGTCTTTTAGGGTTTTGGGTATTCAGGGTCTTTTTGAGCTTCAGGGCCTTGAAGGGTATTTTGGGTCTTCGGGGTCTTCAGGATATTTTGTGCCTTCAGGGGTCTTGGTGGTCTGAAGGTTATTGGGGGAATTAAAGGGTCGTCAAAGGTCTGAGGGGTCTCAGCAGTCTTAACGTAATTAAGAGGGTGTTAATTTTATTTAAAGAAAAATAATACGTTTTCGTCGCATATAAACATAACGACATACATAACGACATAACCATGTATGTTTGCTCTATTATAATAAGGGGACTAGCAGAGTATCCACCCAACGGGCGGGCGACCCTATGGGTGATCTTGTTCCAAGCGCCTACACATTTTCTGCCATCTCTTATTGGAGGATATTTTCTGCTGATAAAACTGCTTTGACTTGGGTTTCTTGATTATTTCCTTTGGTAATGTTGCTGGCTCTGTTCAACTTAGGTGTCCTTGGTTTTTGAGGCATCTCAATTTTCCAGAAAAAACAAACATCAACTGTCACTCCAGCTAACAACACCCACAACCAAACCACACTCACCTCCTCCCCCCTCCGCCCCCTTCCACAATCTCCTCAAAATCCCTCTTCAACCGTCACCCTAGCTAACAATACCCATGACAACCCCACCCCCCCAACACCACTCTCCCCTCCACCATCTCCTCAAAATCCCTCTTCAACCGTCACCCGAGCTAACAATACCCATGACATCCACACACCTCCCTCTTCCCCCCCCCCCCCCCCTTTCACCATCCCCTTACAACCACCCTTCAACCGTCACTCTCGCCAACAATACCCACGACCAACCCACACCTCCCCCGCCCACCCTCCCCTCCACGATCTCTTCAAAATCCCCCTTCAACCGACAACCCCACACTATTCTCTTTCCTCCCCTTCACCATCTCTTCACAAACTCCCATCAACCGTCACCCTAGCTAACAATACCCACGACAACCCCCCCCCCCCCCCCCCCACCATCTCCTCAAAATTCCGCTTCAACCGTCACCCGAGCTCGCAATACCCATGACAATCCAAACTCAAAAATCGACACAACACTCTTTCCTCCCCTCCACCTTCCTCTCACAATCCCTCATCAACCATCACCTTAGCTAACAATACTCACGACCATTCCACACCATCGCTCTGTTAAACTTGAATGGCCTTGGTTTTTGAGGCATCTCAATTTTCCAAAAAAACAAAACAAACCATCGACCATCACCCAAGCTAACAGTACACACGACCACCCCACACTCCCCTACACAATCGCCCATCAACAATCACCGTAACAAACAATACTCACAACCACCCCGCACCATCCCCCAGCAAACATCACCTGAGCTAGCCCAGAAACAACTTGCTTTCGTCTCCTGGAAAGCAAATCCAACGGAAGGAAATCTCATTTCCTTTCACAAAGCCCGAAACAAGTGTGTCCACGCTCAGGAGAGCCAGGAAACAATATCTCTCCGTTCTCAGGACCGAACTCTCTTATCTGTCTCCCTCTTCCAAATCCTGGTGGCGTCTGGTCAAATCTGTTTCTGGTGTTTGTTCCCCCTCCACCCCCTCCCTCACCTCAAATGGCCACACGGCTGACTCCGCACGCGAAAAAGCTGAATGCCTCAACTCTGTGTTTGCCTCTAAATCTTGTGTCCCAAACCCATCCCTCTCTGTACCCACCGTACCCAGTCGTACCCAGCTGCTCCTGGACTCTGTGTCCTTTCCTCCTGACAAGGTGGAAAAGTTTCTGTCAACCCTCGACTCGGATTCTGCAACTGGACCTGACGGCATCAGCCCACGGGTCCTAAAATCCTGTTCTTCCGCTCTTTCACTCCCTCTCTCTGTTCTCTTCACCCTCTCTTTTGCTCAAGGTCATCTTCCATCTGCTTGGAAATCTGCCAACATCACCGCTTTGCACAAAAAAGGTGCAAAAACAGATCCCAGCAACTACAGACCAATCAGCCTTCTCCCAATTATCAGCAAAGTCATGGAATCCATCATTGCTTCAGATATGAAATCTTTCCTCTTCTCCAATGGCTTGATCTCTGATCATCAATTTGGTTTCAGACCTGGACACTCTACTCTGGACATGCTGCTTCTGCTTTCTCAACAATGGATGGAGGTCCTCAATGCCAAACAGGAAATTAGAGCAGTCTCCCTTGACATATCACGTGCCTTCGATACGGTCTGGCACCCCGCTCTGCTCACCAAACTCTCCTCTTTTGGTATCCATGGAAATCTCCACGCATGGCTGGCGGACTTCCTCTCTAGTCGTAGTCAACGTGTGGCCCTGAATGGGTTTCTCTCATCTCCTCTTCCTGTTCAGGCTGGAGTTCCACAAGGCAGTGTTCTAGGCCCTGTCCTTTTTCTGGTCTTCATCAATGATCTCTCTGACTCTCTTGAAAATCCTCTGTATCTCTTTGCTGATGACTCTACTCTCTGTCGCTCCATTCTTCATCCCTCAGATCGGCAGTCTGCTGCCTCCTCACTCTCTGCAGACCTGGACAAAATCACAGACTGGGCAAACAAGTGGAACATGTCTTTCAATCCTGACAAATCTCACACTCTTACGATGTCTCTCCGAAAAGACCGACTGGACAACCCTCCCATCCACTTTCTGAATAATCCTCTCCAAGAAGTTCTGTCACTCAAGCTTTTGGGTCTCACTATCTGCCATGATCTTTCCTGGGAAAACCACATTTCAAATCTGGCCTCCAAAGCCAGTCGCCGACTGGGCATCCTCCGTCGTGCGAAGTCCTTCCTTGGCACACCTGAGCTCCTCACCACATACAAGGCTTTCATCCGCAGCTCAATGGAATACTGCTCTCCCCTCTGGGCTGGTGCTCCTGCCTCACACCTAGCTCGTCTTCACGCTGTTGAATCCAAAGCATTCAGAATCATTGGAATCTCCCGCGATGAAGCTAACTCCAAGGGCCTCTCACTTACTCACCGCAGGCAGGTTGGTGGTCTTTCCATCTTCTACCGACTCCTCTCTGGCCTTGCCCCCCCAGCTCTCTCTGGGCTCTGTCCCGCAAATATTCCTACAGGTCGCACAAGATCTGCCTGCAACCCTCTTATGGTCAAACTGCCAAAATCAAGACTCTCTGCTCACCTTCACTCCTTCATTCCTCTTTTCTCCCGCCTCTGGAACAAACTCCCTCACTCTCTTCAATCCCACTCCACCCTCCAGGTCTTTAAAACAGCTGTTCACCACCATCTCTTATCTTCCCCCATCCAAAACCTTGATCTTTTCTACCCCCGCTAATTTCACCCCAATTCCACTTTTTTGAAATACCAACTTCTGTCCTGGAAGTCATTGGTGTCCTTGTTTTATACTTCTCCCTCCACCCCCCCCCCCCTTCCCATGCCTCCTCCCCCCAAGCCCTCTCCCTTCCACACATCTCCCTGCTCTCAAATGTTGTGTTTGTGTGCTTCACCTTCTCTCCCCATCTTGTTTTCCGCTCCCGCTTTTTATATATTTTGTTTGTCTGGTTGATTTGTTTGTGAAGTAAATGTTAGCTCTTTCACGAGCCTCGATTCAGTATACAAAAAAAATAATAATAATAAAAAAAAAAAAAAAAAAAAAAAAATACTCACGACCAACCCACACACCCCGCCCACTCCAACATCCCCAATCTTTATTGGAATCCGAGCAGCTCCGAATGCACTGTCTCTATGTACGTCCACCAGCAGGATCACATTGAGTTCACAATGTCATGTCACTGGCAAACTCGAAAATCGACACTCTTGGGATTTTTTCGGCACTTTATGATTCACAAATAAAATAAAATAAAATCCCCTTCAAATTAGACTGTGATTAATGATTGTCAATGGTTTTCAGAAGAAATAATTTTTGCATTTGCATTCCCCTTTAAGGGTCTTTTGAGTCGTCAGGGTCTTTTCAGTGTTCGGGGTCTTTGGGGTCTTTTGGGTCTTCAGGGTATTTTGGGTCTTTTTGGTGTTCGGGGTCTTTTCGTGTTTGGGGTCTTTTGGGTCTTTGCAGTGTTCGGGTTTTTTGTGTCTTCAGGGTCTTTTTAATCTTTGGGGTATTTTCAGTCTTTGGGGTATTTTCAGTCTTTGGGGTATTTTCAGTCTTTGGGGTATTTTCAGTCTTGGTTGTCTTTTGGGTCTTGATGGTATTTTGGGTCTTGATCGTCTTTTCAGTCTTTTGAGTCTTGGTGGTCTTTTGGGTCTTGATGGTCTTTTGGGTCTTGATGGTCTTTTGGGTCTGAAGGGTCTTTTCAGTCTTGTGGGGTATTTTCGGTTATTGGGGTCTTTTCAGTCTTTTGGGTCTTGAAGTTTTTTTGGGTCTTCATGGTATTTTCAGTCTTTGGGGTCTTTTCAGTTTTTTCGGTCTTTTCATTCTTTGGAGTTTTTTGGGACTTTAAGGATCTTTGTGGTGTTTTCAGTGTTTGGGATATTTTTGGTCTTTTGGTCTTTAAGGGTCTTTGGGGTATATTGGGTCTTCAGGGTATTTTTGGTCTTTGGGGTCCATTGGGTCTCTGGGTCTTTTCGACCTTTTGGATCTAAAGGGTCTTCGGGGTCTTTTTGTCTTTTCGGTCTTTTTGGTCAAGGATTTTTGGGATATTTTGGGTCTTCTGGGACTTTAAAGGTCTTTGGAATATTTTGGGTCTTTGGGGTCCTCTGGGTCTTTAAGGGTCTACCGTCTTTTGGGTATTCAGGGTCTTCAAGGTATTTTGGTTATCTTGGGTCTTCAGGGTCTTTAAGGGTGTTTGGGGGTCTTTAAGGGTCTTTGGGGTATTCAGGGTCTTTTGGTTCTCTTGGGTCTTCAGGGTTGTTAAGGGTCTTTGGAATATTTTCAGTCTTTGGGGTCTTTTTGGTCTTTGGGGTCCATTAGGTCTTTTCAGTCTTTGGGGTCTTTAGAGTATTTTGGGTCTTCAGGATCTTTTTGGTCCTCTGGGTCTTCAGGGTCTTTTGGTGCTCTTGGCACTTTGGGGTCTTTAGGGTATTCAGGGTTGTTAAGGGTCTTTGGAATATTTTCAGTCTTTGGGTGTTTTAGGTATTCGGGGTCTTTTGGGTCTTTGGTATCCATTGGGTCTTTTGGGGGTATTTAGGGTCCATGGGTTATTTAGGGTTCTCTGGGTCTTTTGGGTCCTCACGGTGTTGTAGGTCCTCTGGGTCTTCACGGTGTTGTAGGTCCTCTGGGTGTTGAGGGGGAGGGGGGGCGGCGGGTGGTCTTTTGTGTTCTCTGGGTAATTTGGGTTAAGTATTGCAGGTTACATTTGTGGGAGGAGTCAGGTCAGCTGTTCAACCAATGAGTGAAGAGCAGACATACATACATACAAACAGTTACTCCATTATACATGGATATGAACATAATGACCTTTAGTCATTGAATACACAAAAAGAACCAAGTTACTTACTGTTCATGTATTACTATGTTTACTTTCAATGGTCGCAGTTGTCACTGGAACAATAAAGCGACGTACACTTCTGACTTGCCCTGGCACTCTTGCAGAGTCCTCTACACCCCTTATGGCGACATCGTCACAACTCCGAACTAGAACGCCACTCAGTAGAGCGCATACTCCCGCCGTGGGTCAAGTTGGAATAATACGTTTCGTTTAAAGGAAGACTCGAAACCCCACCTTTTTTTTTTTTTAGTTAAATGCTTCCACATAATCTTTGATCAGGACATAACATCATCTAAAATAAAAAAAAAATCAACCCGCAAAGTCCTTTCCTTGTAATCCGACTTTAAATGCGCCAATATATAATAGACCATCAACGAAAACGCTTCTGCAAATCTTAGACCACGTGCCCATGCACAGTATGACGTCACACGAGGTGATGGGGGAAGCCGGAAATACTTCACAAATGGTTTACAATACAATACTTTAGTGTGGAGTGTTTCTATTCTAGTTACATTGTCCTGCATATCGGATTCTAAATGGTTTATAGTTGTGTTTTGTACGGGTGCAGCAAAGTCTCGGAGGCTTTAAAGGATTTTTAAAGCCGCACTATTGAATCCTTATCACATTTTGACGTTCGAAATCCTGTCATTCCCAGGCTCTAGAGCTGACGACGTCATGCTGGCTTTATTACATCATGTTCTTGCACAATGTGACCCTAGTGACATCACTGCAACAGAGTCTACGTTACCTCGCGCAAGATTCAATAAAGTGCACCTTTAAGTGGCCTAAAGGGCCATAACATTTGGCTGGGCACTGTGTTAGTACTAGGAGTGCAGTCCTAGAAACAAAACGTAATGTATAATAGGTAGCCAATTTATTTTGCTGGTTTATACCAATATTTGCATGTAAAGTGTAAACAACGTTTCATGATTGAAGAGCCCCTTTAAAGTATGTACGCAACCATAAATTGAGAGATTATGAACCCCCCTTTCATTCAAGAAAAACAATGGTATTATAATCATAAACACAGGCTCGAATTGCGAGTGTACTGTCACTGAGTGTCCCCAAAGAGACTTGCAATGCATAGGCCTCGGCCTACACTAAATCGTAAATGACGTTTGTATCATGTATAAAATGTGGGCTATCCCCCTCCCCCTCCCGGGATGCGAGCATAATTGTTTATGTATCGACGTATTTCGGGGTCTAGCGGAACATGCCTGCCATAAATATAAATAAATAATTGGCCAAAATTCTACGAAACGCCGACGTACAGTGACGAGTGCATTTGTACACTACACTCAGTAGCTGCAGCCCGCGTGTCTGTGGCTACGCCATGATACAGGCACAAGGCGATCGGGTTTTTACCGTTTTATCGATCAAACAAAGTCACTACTACAATAACAATCGCTTGATATAAATATTCCTCGCATATTTAACTGAAACTATCAACAAGTAGGCGAGCCCAACACGTACCAGTAATCTAAATCTGCGAGCCGTTCAGCATCATCTTCGTCGTTTTCCACTTCGACCTCCATATTGGCCTCTGGATCTACGTCGGCGTATTCCGGCTCAAACTGATATGGTTGAACACCAATTTCTCTCCGTTCTATATCAAATTCTTCTACAATACTTTCCTCAGCCTCTGATACGTATTCATCGGCTGTAAAGTCCGACAGATCGGAGGAAATATCGAGCGATTCAGTCAGAAACTTCTTCTTCTGCCATGTCTGCCATGTTTATGCACTGTGTGCACCACGATCAGCTGAGATCTATACCTCGTGTGATGTCACAAGGATTCCAGGACTAGCTTTTTTTTTTAATCGTGCCTTTTAAAAAACGCATTTTACGACTAATTTTGCGTTTTCTAAAAAAAATTGTTTTTTTCTAAAGTTTTCTAAAACAAAAAAATTTCTTTTTAAAAATTAAACATTACCTTTGTTCAGGATTTAAATAATTTTGATTTAATAGATTTAAATAATTAAAAAAAATTTTTGGGTCTGGAGTTTTCCTTCAACATCCCCTCTCCTCAAAACAATAAATGAAAAAGAAAGTAGGCCCTAACTGTCAGATAATTTATTTTGATATATCTCGGAATTAGAGGAGAAAAACATCATTTAAGAATAAGAATAAAAGCTTTAATGCAGTAAAACAGAAAAAAAAAATTTACCCAAAAAAATTCCTGGATCCGGAATAACATCCTGAGCTGCACCAAAAACTAATCAATTCTTCCTTCTCCCAAGGGCAATCATCCCACCAACTTTCATCCAAATCCGTTCAGAACTTTTCCAGATATCTTGTTCACAAACACGAACACACACACGGACGGACACGATCGAATGCATTACTCCCTGGCGGGAGTAACAAGATACTGCTGATTCTGGGAGTAACATCCACTGTGGTTCCCATCCTTGTGTTGCACTCTTCCATCCCTAGGACTCTGTTGAGGTAACATCTGGACCATGGACCTGTGCTTACCCCCAAACATGTCCACTTTGGAAAATGGTCCCTTTTGTGTGATACAACAGTGCTGCTCAGTTGGTGGTATGGCATCTGCCATTGATCTGCCTTTGGTGGTAAATAGATGTTTTCTAGCAGAGTCCACACGAGTCTCAGAGCTTGTTCTGCCAGAGAGCAAGCAATACAACGGATGTCTCCAGTTCAAGCATCATATTTTCATTAAAACTTGCTGGACTTTTGGAGTCTGGCGAAGTTGTGCTATTAGTTTTTGATCTTGTTGTTTGAGTGCACATTGCTTAGCTCGCTGAGTTCGCTTCTTTGTCATCGCTTAATGGAAAGGGCTAGACTCTGTTCCAGGTTTGTTGCAAAAGAAACATATGTGACAAAATGGGGAGGTCTGTCTGTAGGTGTCTCCTGTCGACGCACATAGGGACCTCCTCTTGCCTCACTTATACACATGTAGAAGTTCCTTGTAATATTGCCAGTCCAACGGTAGAACACTTGAAGCAACATGATGCATGCCATCAAGCACGATTTCTCGAGAGGGTGGCGAAAAACCCATCACCTTCATCAAGCCAACATGTCTACTGGTGCTGGCGACTTGCCAACATCACGGAAATTTGTCAAATTCTCACCCAGACTCTCATAACCAACTACAGCATCTGTCCGTTTAGAATTTTCCAGACACTGAAGTGGTGCGTTAGAATGGTCTTGGCACACAGCACATAGGGTCCAATCAATAGTATTAGGTGTTGATGTCGATGACTGAAGACTCTCACTGTGAACACTGTGAACATCTCCTCTTTGCTGACATGATGCTCGTTACATTTGCTCATCTCTGAAAAGTAGCAAAAATGACAGACTAACAACGGCTTGTTTAATACTTTAGTTGAAGAGGATAGTATGACCTGGGTGGGTATACCAGTTAGCAAATAATGTAAGTATTAATTTATTTTTGACTTCAGGCATGAACAGCCGGTTCGTGAATGACTTGGGTAAAAAAACAGCGAATGGCAAACGATGAACCAATAAATTCCACATTCATATAATTTCGAAAAATATGTACTAGAATACTAGTGGATGCTTTAAAGACTGCAATGCAATAAAACACAAAAGACTATAATGCAATAAAAGATGCAATAAAAGACTAGAAAAACACAAAAGTAAAAAACAAAGATAGTTTCAAAAAAAATGATACCATACTAATAAAAGACTAGAAAAAGCACAAAATCATCCCGTGAGGTATTTTTAGAGTAATAGTGATGGCATTGGATACTTTATGTCTGTGAAAAAATAGAAAAGGATACTTCCTGCATGATTATATGTGATATATTGCCGAATACATTTGACTTGTTTGATTTTTTTTTAATGTGTGGCGGCCATCTTTGATTTTTCCCAATTATGGGCTTCAGGGGAAATATTGAGCTTGGCACTACATCTGAAATCATTTGGTACACATCAAACATGATCTATGCCAAATCTAGTGATTTTACCACAAAACCCACAGGTTTTCACAAATCGGCCCCACTATCTATATATATAAAACACAGTTTGTGTGTGTGTAATGTTACCGATAGACTCCTAAACGGAGGCTCACATACTTGATATTTGGCACAGACATGGCCATTGAGCCTGGGAAGAACATGGCCGACCTAAAAAAAATTATTTCATAATATTTTTTTACCATATTGTTACCTCAGCGCATTTCAGCGAGGAATATTATACACAGAATCTGACCGGTGGCAGAGAAGCGATCACGTGATGTTCCTTGCCACCATAAACTCAGTTACGCGTTCGCACGTAATTCTGAGCGAAAAGCGATTGCGTTTTTTCACATTTCAGCGACGAACATTGCCATTCACACCACATAGGTTTTTTTTTCCTTTCATCTTTAGATCCATATTTTTTTTCAGCGAGGAATATGATACACGGAATCTGAATCGGTGGCAGAGCAGCGCGCTGATTCGCTCAGAGCGATCACGTGATGTTCCTTGCCGCCATAAACTGACAGCAAGTAGCATATATTTTAGCATGATTAGCATTTAGCATGATTTAGCATGATTTAGCATAGATAGTAGCATGTTTCACAGATTTTTTTTCAGCGAGGAATATTATACACGGAACCATTGAACCACGCCGCCAGACCATTGAACACTCCCCTCCCCTTCCCCCCCCCCCCTCCCCTCCCCTCCCCCGCTTGGCAATGCCGGGTACTTCTGCTAGTATATTAAATTTGTAAGAGGAAGGGGGGAAGTGGTAAAATGATGGAAATATAAAAGTAAGAAATGCGGATGACAAGTCAGCCATTAGGAGGAGAGTATGGGAGAAATAGTATATGTAGGCCTATACACTGCAGTGCAAAAGTCTTAGACATGGTCAGGCGTTACAATATATGGATGTTATGAGCATCAACAGTTTACTCAAAGCATCCACTAGTATTTTCTACGATTATAACAACACTAATGGGGCACCCGTGGGAAACCCACGGGGATAGACATGTAGGCCTATGACATTTGGGCATCTTGAGTTAGATGCTGCACATTCAGTTTTCCAAAATGGATACTGCCAATTTATTAGATCCAGAAATGATGTCATCTACACAATTTATTTACTTCACATAATATGCGAATACGTGTGCATGCACACGGGAAATATAGCTGGCAATGTGTAATAACACGTAATGTAAAATGTGACTTGAAGCCCTGAAATCATCCTCTCCTCTCCCTCCCCCCTCTCACATCACACACACTGCACATGAGAGAGGATCACATAGAGGGGGAGAGGGAAGAGGAGGGAGGGTAGGGAGGTGGTGGGGGGAGAATGGAGAGAGATGTGGGAAAGAAAGTAGAGTGCCACTTCCACCTTGACTGGAGAGAGGGATGGGGTGGGGGAGGTGAACCTGCCTTGACTGACTTACTTCTGTTGTTCATTTTAAAACTTTAAAGTATTGAATACACTTCGCTTTACAAATAAAGAATTGCTTAAAATGAAACGTTATTATCTGGATTATACCGTTATTACCCATAAAGATAATTATTATCCGTTATCCCGGGAATATAAAATATATATAATTGCACTACAGTTTGATCCCTAACTTCAGTTTTCAGTCACTGTACTTTTACCAAGTAATAATAAAAATAAATAATTCCCTAATAAGGAATACTACCCTCCCACTTCTCTCCTCTAGTCCTCTCCCCCTTCACTTCCCCCCACCCCCACACCACCCTTATTCCTCTCCACCCCACACACATCTCCACCCTTCACTCTCCCCTCACTCATCTCCACCCCTGAATTATCTTCTCTCCTCCTCACCAATCCCACCTCACTTCTCTCCAACCCTACCTCACTCCTCTCCAACCACTCCTCTCCAACCCCTCCTCACTCCTCTCCAACCCCTCCTCACTCCTCTCCAACCCCTCCTCACTCCTCTCCAACCCCACCTCACATCTCTCCAACCCTACCTCACTCCTCTCCAACCCTACCTCACTCCTCTCCAACCCCACCTCACATCTCTCCAACCCCACGTCACTTCTCTCCAACCCTACCTCACTCCTCTCCAACCCCTCCTCACTTCTCTCCAACCCCTCACTTCTCTCCAACCCCTCCTCACTTCTCTCCAACCCCTCCTCACTTCTCTCCAACCCCTCCTCACTTCTCTCCAACCCCTCCTCACTTCTCTCCAACCCCTCCTCACTTCTCTCCAACCCCTCCTCACTTCTCTCCAACCCTACCTCACTTCTCTCCAACCCCACCTCACTTCTCTCCAACCCCACCTCACTTCTCTCCAACCCCACCTCACTTCTCTCCAACCCCACCTGACTTCTCTCTAACTCCACCTCACTCCTCCTCCTCATTCCTACCTGACCATTCCCCCCCCCCCCCCCAAACCCGCCTCACTCCTCTCCAACCCCACCTCACTCCTCTCTACTCCTCCTCATTCCTACCTAATCATTCCCCCCCCCCCAACCCCGCCTCACTCCTCTCTACTCCTCCTCTTTCCTACCTGACCTCACGCCACCTCACGGTCTTTCCCATTTCTACCTTTGAGCTTTGCTACACCTGCTGAAACCCTTCTTCACCTATCTCTCTTCCACTCTTCTCATACTGCAGCCATATTAGACGTGATTATGTTCCAGTCTCCCCGTTTCCCCTTCGCTCCAATTTGTGTCTGTTCACCATTTTGTTCCCTGCTTTTCCACTCTTCCCGAGGGAGAAGCCAGTTTGGCTGAAGGGAGTCTGCAATTTTTTTGTGCTCGTCATTTGTAGGTGGCACCTTGTTGGAATTATAACTGAAATATTTTTGTACACCAGTCAAATGCCTTTATCAATGAGCCACACACAACGCTTAGACATACATGAAACCAAATTCCCATCACCGTCCCAACTTGCACACATTTATTCCAGTTTAATTATATCAACATGTTATGTTGCAGATACAGTAGTTGAATGGCGAATTAATTTATCAGAATTTACACCATTTCAAGTACATCCACAAAGAGAGCTACGATTCGTGTCATGTTTTTCATATGAATTCGATGTGACGTCTACTAGACTGCTTATTTATTTTGTATGAAGTTTCAGAAAAATAAAGCCATCCAGCGTCAGGGTTTTCACGACTTGATGAATTAATTTTTTTCAGTTGAAAGGATGGCTCATAGGTAGCGAGTGCACTCACGTTCGATATTGTTTCTTGGCTCGACCATAAATAATCATCCTATTGTTTGAAAAGGATCAAAGGCGTCGTTGCATCAAAGCATCTCCCTCGAGTGCTGGCATTCATTGTTGGAAAACATATGCCAATAGATCTTTGAAAAGAGCAGGCCATTGTGTGCCGATACACTGACCAATTTCTAAATCTCTGCCATTATCTACAGGGGGCACCGCATCAAATGCAAATGAACGCTTTCCCTTCCCCCCCCCCCCAACCACAAAATAATGCAACTGGAAACCTGATGCCCAAGAGCGAAATAAGAGATTATTTGGAAGACGTCAGCACAAAAAAGTTGTTTTTAACTCGTTCATTTGACATTCTGCAATTTGTCATCGAGATCCCCTGCACTCGGTATATTAGTGCCACTGGCTGAGGTTAAGCATATGAAACTCTGGCAAATCAAAGAAAGTAATATCACATGATGTTTATGATCATGATGTTTATCATTGTGCGATTCAAAAAAACAACGAGAAAGCATCTAAAAAATGCAAAGCCCATCTGAGTCCGTTTGTCTTCAACCGTCTCCTTCCATAAGCTAAACACGACAGTTAAAAAAAATCCAAAAGGAAAATTGACGATTTTATGGAGCCTTGACCTTTGAGATTTTCATCTAAAAGAAATAATCAGGTTGTAGCTTTTGATCGATTAATTAAGTGACCCAATATGCAAATTCTTTAAATTTCAGGACAATTGGGTGAAAATTGGCGATTTTATGCGACCTTGGCCTTTGACCTTTTGATCTAAAAAAAAAGAAAAAAGAACAATTAGCTCCTAGCTTTTGATTGGTGAACCAATTCAGTGACCCAATATGCAAAGTCTTTAAATTTCAAGTCAATTGCGTGCAAATTGGCGATTTTACGCAACCTTGACCTTTTGACCTAAAAAAGCAATCATCTTCTAGCGTTTGATTGGTGAACCAATTCAGTCACCCGATATGCAAATTCTTAAAATTTCAGGTCAATCGGATGAAAATTGACGATTTTATGTGATGCTGACCTTTGACCTTTTGACAAAATTATTAATTTGTCTTATCCGTATTATCATAAAAAAAGCTTTGGTGAATATTTGATGACAAAACTCAAATGGTAAAAAAACCTATACAGACGACACAGACGACAGAGACGACAGAGGACACAGACGACACAGAGGACACAGACGACACAGACGACACAGAGGACACAGAGGACACAGAGGACACAGAGGACACAGAGGACACAGAGGACACAGAGGACACAGAGGACACAGACGACACAGACGACACAGACGACACAGAGGACACAGAGGACACAGACGACACAGACCACAGACGACACACACACAGACGACACACACACAGACGACACACACACAGACGACACACACACAGACGACACACACACAGACGACACACACACAGACGACACACACACAGACGACACACACACAGACGACACACACACAGACGACACACACACAGACGACACACACACAGACGACACACACACAGACGACACACACAGACGACACACACACAGACGACACACACACAGACGACACACACACAGACGACACACACACAGACGACACACACACAGACGACACACACACAGACGACACACACACAGACGACACACACACAGACGACACACACACAGACGACACACACACAGACGACACACACACAGACGACACACACACAGACGACACACACACAGACGACACACACACAGACGACACACACACAGACGACACACACACAGACGACACACACACAGACGACACACACACAGACGACACACACACAGACGACACACACACAGACGACACACACACAGACGACACACACACAGACGACACACACACAGACGACACACACACAGACGCGACACACACACAGACGACACACACACACACGACACACACACAGACGACACACACACAGACGACACACACACAGACGACACACACACAGACGACACACACACACACACACACACACACACACACACACACACACACACACACACACACACACACACACACACACACACACACACACACACACACACACACACGACACACACACACACACGACACACACACAGACGACACACACACAGACGACACACACACAGACGACACACACACAGACGACACACACACAGACGACACACACACAGACGACACACACACAGACGACACACACACAGACGACACACACACAGACGACACACACACACACGACACACACACACACACACACACACACACACACACACACACACACACACACACACACACACACACACACACACACACACACACACACACACACACACACACACACACACACACACACACACACACACACACACACACACACACACACACTTGATTGCAAAACTCCATGTCCTGCTGTGCGGGGACGGGCTAATATACCAAGCCCAACATCTAGAGATTTCAGATTAGTTTTTTGCTCCGGTTGTTGTGTTGACGAATGCAATTAAAATATACCTTCCAAAAACACAGTCAATCAATTTCTATTGAACAGGGACTGCCTGGGCATAGCAACAATGCTGAGAACATTCAGGAAGATCTCTGCAGAGACGTGGAGGGCAGAGGGAACATGGTGCTTTGTAAATGGCACAATGTCAAATCATTTGCATGGTATTTCATTCTTTACTCAATGCAAGGCCCATAAAGATTCACACGTATATTTAGGCTCATAAAAAGAAAGTTGCCCAAATCACAAAAAGTCAAATACAAGTACAATATTGATCAAGTTAATGATAGGGCAAAACAAGCATTGATAAACCCTTTGTACATCAGCAACATTTGCAATATGCTAAGGTAACAGATTCCAGCAACACACTGTCAAAGCCAATCTGCTACGTTGGTAGGACATTGACAATTACCGTACTTGATTGGCCTGTCTGTTTACCTGTCTCTCCTCTACCTGAAATGTCATGGACATATTGCATTTGCATCACATCTATGACAGCTATGGGAAAGGCACAGACACAGCCGGCTGCACATCATAGCATGGTGCCTATCCCTTCTGTCTTCTTTCCTCCTTCTACAACTTAATGCAGACTTGACAGGGCCTATACACAAAGGTAATGGCAAACCATCATGCACCCGGTGCATTTCAAGCTTACGACAGTATTCCTTGTCTCTTGGTCGGTGTACACATTCTGGTCCAGGAAGATTCGACAAATGACACATAAAGAACACTTGTTTGACTGGTATAAACTGGAGGATCACGTAAAAACCCATCAAGTCATAATAGCTGCTAATTCCAGCACAAAACTAAACGTCTGCGTGGGTGGCACAAGAGGATAACAGGAAGAAGAAAAGGGCCGATTTATCTGCCTTTAAAGATGAAAAGGTGTTGACGTTTCCTGGGCCTTACCTCTGGCGAAACAAAAGAGAGGAAGAGGACTCATTTTTGTTTTGACAAAGAGAAAGGTCAGAAACATCACCATATTTTCATCTTGCACAGCAGGTAAATCAATCATTTCCTTCTTGCCATTGTCATGATCGAGTGCAGTCTTTTTGAAGAGGTTACATTCAGAATATCACACACACACACACACACACACACACACACACACACACACACACACACACACACACACACACACACACACACACACACACACACACACACACACACACACACACACACACACACACACACACACACACTCAGTTAATACCGGGAGTGTCACGGAAGGCAATCGAGCGTTACTTCGAGGCGTTCAATTCAATTGCAGACTTCACTATATGTAATATACGCGCTGGAGGAAGAATGGGGAGAGGGGAAGATGAAGCTTACCTTCACTTCACGATCGCCGGCAGTTCCAAAGCCTGCAAAGAAAATAACTCACACAAACACGGATTTAGAAATATACAGAGAAAATAATGAAAAGATTTATTACAACGGATGCCGGGACAAGAAAAGCGCGACGATAATAAATAATGTTCCTATATGGAGCGCTCCCGCACCAGACTTAAACATAGACAAAGGGAAGATAAATAAAAATAACCGTGTGTGTGCACTTAGCTCAACCAGCTCGGGTCTCGTCAGGGTTCGTCAAACTCGAGCGCGCAGGCCCAAGCGTTCGTCCACGCGTCGTTTCTGCCTGGTAAACTGCAGCTCTCCGTCCCCCGCTTTCTCCTCATGTCAGTCGAACAGGGGAACGAGGAGTCGAGGCCAGCACACAACCACTTGTGCCGAGGTCCAGAACACCAAGAGGAGAAGAGAATCGTCAGCACACACTCACAGGCAGGCACAGGCAGACACCAGAGCAAGAGCCAAGAGCCAAGAGAGAAAATATCGGTCCACAATTGTTTTTATAATCCCGGCTCTGATGTCAACGTGCTCCTCCTCCACTCAGCGCAGACCAACAACACCGGCCCAGTGCTCCACCAATGGCCGCGTCACTTCTCCTCGCTCCTCTCTCTACCAATCGGCGGGCTTCGTCCTGCCTCGTGTCTTCCTATTGGTGGTGTCTCGTCCAATCGCTGCCCCTCTGGTCGTGTCTTTTGCACGGAGGTATATAATAAACTGGAGAGCCAATGACGGCTGTCGGCTGAAGCTAGCGGAAGTTGCTTGGCGGCCATATTGGGAAGCCGATTGTGTCTGCGTCCGTGTTTGATCTCACAATCAGCTGATCTCACAATTTCTGATTCATTTTGGATGCTTACCGACTGTAAGGAGTCTTATTTGTGAACGCGCTGTTTCAAAATGCCACAGTGTGTTGCATTTGACTGCACAAATACCTCAGGGAAGGCCTCCACATGCACATTTCACAAGTAAGTGACAAACCGCGATCGCGGGTGTTCTGCTTTTTCAGTTTTTGGCGTGGTCACGGTGGTGGGGCTAGGTAATTAAGTTTCAATGTAGTTTCAATGAAGTTTGAACACTGTGTTTGAATTTGATGATGTTAGACCACGCGCAGGGTGTGCAATACGACACAGATCTCAAATATAACTGTATTGTGTATTCACTAGGGCTATGTGAGTATGTCAGACTGATGTCTGATTGACTCATTCATTGATTCAGATTGAAGTATCGAGATTGACTCGTCAGCTCGTGATCATTGTCAAGTGATTTAATTTGTGATGAGCTTCACTTAATTGTCCAGTCTACTACTGTCAGGGTTTCCATGCCCTCCTGTGTCACTCGTGAGCAGAAAGAGCAAATGGGGGTTACTTGTGGAAGGTACGAAAGTCCGACACATGGCAAACATTAGCAGATGAAGTTGTATTTAACTATACATATGAAACTCAAAATATTATTTTGATATGGAGTCGTTTTGACTCGGATGTTTTGACTGCCCTCTGAGGTTTTGACCCGCAACCACATTTTGTGACCACAATGTATTTTGTTTCAAGGTTTCCAAAGGATAAGGACTTGTGCTCTCGATGGACATCTGCCCTGAGAAGGGAGTCCTTCTACCCCACCCCAGGCACCACAGTTCTGTGCAGTGATCACTTCAATGAGAGTGACTTCGACAGGACTGGTCAAACCGTCCGACTGAAGCCGAAGTCCGTCCCCAGCTGTTTCAACTTCCCAGCACATTTAAAGAAGGTAAACTATGCTATGTTGGTATTCCACCTATGTTATGATAGTAACCCATCACATGCCATGTCTGCTGCTTCATATGCAGCTCCTAAGACATAGTTTTATGGAGAACAACTCAGTTGCTTTTTAAAAGATTTAGAGCTGAGCCGAATCCCATTTTGTACACTTTCTTGGCATTTCCCCCCCGAAGCTTTGTTGTAATAATATTTAACAAAATGTTTAGTCTTTGAAACAATGTTACAATACGTCCAACGCAGTCACATCTATTTCTAATTAGAACCCCAATCTAATGAACGAAGCTTCTAAGCATTCGGCTCAGCCCTAAAAACAACTTAATGAGTATTAATGGTTCACCTTTTCTTTTCTTTCCAAATAGGTTACAGCTTTGAGGAAAGCGCCAGTGGCCAGGTCTGTCATCCAAGAAGATACACCAGAACCTCAAGCCACTACTCAAGATCCTGAACCTGAGGTGGGACCCTCATTTCAGACCACAGATCACTCCTACTCCGTCACAAGTCCACTGGTATTGAAGCACAAGCTCGATGAAGCAGTCCACAAGCTGGACAACTTTCGAAAAAAAATTAAAAGTGAGTCAGCAACACAACAGAAGGTTAGCCAGAAAAGTGGAGTCCCTGAATACCATCGTGGAAGACCTGAGGGAGAATGGGATGGTCACCGACAATTGTATTGAAATGCTCAACACAACATTCTCTGGTGTGTCAAAAGCTATTGTGAGCAGAATGCTGAAGAACAAAGGCAGCGGCAAACGCTCGAGAGATGAATACGATCCAGTCATCAAAGCTTTCGCACTCACTCTTCAATTTTATTCTGCTAAAGGATACGACTATGTTCGAGAGACATTCGACTTGGCACTGCCAAGTCCATCCACAATCCGGAAATGGTACAGTGCAATTGATGGTTCACCTGGTTTTAGTGCAGTTGTATTCCAAGCACTAGAGAGCCGGTTTAAAGCAGAGAAGGAGACTGGCAAGAGAACACTGTGTAGCCTGATGTTAGACGAGATGGCCATCATGAAGGCAATTGACTTTTTAGGGGACAAGGTATTGGGGTACGTCGACATCGGAAACGGAGTCCAAGATGACAGTGCTCCCCAGGCCAGCAACGCACTGGTTTTCATGCTGGTTGCACTGAATGACAGTTGGAAAGTGCCTGTAGCATACTTTATGATAAATGGATTGTCGGGGAAGGAACAGGCGAATTTGGTGACACAATGTCTACTAAAATTGCATGATATCGGTGCAGAGGTGGTTTCCTTAACTTGCGATGGACCGTCCGCTCATTTGACAATGTTACGTGAGCTAGGTGCCGACATCACGCCGCAGAATGTGAAACCAACATTTCCCCACCCAGCAAATCCCGAAAAGAAAATTTGTGTTGTACTCGATGCATGTCACATGCTTAAACTTGCAAGAAACTGTCTTGGATCCATGAAAATGATGGAGGATGGCAACAAAAAAGTCATCGCGTGGAAATACATCCAGGCACTCTTTGATCTGCAGAAGAGGGAAGGCTTGCGTCTGGGAAATAAGCTCTCCCGGAAACACATCGAGTGGAAGAGCAATGTCATGAAGGTGGACACAGCTGCTCAGACATTGAGCACTAGTGTGGCAGATGCAATTCGGTTTTGCAGGGACACTTTGCAACTATCAGAATTTCAGGGCAGTGAGGCTACCTGCCAATACATTGAAACATTGGACAAACTGTTTGACATTCTAAATTCTCGCAATCCATTGGCAATCCTCACAGTTTGACTGTGAGGCAGACAGCAACCATGTGTTTGCTTTAATACATTCTGTATCACAATCATACAGCAAGATACGTTTCCATCATGTTGTGAGAACACTCGATGATGACATGAAGGAAGAGCGCATCAGGAAAAAATATTGCAAACTGGTCCTGTTTGCTCACCAGTGAGGCAACACCAGAGCAAGCTGAAATATAAGAGCGACCTCATCTCTACATGGTGTGGGTGTGTTTTGTGGGTTAACTGTGAATTGTGTGGGTTAACTACATGACAGCGTTTCATGTCATTTATGTGACTGACTCACTGTTGATGTGTTGCTGACCCATGTCAGTGTAGAATAAACTCTGGTTATCATTATATCTGCGTGGTTTCTAACATCTCGGTAATAGAAACATACACATCTTAGTTACAATATAATGACTGAATTAAGTAACATCATATAACATGACAACAAATCAGATCTTTATATTGAGGAATATTATAGAACAAGCCAAAGAATGGCAAACGACGATGTACCTCAATTTTATAGATTTCTAGAAAGCTTTCGACTCCTTGCCCAGAGAAAGTCTGGGTCATAATGAAGAAATACAGCATACCTGGAAAATTAGTGAACCTTGTAAAAGCCCTTTACCAAGACTTTCAATGTGCGGTCGTCGACCAAGGTGAAACAACAGAATGGTTCAAGGTGAAGACAGGAGTTAAACAGGGGTGTAACATGTCAGGATTCTTATTCCTACTAGTGGGTGATTGGGTCATGAGAAGAACGATAAAGAACACCGAGCGGTAATTTTGGGCACTTTTTTTTCAAACAAGCTCTAAACCATTGGATTCCCCAGGAAAAATGCGTCTAGAACCAACTTCAAACTTAATGAACACCATTTCCTTAAAGAACGGGATTCTGAGCCCGAATATCAGTTCAAATATTAGTATTCTATATTAATTAAATAGTCGGCGGTCCTAAAATTCGCTCCAGCTGCATCATCAGTGCGCCACGCCTTTGCTTTGACAGGCTTACGATCGGCTTCCCAATATGGCCGCCAGACTATTTCCGGTGGCTTCACGGCGGCTAATGCTGCGAGGTGGCCAATTGGCTCTCCATATTATATACCTCCGTGGTCTTTTGCCTGCTTTCTCGTTCTCGATGTTGCCATTCAAGTTGGTGATGTAGCCGGTGATGTCGAACTGACTTGTTGGGTGGTTTTATTGGGGGGGGGGGATGTTTAATTATTGTACTAGGGCCATTCTCACGAGTGTCTATGTGCAGTGCCATAAGTGACAATGGAATGATCACAAGGTTTTACGAGCCGGGGAATTAACATAATCCCTACGATAATTAGCACAAGGGTCATCCTTGTATGACCACGAAGATACACTTACCCGACATTCGGCTAAACAGGTCCCTGACTTATGTACATCAAAGTGGTTCTTTCTACCCACGATCATCGGAGCACCTACCTATGCAGATCTACCTGAATCTATATATCACTACTCCAAAATTCATAACAATACTACATCTGTGTAGTGTCTGGCCTGGTGTTGGCTTAGCGGTTAGGGTGCAGGCTTGGGATCCTAGGATCCTGAGTTCGAATCCCGGTCGATCGCCGAACCAACACCAGGGGGGTTGACTCAGCCTGTCATCCTTCCGAGGTCAGCAAATTGAGTACCAGCTTGCTGGGATGAATGATCCGGTGTGTACCCCGATTTAGAATAGGTACACCGTATCCCTGCGCATCGTAAGAGGCGACTCACGGTTGGCGTCAGGAAGGGCATCCGGCCATAAAAACATTGCCTCAAACAGGGAACCATGATTGTCATGGGGCCCGCAAGGCCAACCCCCACTCTAGCGGGGGAAAATGGCCTTAAAACGATCATTCGTTCATTCATTCATCTGCGCAGTGTCTGTCACGTCACGTCACTGAACTACTCGCTCAAAATTTTGTGAAATGGTACCAATCGCCTGGTATGCACCTACCTCTACCATGTGCATGTCCTGATGCCTAAGTCACACATAGGCGGATTTGTCGGCGACTACTGGCGACTGGAAAAATCGCCACCACCCGCCGACAATCGTAATGAAACCGTAATGGACGGTCGCCTGTAGTCGTGGTTATCCTCCCCAGGTCGGCTGCAGTCGGCAAGAGCCGCAAAGGGGCCAAATATATTTTTTAATGTTTAAAAACGGCGCGCTCAGTCGCACTCGAAAAAAATCCGCCATGCTGTCGTGATGGAACCGCCATGCTGTCGTCGGTATCCGTAATAAGAGCGTAAAGCGGCCGCAACCCAGTCGCTCATAGTCTTCCGCAATCGCCCCACCAGCTAGCACGGCAGAGATGCGAATGCCATACGGCCTTCCTGCGGCATCTTCCCGACTACGGGCCGACACTGTTGCGGCTGCATATCGACTACAGAAGAACTGCCACGTCTCCCCTGCGGCTATGGGAGACTGACGACGACAGCAGTAGGACTAGTGGCGGCCGAGTTACGGGCATTGGCGACAGAGATACGACTACCTGGCGACTGCATTACGACATACCACGATTCCATGGCAAGACAGGATGGTGTGAGGGTCTCCGTGGAGTGAGGTCCTGTGGTGCCGACAAGGATATGGCTTTATTGTTTGGACTTGGGACTTTTGGGAACTTTATTTTTGGGACTTTGGTCCTTTGGAAACTTTATTTATGGGACTTGGGACCAGTGGAAATAATTTGTTGGACTTTATTTCCATTCTCTCTCCCTGCAGAAAAGTTTGATTATTACATTACAATGATACATCTTTATTAACTTTGTTATTGTACATCAAACATCTTTATGCTTCATGTCATCCATCATTGAAATGAATAAAGTGAAATGTAAAATAGAGAAATAAAGATTTAAAAAGTTGTGTGAATCGTCTCCAATCGCCGGCGGTCTTATTGCAGTCTTGCGGACGTCGGAGTAAACCTCCACCCGGCCCCAATGCAGTCGCCGCGATCCGCCATCGGTCGTAATCTAGCTGCCTGACTGTCGCCACGCTGCCGCCGTGCAGCCGCAATGCAGTCGTCGTCGATCTTCAACAGTCGCCATCCCACTCGGGGCGTCGTCGCAATGCAGTCGCAATGTGGCCGCCTGCAGTCGCCATACTGCCGCCTGACCATATTTGACCGCCCGAAATCGCCAGTAGTTGCCGAAAAATCTTGATCGCCGGCAGTCGCCAGTAGTCGCCAAAATATCCGCCTATGTGTGACTTAGGCATGAGGGTATATATTTTTTGAACAACAAAAAAATTTCAACTTAAATATTCAACTTCAATTGTTTATAAAATGTAATATCACATATGTTACAAAGACATTTGTGCAAAATAGTTGTTTGTATTATGATTGGTGTAAATGATGACAACACAGCAACTCAGGTACAATCATTATCCTCAGCTTAAACAAGCCTATTTCTCTGGAGCGACGCGTGGTGAGGCGAGCGTAGCGAGCCGAGCCATGCTAGTATATCTATAATAATAAAAGGCAGTGTCCGCCTGTCCGTCTCCTCCATAACTCCAAAAACCATGAAAACTAGCGGCCCCAAACTTTGCATGCATACACCTGGACCTCCAACAGATTGTAATTAGACAACTCTTGTATGGTGCTGTTCTCTATTGCGTTCTCATCTTGTGTAATACTGCGCATTGTTATTTGCATATTCTGTATCTATTATCTTATTCTAATATCTACCATCGCTTTCTTTGTCTTGCAGATTGATTGTTCATCGTTGTTGCTAATAAACCTGCATTCAATTGATACATTCTTGTTTATGAACAATCAACTCATCTGAAGATGCCTGCTGCAGTCTGCCCCTTCCCGAGCTGTGTCTACGTTACTGACAGCACTGACAATGCCGTTGCTGCTATCCAGCTCTCCATCCACGCCATGACTCACACGTCCATTGCACCAGCCAAACCGGACAAAGTCAGCCGTCCTCGTATCCAAACCGGCGGTACCAGCGAAGATTGGCAATATTTCACCAGAAGATGGGATGGTTACAAGGCAGCGACCCAGATAATCGGCAATGATGTTCGCGTTCAACTCCTTGAATGTTGTGATGATAACCTACGACGTGACCTCCACCGCAGCAACCCACGCATTGAAATCAAGGACGAGGCAGCTATACTACAAGCCATTCGGTCCCTTGCTGTCCGAGAGGAGAATACCATGGTGTCCCGCGTAAACCTCCACAACATGCGACAGGACCGAGAAGAACCAATTCGTACCTACGCAGCCCGTCTGGCTGGTCAAGCTGAGATCTGCAAGTTTTCTGTTGTATGCTCATGCAATCCCCCTACTGATGTCAACTACACCAAGGACATGGTTCGCGATGTCCTATGTCGGGGACTCGCCGATCAAGATATACAACAGGACATTCTCGGCGATCAAAATCAGAACATGAGCTTGGAGGAAGTTCTCATTTTCGTCGAGGCCAAGGAAGCAGGGAAACGTTCCCAGAATGCCTTGCTCGATAGTGAAGGCGCTCATGGCGCAAGCCAATACAAAAACTGGAAGAACAAAAGAGCCCTGATCACTACCGACAAGCAGGCGGCCATTTGTAGTTATTGCGGCAACACTGGTCATGGCAAACAGCCGAACATCGACCAAAGGCGTCAATTCTGCAATGCCTACGGGAAAACATGCAGTAAATGCGCCACTCGCGGCCATTTTGCACATGTCTGCCGGGGAGGGACGAAAAAGGCGGACAACAAACCTACGGACAAATCAATGGATGCTCATGATGTGGAAGAAAGCAGCCAGGTCCACGATCTCCTCTGCTCTGTCACGGAACGAGAAACGGCCATTTGGAAGCCGCAAATTAAAAGGGCCATGGCCACCTTGTCAACTCCACTACACCTCGACCACCATATATTTGACCACCTCTCTGGCTGGACCAAGAAGAAGTCTCAACCACAGCCGTACATAAAACTCATAGCACGGATCGATAAGGAATCTTATGACCATTTCGGCCAGCCACTGTCATCCCGACCAAAATCGGCCAGGCTCCAGGCCATGGCCGACACTGGCTGTCAAAGCTGCCTCACAGGACTTAATATTTTCCACAAACTCGGGCTGCGTAATGAAGACCTGTTACCTGTCAACATGAAGATGAATGCTGTTAACAGTGGAAGGGTCCGGATTATCGGCACCATGCTCCTACACCTGTCTGGTCGCACAGCCAATGGCGACATTATTGAAACCCGACAAATCTGCTACATCTCACCTGACACACGGAACATGTATCTCAGTCGTGAAGCATGCGTCGATCTACGCCTCGTGTCTAGTAGCTTCCCAATCATTGGCGAATCCAACACAGTTGGTGCTGCAGTGGCAGCAGTTAATAAAAAATATATATATATATTTTTTATTAACTGTCAGATGTCAGATGCAGTGGCAGCAGTTATCGATGCAAATTGTAACTGCCCGGAAAGATCGCTTCCCCCTACACTGCCTACATCTATCCCATTTCCGGCCACTGACGAGAACCGAGAGAGGCTGGAGAAATGGCTACTGGAGTACTACAAAAGCAGCACATTCAATGTCTGCGAACACCAGCCACTACCCCACATGGAAGGTCCGCCTCTCACACTGATGGTTGACCCCGAGGCAACACCAAAAGCGGTGCACACCCCAGTGCCTGTCCCCTTACACTGGCAGGCAGAAGTCAAGGCTGGTATCGATCGCGACATCAGGTTAGGGGTTCTGGAACCGGTGCCAATTGGTGAACCAGTGACATGGTGCAGCAGAATGGTCGTCTGTCCAAAGAAGGATGGGACCCCACGGAGGACAGTTGATCTGCAACCACTGAATGCGCACTGCACACGTGAGACCCACCACACCCAGTCACCCTTCCATCAAGCAATGGCGGTGCCACATAACACCAAAAAGACGGTAACAGACGCCTGGAATGGCTATCACAGCGTTCCAATCAGAGAATGTGACCGCCATCTGACAACGTTCATCACACCATGGGGCCGATACCGTTACTGCACCACTCCCCAAGGTTACATCGCTTCAGGTGATGGATACTCCAGACGATTTGACGAAATTGTATCGGACTTCAAAAACAAGTCCAAATGTATTGATGATACCATCATGTGGAGCGACACATTGGAAGAGAGCTTTTTTCAGACATGCAACTGGCTCGACCTGTGCGGCCGTAATGGGATTACGCAAAATCCGACGAAATTCCATTTTGGTCAGGACACGGTCGAATTCGCTGGATTCGAGATCACCATGGACAGTGTACGACCATGCCAAAGGTATCTCCAAGCGATACAGGACTTCCCCACACCAAAAACAATTACTGACATTCGCTCCTGGTTTGGGCTAGTCAATCAGGTAACATACTGCTTCAGCATGACCGAGAGGATGCGACCTTTTCGGGACCTCCTAAAACCATGCACCCCCTTCTACTGGGATGCAACACTACAATCCCTATTCGAAGAATCAAAACGACTCATCATATCTGAAGTCGCAAATGGGGTCCGGATCTTTGACAAGGAACGGACAACATGTCTCGCAACTGACTGGTCGAAGGATGGGATTGGCTTCTGGCTCCTCCAAAAACACTGCAGATGCCCTGGTGAAACCCCACAGTGCTGCCCCGATGGCTGGAAAATCACCCTTGCTGGAGGCCGCTTCACCCATGCAGCGGAGTCGCGCTATGCTCCGATAGAGGGTGAAGCTCTAGCAGTGGCGGACAGCCTGGAAAAAGTAAAGTATTTTGTGTTGGGATGCAAGAACCTGATTATTGCCGTCGATCACAAGCCCTTAATCAAGCTTCTTGGTGACAGACGATTAGAGGACATCCATAACACGCGGCTTGCCAACTTGAAAGAAAGGACCCTAGCATATCGTTTCCGAATTATCCACATCCCGGGAAAACGACACTGCGTACCAGATGCGATTTCACGACATCCGTCGGGTGCCAGACCATCGGAACGACTGCCACTGGTGGATGACATTTCCTCCATTATGGATGTGGCCACATCGACTACACTAAGACAGCACACCTTGACTGGGCTGTGGACCACAGATGACGACACTGGCATGGAAATGGCTATTTCTATGGCAGCCATCAAGACACTCGATTCTGTGCGGTCCGTCACTTGGGACGATGTTCGGGACGAAACAGCAAGTGACACTCAGATGCTGCAGTTACTCAATTCTATTGAGCAGGGTCTACCTGCCAGTCGGGACGATTTCCCTGTGTCCATTTTGGAATACTTTCCCTTCCGTGAACACCTCTACACTATTGATGGCATAGTGGTCTACAAGGGGAGGATTATCATCCCACCGAAGCTACGGAAGCTTGTCCTTGAGAATCTTCATGCTGCTCACCAAGGAGTCACGGCTATGACCACCCGGGCCAGCAGCTCGATCTTTTGGCCTGGAATCACTCCCCAGATTCATGAGATGCGCAATCGCTGCTCACACTGCAATCGGATGGCCCCATTGCAACCAAGCGCTCCACCTACAGCCTCAGCTGAACCTGCCTACCCTTTCCAGTACGTTTGTTCAGATTACTTTCATCACAAGGGTCGGAGTTATTTGGTCACCGTTGATCGTTACTCTAATTGGCCAATCATTCAGCTAACAACTGGCGGGGCACAAGGCCTAGTGAAATGTCTGCGGTCGAACTTCGCCACTTATGGTATCCCCGACGAATTGGCATCTGACTGTGGGCCAGAATTCACGGCACATGACACCCAAGACTTCTTGCGTCGGTGGGGCGTTAACCATCGGTTGTCATCCACTGCCTTCCCACACAGCAACTGTCGTGCCGAGATCGCAGTCAAAACATCGAAAAGAATGATCACCGATAACACTGGTTCCAATGGTGAACTAGACACTGATCGGTTCCAACGTGCAATACTCCAGTACCGGAATGCACCGGATCAGGACACTAGGTTGTCTCCAGCCATGATCATCTTCAAGAGGCCAGTCAAGGACTTCATACCCATCATCCCAGGCAGATACTTGCCATCGGACACCTGGCGGGAAACACGCAACAATCGTGAGGAAGCTTTGCGCATTCGGCATGCCAGGGAGATCGAAAGACTCTCTGAACACACGACAAAACTACCTCCACTGGCCGTCGGGGACCATGTCCGGATCCAGAACCAGACCGGCCTGGAACCACGTAAATGGGACCGGACCGGAACCGTGATTGAGGTAAAACAATTCGATCAATACGTTGTCAAGGTGGATGGCTCCGGAAGAATCACTCTCCGGAATCGTAAGTTCCTGCGACGTTTTACGCCTTTCAGCATGACAACTCCCACTACGACTGGCAAAAGTGGCATGCTGCCAACCGTTATGCCAAGTGTTATGCCAATCGTACCAAAATACTTAATGTCTGGTACCCAACCCATCGCCGCTCCAAGAGTCTGTCTCAATCCTGTTACCACTCCCCAGAAGGGTGAACCCCAACATGTCATTGCGCCGGGCTTACCATCACAGACACTCCGCTCCACCACCGCGATGACACCACCCGTGAGAGTCGCTAACCAACCACATGTGCAGACCACCGCCACACCTCCACGGTCACTGCCTATTTCTGCCCCCTTGACGGTTCGGGTGATGATGGACCAGCTGGAGGGGACTCCGGCGTCGGACAGGGCGATAGTGAACCACCCACCGGAGACTCCCACAATGGACCAGGAAATTACGAACTGCCCTCAGAGGACTCCGACGATTGATCGGGTGGTGACGGGCCGCCCGAAGCGAATTATCAAACCACCAGCCCGATTCAATTCAGAAGAATATCAATTATAAACTCATGTGATCCTTTTTCTCGGTCTCCATTTTCGTTCTATTCTGTGTCACAATTGAACGTTTTTGGGAAAGGGAGATAGACAACTCTTGTATGGTGCTGTTCTCTATTGCGTTCTCATCTTGTGTAATACTGCGCATTGTTATTTGCATATTCTGTATCTATTATCTTATTCTAATATCTACCATCGCTTTCTTTGTCTTGCAGATTGATTGTTCATCGTTGTTGCTAATAAACCTGCATTCAATTGATACATTCTTGTTTAGTAATGATGAAAACGGTGTTTGGATGTGTTATAACACCATTTTTGAAGATGATTAATGAGGTGGTCAGCCCATTGCACCTCGCTAGGTTATTAAGCCGCCATTTTGTTTCAGCCTACTCAAACGTGCTTTGCCTTGGAAACACGATGGATATTATCAATACATAATTGAAGCATGTCATCAAAATCTGGATTTGGATATGAGGATTGGGTGCTGTACACTAAATAAATGTCCAAATCTGGAGTGAAATCTGACAAAATTTACCATATCTAGCGATTGGTGAACGCTATTCAGGCTGCTTTTGCAAGCAATGGCAATGGCATTGCAGTAGACAGAGCTCCCTTTTTGTTTTTATTCAAGCTGCTCTTGCAAGCTATGGCGTTACAGTAGACAGAGCTCACATTTTTGTTTTTATTCAAGCTGCTCTTGCAAGCCATGGCGTTACAGTAGACAGAGCTCACATTTTTGTGCGATATACTGTCATTGTATTAAGAGAAGTTATATTAATGTACCTACAAAAACATACTAATTAAAAAACAAAAAAAACCAAACGTCGTGTTTGGAACTCAAATCAAACGTCCGCCATGTCGAATTATTTCATTGGAAATGTAAAGTCAACATTTTGTCTGCTATCACTCTATCAGTGGTTTCCACATTTTGCTGATTTGCTGCTTGATTTTCACATTTATAGAAGACGATTTAAAGGTAAATCTTTGTGTTGCCGTTTTTGTGTACTTCATCTGTGCTGTCCACAAATGTATTGACCCAATATGCAAATTCTTAAAATTTCAAATCAATCGCAGGAAAATTGATGATTTTATGTGACGCTGACCTTTGACCTAATCATACATTTGCCTTCTCCATATTCTCATAATAATGTTTGGTGAAAATTTGATGACAACACTTAAATGGTAAAAAGGTTACAGACGTATTCAGTCTGCTTTCGCAAACCATGGCGTTACAGTCGACAGAGCTCCCTTTTTGTTTTTATGTACCCATTTTTTATTGACTAACATTTTTGTATGATATATTAACCCTCCCCTCCCTCCTCCTCCCCTCTATCTCCTCCCACTCCCCTTCCCTTCCGCTCCCCCTTTTCCTTCTGCCATCCCCTCCCCCTTTCCCTTTCCCTTCCCCTCCCCCTTCCCCTACTCATCCCCTCCCCTCCACTCTCCCCCTTCCCATCTCCCCTCCCCCTTCCTTTCTCTCCTCTCCCTCCCTTTCCCTACCCCTCCTCCTCCTCCATCCTCGCCTCCCCATCTCTCCCTCCCTCCTCTCCTCCCCCCCCTACTCTCCTCCCCCCCTCCTCTTCTCCCCTCCCTTCATATTCCCATTAGGAAGCGACTCATTGTTACCCGGCAATGCCGGGTACTTTTACTAGTATATAAATATACATACATACACACACACCCACATATATATATATATATATATATAAATATACATACATACACACACACCCACATATATATATATATATATACGTATATATATATATATATATCTATATATATTGTTACGGACACGGTTTTTGGATGTTATTTTACCGAGCGGTGGTGTATTTAACCGCGTCCGAACAGTTACTCCCCGATTAGAACCCGATTCCAACCGAACGTTGACTAATCGCGCTACAGATATTCAATTGGGAAACCTCTAAAGCGACCGAAAGAGAAGAAGAGAGAAGAAAGACAGAGTTTGGAGGAAGAACAGATTTATTATACACACACAAGCAATATTTTAGAGCGACCAATATTATTTACAGCAATAGATGGAAAAGAGCAGTCACACAGTGCATTGTTAACTTATTCTATTTCATTTACTTAATCCCCAAGACAAACGAGTAGGACAGGACGTTCACACTCACACGGTGGATATTGCAGGAAGGAATAGCTGAGGTTGATGGCTTGAGAGGAAGGCAAGGTCGGAGGCCGCAGCACCCCTTGCGGTTTTGGCGGGAAAACCTCCGTCGCGTATCCGCGGCCGTCACGCGCTGGCTCGGCACACCTGCTCCTCTTCCTGGGGTGGAGCCGTCTCCCTCCGTTCAGCGCGTCTCTCCACCGACAGGGGATATTGCAGGCAGGTAGGTAGGTAGGGCTTGCGGTGGATTGCGCTCCTCTTCCAGGTCATCCCCCAGCGTATCTCTCAAGCCCTCTCCTTGGTGCAGCCTCGTTGCTCCTCTCCAGTCATCTCCCATCTGGACTCCTTAAGCAGTCCCCTGCAGTCGCTTTTATCACCTCCGGCGGAATTAAGCCGCCGGCTCCGAGGGCACGCCTACCGGGTCACTCACCGCGGTGTTGATTGGCTGTTAGGGCTGGTTCACTCCTTGCTTCTTATGACGAGGTGGAGACACGCCTTTCTTCCCCAACCTTACCTCGTGGCCAATGGTGGTTTGAAGAAAACCAGCCAAAATGCGGAAGGCAATTGGAAGGGAGGTTTTGGGGAAATTGGAAGGGCCTACGCTTATTTTGTTTGATACAATGCAAAGTCAATCTAGTGGAAAACACATACTTAGCCTACATGGAATAAGGAAATACACTATTTAAAAGATATATCGTGACCTGCGTGTATGTTCTATGAAATTAATTAGGAGGACGGCTGCGACCATTATTACATTACCAGGATGTTACCATACCAAAACCATACTCTTCACATCCGTTACCCTTCCTCCAAAATTGTTACACTCCTCAAACCCCGTTACACTTCTCAAAACCCGTTACACTTCTCAAAATCGTTACACTGCACCCTCCTTTCTTCAGGCACGTCCTCGGGCCTACTAGACTTAACTGAGTGTGACATGTAGGTGTAATTCCCTCTACAATTAACCTGACCCTGAGTGTGACAATTTTAAAACACAAATAAGTATGTCCCCCTATTGCATTGCATCCTGTCTAACAGACTCAAGCCCACAGCTAACCGAATTACGGAATTATTCTGAAACTATACATTTACGGTGGGGAGCATTATTTACAATGACGTGATTTCTTATTTACAACGCAACCCAGGACCTGTGTGTTTTTTTCTTTTCTTTTTAGGGAACAAGAGAAAGAAATTCCTGTTGGGAGGGAGGAGACAGCACGCATTGCATCGATGCACCAGTACCAATACCACCAAAGCACCCAAACACCACAAAGCACCCAAAAACACCATCCGGTGCGGTTACCATGGTTCATAATAAACACAACAAAACAACTGGTGGTGGTCTTCTCCTTCTCTGCTGGGCCGATGTTCTTCCCGACGTCTTCTGGCTTCATGCGGCCTATTTGGACATACTAAAAAAAAAGCACAACTTGTGTCCATTTTTATTTAGGGCCTCAGGGGCCAACTAAGGGTGGTCCACCTGTTTGGCATAGGTGCCACCTTACCGAGGTCCGCAAGCAAGATTCCCTGGCCACTATGGCCGGTTTCCAACAGAGGTGCCCTGCCCCAGAACCTGGGGTCCATCAAGTGGTACTTGGCCGCCGAACAGCGGTCCATAAAGTGGTACATCAACGCAATGCGTGCTGGTTCTGGGAATCTCGGGCGCACAATGGCCACCTCACGCACGCTCCCCTCGGCACCCAATGGCGCACAGGTCATGTGGGAGACAAAAGAAAGACAATTGAGCGAGGGGTAAGGTCACAAGGGTACACGTCAAACAAGGCAATGCAAGGTGAAATGCGTACGGAGGGCGAAGTGAGAAAGCTCGTCCCTACCGTACGTCACCCCCCTGTCACCTACACTACCCTTGCTCTTACCCCATATTTACAAAATCTACCCATTTACAAATTCGTCACTACTGTCACGTCTTCCCCATATTTCCCCTATACCAAATTCGTCCCCACAATCCCTTTACTTCAAAATTTGCCATCACCAAATTCATCATCAATCCTCATAAGGAGGCAGAGATGGAACATCAAAGCACAATGTCACACCCACGTCATGATGCGTCTCACAATCCAAACATTTGCATCATAAAAAATAATCAAAACATGGCATGGTGTGGAGTACCTGTCACCTCAGGTGAGTGGATGCAGATGGTGCGAGGAGATCCTTCATCCTAACTATCCTCTAAATGACTTTAACACACTTTACACTACCCGGGGTCTTTCCCTGCCAATCCATTGGCCAACTTACACTATGGGTTCTAATAACCAATTCCCATTGGCCAAACTGTGGTGCTCCTCAATTTGGGGTCTCACTCCCCCGATTCATCTCCCGGTGCTCTAGCACAATTTCTGGGCTGCGACGTGTACCTCTCCCAACAGGTCTACCCACCTGCACACCTCCACCACTGTAGTTGCCACCCGAGCTTACCTAGCTCCTCACCCTAACCTAACTACCTGGGGACAGCCCCTCTCCTGGCTCTGTCACCCCATGGTGCCCTCTGGCACTGGGCTACCCGGGTCCGTCCTCCGGATCCTCGGGCCCCATCCACAACAACTACTACCGGCTCCCAGAGCCCACCTGCGGCCTCACCTGGCCGACATCCTTACAGTGGTGGAGTGCCCAAACCAACTGCACACACTAACAGGCTACACGCCCAGCCATTTCCACAACACGAATGCACCCATCCAAACATCATTCTTCCAACCGCACCACAGATGCCAATATCCAACCACAATTTACCTGTGCCCTCTACCTAACACTTACACTACCCGCCTCGGGTATCCGTGATGGGGGTCCACTCTTCCCCCATTCACACCTTCGCACCATCCACTCCACTCCACAATTTCCACCATACTCACTCCACGACCATCCATTCCAATACTCCAGATATTCCACACTACCATTTATTCCACACAGCCACATACACCTGTTCTTCATTCACCTGTCGTTGCACACCTGTGCAATCATACCTGGTGCCACCTGCACCCTCCTTTCTTCCTGGACCATTTGGTCAACACAACACGCAATCACCACTACTCCCTCATACACTGCTCCACACACCTGTTCAGTTGCACACCTGTGCAATCACACCTGTTCCATTCTCACCTGTTCAATCCTCACACGCACGGCATCATCTCCGCTAACTTCTCCCCTCTGAAACTTGCGCTTCCCAGTCGTCCCTTTAAACTATTGCGCTCCCACGTCATTATAATCCACACTAATCTACCTGCGTCCCCACTACAGGTATCAGTCACTAACTAATCTTAACGTTACCTAAGGTCAATCTCTAGATCCCTACACACGATCTATCCTAACCCACCCGGGCTAGTTTTCACTGCCATACACCCCATAAACCTAGTGCATTTGCCCCACTGGTGAGGGATGACAGAGTTGCCATCCCCCCCACAGCGGGGCATCTCCTACTACCATCCCCCCAGTCCTCTGACGCTACGAGCCCCCGTCGCAAGAGGTACTGGGCCCTGCCTCGGCATCTAGAGCCGAGGCGATCCATGAGGGCGCCTGCTCGCCGGCATAAGGTCTTATCCGGTCGGCATGGACGATCCGAGGGGGGGTCCGTGGCCCCATTTTGATCTTAATGACCACGTCACAGATTTGCGACAGGACGACTCCTGGGCCTTGCCAGGGGGAGGTGAGTTTTGGGCACCTTCCCTTCCGCCTCCGGGGATTAAAGAACCAAATCTTCATCCCCGGAGCGTATTGACTCCCCTGGCTCCGGTCGTCGTACCTGCGCTTCATCTTGGCCCCCGCCAGATGGAGCTGGCGGCGGGCGAAGGCATGGACCCGCTCCATGCCTTCCTCCAGGTGACGTGCGTACCCCTCCCTCGGCGGTGTATCCGTGGTGTCTGGCACGGGACCGCATAGCAAGTCGGCGGGAGCCCGTAACTCCCGCCCATACATAAGCAACGCTGGACTGCATGCGGTGGCCCCGTGCTGGCTAGTTCGGTAGGCCATCAACAGGTACGGGAGATGTTCGTCCCAGTCATCCTGACGGGTGGTGGTGAACAATGCTAGTTGTTGGATCAATGTTCGATTGAACCTTTCCACCATCCCGTCAGATTGTGGCCGCAAGGGCGTGGTCCTGGTTTTCCGAATTGACAGGAGTCTGCACACATCTTTTAGCAATTGGCTTTCAAAATTTCGACCCTGATCGGTGTGCAGCTCCTGTGGAATCCCGTGCCGACATACAAATCCTTCTACGAAGGCCTGTGCTACCACCCCTGCTTCTTGGTTGGGGAGGGCATAGGCCTCCGGCCACTTGGTGAAATAGTCCATTACAACGAGGATATACTTATTACCTTGGCGGGTGCGGGGCAGCGGTCCTAGAATATCCATAGCCACCCGCTCAAGGGGGGCCCCCACCTGATGTAATTGAAGGGGGGCCCTCATCCTCCGTGCTGGTCCCTTTTTGGCAGAACAGGCGTCGCATCTCCGACACCAGTCCTGTATGTCGCGCCCCATATTCACCCAATAGAACCTCCGGCGGACCCGAGATATTGTCTTTGTCCTGCCCAAATGGCCGCCGGAGCGGGTACCATGCACCTGTTGCAATATGACGTTCTTGAATTTGTCAGGGACTATCACCAGCCAGGAAGTTCTATCAGAGGGAACCTCCACCCACTTGCGATATAAGATGTTGCCTTTCAACTCCAGGGTCTGCCACTGAGCCCAATATGCCTTTGTTTGCGCCCCGAGGGGGGTGACCTCTTCCCCCTTTGGCCTTTGCCCCAATTTGACCCATTGGAACACCGGCCCCAGAACAGGATCCTCCTGCTGGGCCGTGCTCCAAGCCAACTCTCCAAATTCCTCGTCCGCGGTTAGTGGCAAAATTGGCCCTCTCACCCGGGTTGCCCGGACGACGAGAATCGGGGCGGAATCGCCCAATTGCTCCCTCTCCTCGTGTCTCGCACAAAATTTACAGTTTTCCCCCAGACAAGGACGCCGAGAGAGTGCGTCCGCATTACCATGGGCCTTCCCGGCCCTATGGGCCACATCAAAATCGTACTGCTGCAACTTTTCCAACCACCTTGCAATTTGGCCCTCCGGTTCCTTGAACCGAAGGAGCCATTGCAAGGAGGAATGGTCAGTTCTAACCAAAAATTTCCGCCCGTACAGGTACGGGTGGAAATGGTTCATGGCAGCCAGCATGGCCAATAACTCTTTGCGAGTGACGCAATAATTTCGCTCGGGCCTACTTAAGGCCCGACTATAGTAACCAATCACTCTCTCCACGCCCTCCTGTGTCTGGGACAAAACTGCGCCCAATCCTTCCTGGCTCGCATCCGTGTCCAGGGTAAATGCCCCGTTACTAGTGGGGTAAGCTAGAAGGGGTGCGGATGTTAGACACCCCTTCAATTTCTGGAAGGCCTCGTGGCACTCCGGTGTCCAATTAAATCGCGTCCCCTTCTCCGTAAGCCGGTGGAGGGGACGGGCCAACTCCGCAAATTTCGCCACAAAGCGCCGGTAGTAGGAGCAGAGTCCCAAAAATCCCCGCACCTCTTTGATGGTACATGGTGCGGGCCACTCCTCTACCGCTTTAATTTTGTCTGGGTCCGTTTTTACCCCCTCGCGGCCGATCACGTGACCTAGATAGGCCACCTCTCTTGCAAACAAAGTGCACTTACTCGGGTTCAGCTTCAACCCTGCCTGTCTGAGGCACCCGAACACCTGGTCCAAATTCGCTACTGCCTGGGGGAACGTTTGGGCATGTACCAGGACGTCATCCAGGTACACCAGGCATGATTGCCATGGCATGCCGCCTAGTACATGCTCCATCAATCTTTCAAAGGTGGCGGGGGCGTTACACAAACCAAACGGCATCACAGTAAACTGGTACAGTCCCTTACCTGTGGAAAATGCCGTTTTCTCCTTCCCTGCCCTATCCATCTCCACCTGCCAATACCCACTCTTGAGGTCCAAAGTTGTGAACCAATTTGAGCCCGCAACGGCATCGAGGGTGTCATCAATCCTTGGCAGGGGATATGAGTCCTTGAGTGTCACGTTGTTTAGCTGGCGATAGTCCACGCAGAACCGCGTGGTCCCATCCTTCTTTTTGACCAGCACAACAGGTGACATCCAAGGACTTCCCGAGGGCTCGATCACGCCTGCGTCGAGCATTTTTTCAACCTGCTCGTCAGCTTCCGCCCTCTTGCTCCAAGGGAGCCGTCGGGCGGCCTGACGAATAGGCCGGGCCTCACCGGTGTGGATCTGATGTTTCACCAGGCCCGTACGTCCAATATCCTCGGTGGACAGGGAGAAGAGGTCCAAATGGGACCCAACCAGTTTGTGTAAGGCCTCCCTCTGGGTACCTCCCAACTCTACGCTACTACGATTTACCATCTCGCAAATGGAATCGGGCCAATTCCTAGAACTTATTGAAGGCTCCCCCTGGGGCCGGCTCGGCTGGACGTTCTCGCCCCTCACTGACGCGACTTCTCTAACTGGGGTGCAGCCAGCTACCTTCGTGCCCCTCACTATAGTGCGTGGTTCTGTGCTAATATTAATTACTCGGACGGCCACCACCGGCCCGTCCGTTTTTACAAGGGTACGGCCCACGATTAAACCAGGTACGGATAGCGCTGCCACCGGTTCGACCAGGCCGCAGGATTCCTGCCATGTCGGGCGAGCTGACCATCGGGCCGGCACTACGGCCTCGGCCCCCGGAGGGATGGTCACGGCCTCAGGAGCCTCCAGCTCCACCCTCTCGGCCGTGCTCACCCCCTCCAATGGTAGCTCTTCCACTCCCCATCGCAGGATCCCCCGACTCAAGTCGATTTTACAACCGCTGGCAGTCAACAAATCCAACCCTATTAAGCATGGGTCGCACACCTCCGCCACCCAAACCTCTATCTCTTGCTTTACCGATCCCAACTTGAGGGTCACAAAACCACGCCCTATGATCGGAGCCGTTGCCCCGGTAGCCAACTGCAAACTATGATTTTCCAGACGCTGGATTTTACCCCAGCCGTCTGCACTCGAATTAAGGACCACGGGGCTGATGATCGTGGCGCTGGCTCCCGTGTCCACCACGGCGTCTACCCCCACGCCGGCAATTTTGCACCGAATTGTCAAACTACCCGTCCCAATTTGGCCACAATGAATGACCTGTCGCGTCAACGAGGGCTTCTCTCCATCCCCTACTGCCGAACACCGCCCTGCATGCCCGGCACGTTCTAGTTTCCCGGGCCCTGGCGGGGGGGTGTCTGTGGTCGGCTAGGCCGATCGATACTGGGCGGAGTTGAGGGCATCGGTTGGCGGGAAACGTCCCGGCGCGGAGCTCGACACTCCCACGCACGGTGACCCATCCGAGCACAGTTATAGCACCTCACCTGGTAAGGTGCTTGCCTCCGGTATTCCAAATTCCCCCCCCTGTATGTCCGAATTGGGGTACTCTGTCGGGGACTACCGGGTGCCACCGCTGGGGCCGCCTGCCATGGTCCAGGTCCCGCCAGGCGCCGATCCACTAACCTCTGGACCATGCTTTCCAGATCAGGGCCCCCGTCGGGGGCGGGCCCCCTTGGGGGGCCGCCCCCCACCACGGGCCCCATCTGACGCACCGCCACTGCATGGCGCTCGCCTCCCCGGGCCAGGGGCCTCGCTGCTTCCCAACGGGCTGCAGCGTCGGCCGCCTGACTCATGGTCTGCGGGCGCCACATGGCGAGCTGTTGTCGGAGCTCCAGATCCGGAAGGGCCTGAATAAAATGATCCAGCGCCAGGCTTTCCTGAGAACTCGCTGCCATGTCTGCGTGTGCAATCCCTACTGCGCGGCGAATATCGTGAGCAAGTTCCCCGATGGTCTCCTGGGGCTTGCGTTTACGCTGCGCAAGTTGAGCTTTAACAAGCTCGCTTTGCTGCTCGATACCGAAACGGTTAATTAAAGCCGCACGGAGAGCTGGCAGGGTGAGAGCACCCGGTGGTAAAGCTGTCAGCACCTCCGCCGCCGCACCGCGCAGTGCCCCCACCAGGTGTACTCCACCTTCGTCCGGATTCCAACCGTTGCCTTTACACACATACTCAAACTGCGCCAGGTACGCCCTCAAATCACTCTTGCCGTCATACGGCGCGAGTGGGACCTTGTGGGCGCCCGAAGGTCGGACCCCGCGCGTCACTCCTTGCGGGATCAACGCGGGACCAACCCGTTCGGGCTCCCACAGTACGCTATTCCCGGGGGGCTCCCGCGCATCCCCCGTCCCTCCAAACACTACCCCTCCCGGTGTCGATGCCTGGGTCGCCCCTCCGCAACCCGCTACCCACGCCATACCCCCACAGCCTTGCTCACCAGCACCCCCCTCACTTCCCATAGCCAAACCTCCTTGCACACCTCTTCTGTCCATACACTCCGGACCAGTCATACATCTTACCATTGGTCCCTCACGAACACCCGGGTCTACACCACCCCCCAAGCCGACTGAATCTCCCCTCACATCATGTACATTGCCACTCACCTCCGTACCTCGTCGCACCTCCTCTGCCACCTGCAAACTTTTTATTTGGTTAGTGAGCACCGCATCATGATTTGAACACAGACCTTGTACATATTCCATGACTTCCTCCTTTATTTCCCTCTTAGCTTCCCTCCGTCTCTTCTTAATTTCACTCACCCCTTCTTCCACCTCCTCTAATTTTTCCTTTACCTCTTTCAGCTCCCGGTGCGCCCCCTCGATTTCTTCCTCCATTGCTACTTTAACCGTTTCTATGTGCGTCCTTACCTCCCGGTCCTTCGTCTCCATTGCTTCTGTCACCTCTTCCAACCTCTTCGTCAATCCCTCATGTACCATTTGACATTCCTTTTGTGTTGCTATTAATTCATTTTTTATGTCCTTTTGTGTTGCTTTTAAACCCCCGATGATTGCTGTGTTCTTTTCCACTTGGTCCGTTAGTTCCTTTTGTCCCACTGTCAGCTGTTCTACTCCTTTCGTCAGATCTTCTATTCCCCCCTGTAACTTTGCCGTATTATTTCTCACCTCTTTCTCTATACGCTTTTCGCCTCGCTTTACCTCCTCGCGCAGCCCCGAGACCTCCTCACTCACCCCTCGTCGTATTTCCTCCATCTGGTTCCCCATCTGTTCGATTTCCCGGGCGGATTGTTCCCCTATTTCCCGCAATTTGTCCTCCATCCTATTTTCTAACCCCATTAACCCATTTTTCACCCCTTCTATCCCATTGTCTAACCCCTCAAATTTCTTGTCTAATCCCTCAAATTTCTTGTCTAATCCCTCACCGGTACCCCTCATTTGGCCCTCCAATCGCTCACCCTGAGCATCCATCCGGTTCCCCATTACCCCCATTTGGTCCTCCAATCGCTCACCCTGAGCATCCATCCGGTTCCCCATTACCCCCAATTGGTTCCTCATTACCCCCATTTGGTTTCCCATTACCCCCATTTGCTCACTATTCTGGGCCATAAGGGCCTTCATTTGTATAAAAAAAAGGTTCAAATCCATTGGCATCTCCGGTTCGACTACCGCGACCATGGGCGTGGCTAAATGTGGCGCCGCTGTAATCACGTGCGCTAGAGCGCCATTTTGTGCACCTGAAATTCCCGCAACCACATTGCCATTTTCCTCCTCCCTTTCTTCCACATACATTTCCCCTGGTTCCTGGGTTACCCCTAACCCGTCTATCTCCCCCACCGACATCCGATCGCCTTGATTGTCCATGGCGCGATCTAAAAATTCGGGTTTTATAAAACAACACAATTTCGTCCGCTTTATAATTTTGAGCGCGTGCAGCGCGCTCCGGGTCGATCTCACTCCCCGACACCAATTGTTACTCTAATAGTACAATTGGTGTTCCAAAATTTGGGCCTAACAAATTTAGTCCCAGGTTCGAATCCAACTCCTCGACACCAATTGTTACGGACACGGTTTTTGGATGTTATTTTACCGAGCGGTGGTGTATTTAACCGCGTCCGAACAGTTACTCCCCGATTAGAACCCGATTCCAACCGAACGTTGACTAATCGCGCTACAGATATTCAATTGGGAAACCTCTAAAGCGACCGAAAGAGAAGAAGAGAGAAGAAAGACAGAGTTTGGAGGAAGAACAGATTTATTATACACACACAAGCAATATTTTAGAGCGACCAATATTATTTACAGCAATAGATGGAAAAGAGCAGTCACACAGTGCATTGTTAACTTATTCTATTTCATTTACTTAATCCCCAAGACAAACGAGTAGGACAGGACGTTCACACTCACACGGTGGATATTGCAGGAAGGAATAGCTGAGGTTGATGGCTTGAGAGGAAGGCAAGGTCGGAGGCCGCAGCACCCCTTGCGGTTTTGGCGGGAAAACCTCCGTCGCGTATCCGCGGCCGTCACGCGCTGGCTCGGCACACCTGCTCCTCTTCCTGGGGTGGAGCCGTCTCCCTCCGTTCAGCGCGTCTCTCCACCGACAGGGGATATTGCAGGCAGGTAGGTAGGTAGGGCTTGCGGTGGATTGCGCTCCTCTTCCAGGTCATCCCCCAGCGTATCTCTCAAGCCCTCTCCTTGGTGCAGCCTCGTTGCTCCTCTCCAGTCATCTCCCATCTGGACTCCTTAAGCAGTCCCCTGCAGTCGCTTTTATCACCTCCGGCGGAATTAAGCCGCCGGCTCCGAGGGCACGCCTACCGGGTCACTCACCGCGGTGTTGATTGGCTGTTAGGGCTGGTTCACTCCTTGCTTCTTATGACGAGGTGGAGACACGCCTTTCTTCCCCAACCTTACCTCGTGGCCAATGGTGGTTTGAAGAAAACCAGCCAAAATGCGGAAGGCAATTGGAAGGGAGGTTTTGGGGAAATTGGAAGGGCCTACGCTTATTTTGTTTGATACAATGCAAAGTCAATCTAGTGGAAAACACATACTTAGCCTACATGGAATAAGGAAATACACTATTTAAAAGATATATCGTGACCTGCGTGTATGTTCTATGAAATTAATTAGGAGGACGGCTGCGACCATTATTACATTACCAGGATGTTACCATACCAAAACCATACTCTTCACATCCGTTACCCTTCCTCCAAAATTGTTACACTCCTCAAACCCCGTTACACTTCTCAAAACCCGTTACACTTCTCAAAATCGTTACAATATATATCTATATATATATATATATATATATATATATATATATATATATATATATATATTGTTGCGAATATGGAATTTGGCCTCCATATCCGCTTGTAAATATTCCCCTATTTTCTCCAATACTCCCCAACTTTCCCCAATCCCCCATTCCCTAGTCCCATTGCATGTAAACAACAATCAGTAGAGCCGACCTTCCCCTTATTCCCCCATTAAATGTCGTGCCCAGGTCCACCGCACCACACGTAGACAACTTTCGGACATCTTCCTAGTTATTCTTAATCTATGTCAGTTAAGGCCTCGTTTCCATTAATTATGACTCTTCGTTGCACCAGAATGTGATTATATGGCATCAGTAGTGAGTTTAGGACCTTTCCCATACCTCCTCCCATCTTCTTCCCCAAACAACAACAATAACAACAACTACAACAACAATTACAACTACAACTACGACTACAACAACAGAGGGGCGGGGAGTGTGCGTCCTCACACCGGCTCGGTTACCCGCCATGACCATGCGCTCCACGGCGTTACCCCGAAGGGGCTGGCTGTCAGCTCCTCGTCAGGGGCGGAGCCAGTAACCCCCCCACGCACCCAATGAGAAGCAACGTGCCGATTCCATCTGGGGCGGAGCTAACGAGCCGAGGGCGTGTCACTCCCCGCCGGATATACGCGGCCCCGCGCCGGATGTGACGTGAGATGCGCCTCAGCTTGGAGAGAGAAGCCACCGCCACCCCCAGCGCGACGATACCTCCCCGCATCTTTGGACCGGACCGGACCGTACTGTACCCTGCTTTGAGCCAAGAGTGCACCTTGAGCCATCGCTATCTGCCTTTCCTTGCCATCAACCCCCGTGTGAGTCAGCCTTGTCCCGTTTACCTGTCGTCTGTCCGGGGTTAATGTAAGAGTGTGTCTAAGTGCCTGTCTTCCTGTAATATACCTCTAGCCCCTGTAATCTGACCTTTCCGTACGAATATAATCTCCTCCGGAGGTCTTGAGAATCGAAACATTGGTGTCGTATTGTGTTATTGTAATCCAGCCGGGTGTCTTCTTTTTCTTATTGAGCCAGCATCGCGCGACTAGTCAACGTTCGGGCACAATCGGGTAACTTGTGCAGACGTGGTCATACCATAAAACCGCTCGGTAAATAACATCCAAGCCACGTCTGTAGCAAGGTGGTGTCGAGGAGTTGGATTCGAACCTGGGACTAAATTTGTTAGGCCCAAATTTTGGAACACCAATTGTACTATTAGAGTAACAATTGGTGTCGAGGAGTGGAATTCGAACCCGGGACTAAATTTATTAGGCCCAAATTGGTAACAAGTAGAATCGATTCGGAGCGCGTTTCCCGCGCGAAATTATAACGGCGAAATTTGTATTTGTTTTACGAAACTCGAATTTTGCAAGTCGCGCTATGGCGGATCAACACGGCTGGGGTCCGGTAGGGGAGAGTGAGGCAGGGTCGGTCCAGGACCAAATTGAGGGACATGAGGGACATGAGGAGAGCGAAACAGCGGGGGTAGCAGGTGCACAAAATGGCGCTCTCGCGCACGATGCTTCAGGCGCGCAAAAAGGCGCCTCGCTGGTCACCGTGCCCGCGACCGAAGTAGCGCCGCTGGGAAGATTGGAACTTTTTTTTATACAAATGACGGCCCTTATGGAAAAGAATAGTGAGCGATTGGAAAACCAAATGGGGGTAATGAGGGACGAAGCGAGGGCTTGGAGTGAGCAATTGGGGGTAATGAGGGACGAAGCGAGGGGTACCAGTGAGAAGTTAGACAATAATTTTGAGGGGTTAGACAACGGGATAAAAGAAGTGAAAAATGGGTTAACGGGGGTAGAAAACAGAATGGCCGCTCAAGAGAATCAAATGGAAGGGATGCAAAAGGGGTTAGAGGGGGTAGAAAATAGAATGGCTGCCCAGGAGAATCAGATAGAGGGAGTGAAAAATGGGTTAGAGGGGTTAGAAAACAGTATGGAAGGCAAATTGAGGGACATGAGGGACCAAGCGGAAAGGGAAGTTAAACAAATGGAGCAGCAGATAGAGGGGGTCAGAATGGGGGTAGAAACCAAACTGGATGCTCACAGGGAGGAAATGGAGCAGATGAGGGTGGCATCTGGGCAGGAGATGCAAGTGATGGGAGAAGAGATCAGAAGAGGAGTGAGTGAGGAGGTCGGAGGAGTGCGCGAGGAGGTGAGGCACTGTAAGGAGCACATGGAGAAGGAGGTGAGAAAGGGGACTGTAAAGTTACAAGGGGGCATAGAGGACCTGACGCAGGAGGTGGAGCAGCTGACGGTGGGACAAACGGAGTTAGTGGAGCAGGTTCAAAGGAACACTGCGGTATTAGGAGGTTTAAAAGCGACACAAAACGACATAAAAAACGACTTGATAGCGACAAAGAGGGAATGTCAGATGGTACGTGAGGGACTGACAACGAGGTTGGACGAGGTGATAGAGGTAATGGAGACGAAGGACCGGCAGGTGAGGACGCACCTGGAAACGGTCAAGGTAGCCTTAGAGGATGAGCTTGAGGAGACGTACCGGGGAATAAAAGAGGTGAAGCACAAATTAGAAGAAGTGGAAGAAGGGATGAGCGAAATTAAGAAGCGACGGAGAGGGGATAAGAAAGAGATAAAAGAGGAGATAAAAGAATTGGTCCAAAGTCTGTGTTTGGATCGTGATGATGTGCTCATTAACCGGATGAGGGATTCGCAGGTGATGGAGGAGAAGCGAAGAGGAAGAGGACCCGGTGTAAGTGGTGACCAATATGGTCGTGCGTATGATGCGCCAGGGGATTTAAGAAGCTTGGGGGTCGAGATGGACCCGGGTGTTCGTGAGAGGCCGTTGGTGAAGTGTGCGACAGGTCTGGTGTGCGAAAATGGAGGTGTGCAAGAAAGTCCGACTCTGGGGTGTGTGAGGAAAAAGTGCGTGCCAAGGAGTGAGTGTGCTGGCGAGAGTGAGTCGGTCGTAGCGCGTGTGCGAGGGAGCACATGGAAGCGTGCTGTGGTGAGTGTTACAGAGGGTGTGACGGGAGAGTGTGCGCGAGGAAGGTGTGTGACGGACAGGTGCAGGGGGAAAGAGTGCGCTGTCAAAGGCAAGGAAGAATGCACACCTGTGGTGAGTGTTACAGAGGGTGTAACTGGAGAGTGTGCGCGAGAAAGGTGTGTGACGGACAGGTGCATGGGGAAAGAGTGCGCTGTCAGAAGAAAGGAAGAGTGTCCACCTGTGGTGAGTGTTACAGAGGGTGTAACGGGAGAGTGTGCGCGAGAAAGGTGTGTGACGGACAGGTGCATGAGGAAAGAGTGCGCTGTCAAGAGTAAGGGTGAGTGCGCTGTCAGGAATGGAGGTGAAAGTAGTGAGAGTGACATGGAGCGTGAGTTAGTTGTGACAGGTGAGCGAGGATGTACACCTGGGATGGAAGGATGCACACCTGGAATGGTAGAGCGTGAGTGGGAATGCACGCTGGAATTGGTGGTGAGGCACGTGGTTGGGTGTGCGAATGAGGGCACACCTGTGATTGTCACAGAGGAGGTGACCGAGGAGGGGGTGCGAAGCGGTGTATTGGTGAGGTGTGCGACCAACGAATGTGTGCCAAAGTGTTCGGTGGTCAGGTGTGTGACCAAGGCTGTGAGTGGAATGGGTGTACCTGGGTGTGTAAGGAAAGGTACGAGGAGCGATAGGCCCGGTGGGAGAGGGTGGCATCCCTGCCACCCTTCCCATGGTGGGGCAAATGAGCAATAGCTTATGGGGTGTATGGCAGTGAAAACTAGCCCGGGTGGGTTAGGATATTGTGTGTAGGGATCTAGAGAAGATGACATTAGGTGACGTTAAGTTTAGTTAGTGACTGATACCTGTAGTGGGGACGCAGGTAGATTAGTATGGATGATAATGACGAGGGAGCGCAATAGTTTAAAGGGACGACTGGGAAGCGCAAGTTTCAGAAGGGAGTAGTTAGCTGAGATGATGCCGTGTGTGTGTGAGAATTGAACAGGTGTGATTGCACAGGTGTGCAACTGGACAGGTGTGTGGAGCAGTGTATGAGTAGTGAGTGTGTGGATCAGCGCGAATGCGCTTGGGGAGAGAAGGGTGCAGGTGGCACCAGGTGTGAGAGCACAGGTGTGCAGGTACAGGTGTGTGGAGAGAGTTGGAGTAAGTGGTACGGAGTGGTGTGCATGGTGCGAAGGTGTGGATGGGGGAAGAGTGGACCCCTCTCACGAGTACCCGGGGCGGGTAGTGTAAGTGTTAGGTAGAGGGTACAGGTAAATTGTGGTTGGATATTGGCACTTGTGGTGCGGTTGCAGAATGGTGTTGTGAATGGGTGCATTAGTGTTGTGGAAATGGCTGGGCGTGTAGCCTGTTAGTGCGTGTAGTTGGTTGGGCACTCCACCACTGTGAGGATGTCGGCCAGGTGAGGCCGCAGGTGGGCTCTGGGAGCCGGTAGTTGTGAGTGGGTGCCTGAGGATCCCGGGTGTGGATCGGGCAGCCCAGTGCCAGAGAGGGCACGGAGTGGGGAGAGAGCCAGAGGGCCTTCCCCTGGTAGTTAGGTTAGGGTAAGGAGCAGGTAAGCTCGGAGGCAACTGCAGTGGTGGAGGTGTGCAGGTGGGTAGACCCACTGGGAGAGGTACACGCCGCAGCCCAGAAATTGTGCGAGGGCACCGGGAGATGAATCGGGGGAGTGAGACCCCAAATTGAAGAGCACCACAGTTTGGCCAATGGGAATTGGTTTTTAGAACCCATAGTGTAAGAGGGCCAATGGTTTGGCCGGAGGAAGACCCCGGGTAGTGTAAAGTTGTTAAAGTCATTTAGGAAATAGTTAGGATTGATGAACCTGTCGCACCATACGCAGCCACTTACCTGAGGTGATGATGATGACTCCACACCTGTGTTTTCTTTGTTGTGTTGCAGAAATGAGAATTGCTGTTGGATTTGTGAGACGCATCACGACGTGGATGAGACATTGGGGTGATTCCATCTCTCCCTCCTTAGGAGGGACTGATGATGAATTGGTGATGGCAAATTTTGATGTGCAGTTGGAGATGGCAAATTTTGATGAGAGTTGAAAATGGCAAATTTGATTGGTTAGGAGGGAGAGAAGACGAATTTGGTTTATGGGAGGAACGGGGAAGACAGTAGGGATGTTTGTTGATTTGTAAAGTAGATGTTTATGGGTAGTGTTGTGTTGTGTGGATACAGTAAGGGGTAAGGGAGGGGCCATGTAGGTTACCTGGTGGGGGGGGGGGGGGGCGTACGATAGGAACGTACCTGTCTCACCTGGTTCCCATGTGCCCCCAGTGTGCATCACCTTACATTGCGTGCACTTTTGCGCCCTTACCACCTTACTCACTTGTTTCTTCTTTTGTCTCCCACCTCCGAGGATCTGGCTTTGGGGTAGAGAGAGAGGAGAGAGAGGTGCTGGCTGCGCAGTTGTGGGCCTGCACTTTCGCTGTTTGCTGCCGGGATCGATACACCATATGGACCGCAATGTTTGTGGCCACCCACAATGGACCGCAGTTCGTTTGCGGCCAAGCACCACCCGGGGATGGACCTATGGATCAACGTGGCACCTATGCCCTACAGGTGAACCACTAATAGTTAACACCACCAAGTGCACCACAAGAAGAGCGAGAGACACCTGCAGGGTTAGGGGTTGTCGAATTTATTTTTATTCCAATGAACAATGGTGACTGCACCGATTGGTGGTGGGGTGGTGCTGTTGATGCTCGGGAAGGGTGCTCTGCACGTTATTAAAGGCCGTCGGCCACAGAGCACTCGTGGGTTGGTGTATCGATGTTGGCAAGCGCGCTCTCTCTATGCATAACATCTGCATGTGTTCCTCCAAAAACAGGTCCTGGATCGTAGTGTAAATAGCAGCGTAGTCGTGTAAATAATGCTCCCTACCGGCTGTATGTTTAGTTTGAGGATTCTTTCCGGATTCGGTTATCCTGTGGGTGTGTTTCTGTGAGGAGAAGGGTACAACGTCGCAGGGGGACATATTTACTCATTTGTGAATATCTGTAAAACTGTCGCACTCAGGGTAGAGTTAATAGTAGAGGGAACTACATTGCGTGCCACACTAAAGTAGGTAAAAATTTATCGGGTCGGGACGCCCCGAGGGTAGAGAAGGGTGCAATGTTGCGAATATGGAATTTGGCCTCCATATCCGCTTGTAAATATTCCCCTATTTTCTCCAATACTCCCCAACTTTCCCCAATCCCCCATTCCCTAGTCCCATTGCATGTAAACAACAATCAGTAGAGCCGACCTTCCCCTTATTCCCCCATTAAATGTCGTGCCCAGGTCCACCGCACCACACGTAGACAACTTTCGGACATCTTCCTAGTTATTCTTAATCTATGTCAGTTAAGGCCTCGTTTCCATTAATTATGACTCTTCGTTGCACCAGAATGTGATTATATGGCATCAGTAGTGAGTTTAGGACCTTTCCCATACCTCCTCCCATCTTCTTCCCCAAACAACAACAATAACAACAACTACAACAACAATTACAACTACAACTACAACAACAGAGGGGCGGGGAGTGTGCGTCCTCACACCGGCTCGGTTACCCGCCATGACCATGCGCTCCACGGCGTTACCCCGAAGGGGCTGGCTGTCAGCTCCTCGTCAGGGGCGGAGCCAGTAACCCCCCCACGCACCCAATGAGAAGCAACGTGCCGATTCCATCTGGGGCGGAGCTAACGAGCCGAGGGCGTGTCACTCCCCGCCGGATATACGCGGCCCCGCGCCGGATGTGACGTGAGATGCGCCTCAGCTTGGAGAGAGAAGCCACCGCCACCCCCAGCGCGACGATACCTCCCCGCATCTTTGGACCGGACCGGACCGTACTGTACCCTTGAGCCAAGAGTGCACCTTGAGCCATCGCTATCTGCCTTTCCTTGCCATCAACCCCCGTGTGAGTCAGCCTTGTCCCGTTTACCTGTCGTCTGTCCGGGGTTAATGTAAGAGTGTGTCTAAGTGCCTGTCTTCCTGTAATATACCTCTAGCCCCTGTAATCTGACCTTTCCGTACGAATATAATCTCCTCCGGAGGTCTTGAGAATCGAAACATTGGTGTCGTATTGTGTTATTGTAATCCAGCCGGGTGTCTTCTTTTTCTTATTGAGCCAGCATCGCGCGACTAGTCAACGTTCGGGCACAATCGGGTAACTTGTGCAGACGTGGTCATACCATAAAACCGCTCGGTAAATAACATCCAAGCCACGTCTGTAACAATATCTATATATATATATCTATATATATATATCTATATATATATATATATATATATATATATATATATATATATATATATATCTATATATATATATCTATATATATATATCTATATATATATATCTATATATATATATCTATATATATATATATATCTATATATATATATCTATATATATATATATATATATATATATATATATATATATCTATATATATATATATATATATATATATATATATATATATATATATATATATATATATATATATATATATATATATATATATATAATATATACGTATATATACGTATATATATATATATATATATATATATATATATATATATATATATATATGTATATATATATACACGACCGGTCAAAAATTTTAGAACACCTCAATTTTTCCAGTTTTTATTGAAATTTACGCAGTTTAATGTCCAGTAAATAACCTGAAATGGTACAAAGGTAAGCAGTAAACTGCTCGAGGTTTAAATAAAAGTTTAGGTTACCAAAAACGGGAAAATAAAGTAAATTGCACAGTTATATTGTAAAAAAGGCCTTCTTCAGGGAACAAGTAATGGGTTAACAACTTACAGCTCTTCTGCAGCAATGTAAGTAAATGAAGCCTTGAAAGCTGATGCAAAAAATTCCTACAGGTGTCCCAACCTCTGCTGATTTATTGATTACAAACCCCCTGTCTGTATAAAAGCAGTGTTGGAACAGACTGTTATTACACCCTCTGTAGCATTATTTGCACAATATTGCACTGCAGGAAGTAGTATATTGGAAACTGGAGGAAACTCTGACAGGAAGAGGTCTGGCAGACCCAAAGCCACAACAAAATCAGAAAACAAGTTTCTGAAAGTCAACAGCTTGCGTGATAGGTGGCTCACAGGACAACAGCTTCAAGCACAGCTTAACACTGGTCAAAGTAAGCAAGTCTCATTTTCAACTGTGAAGAGAAGACTTCAAGCTGAAGGTTTGACAGCTCGAGTGGCAGTAAGAAAGCCATTGCTAAGATTTCAAAATAAGAAAAAGAGGCTTGCCTAGGCCATGAAGCACTGCCAGTGGACTACTGAAGATTGGAAGAAGATCTTATGGACCAATGAATCAAAATTTGAAATCTTTGGTTCATCACGCAGTGTTTTTGTATGCCGTCGAGTAGGCAAAAGGATGGTTCCTCAGTGTGTAACACCAACTGTCAAACATGGAGGAGGAAGAGTCTGGGGCTCTTTTGCTGGATCCAGAGTCGGCGACTTGCACAGAGTGACTGGCACCCTGAACCAAAAGGGCTGCCACAGCGTTTTGCAGCACCAGGCAATACCCTCTGGTAAACGCCTCGTTGGCCAGGGGTTCATCCGACAGCAAGATAATGACCCTAATAGTCCTGTAGCTAAATGGGATTTTTCAGCTCAAGCTGGAAATTTATTATACTAGGGCATGCCCGTACTATATATAAGCTAGGACGTGCCCGTACGTGGGTGCCCGTTCCTTGCCAAAAAAAAAAAAAAAAAAAATTTGTGTAGGGGTGTGTGTGTGTAAACATCCTAGGGCGTGCCCGTACGTGGGTGCAAAAAAACATGCGTGCAAACAACAACAACAAAAAAAAACTTTGAAACCACGTGGCAGTAACGACCACAGAACCCCCCCCCCCTCTATTTACATGAATGGTTTGGTCCATTCGCAACGACCACAGAACCACCCCCTCTATTTACATGCAATGGTTTGGTCCATTCGCAACGCCAAAGCGAACGGCGAACGGCTAAATCGCCATAGCTCGGTAAGTACTTGTCCGATTAATTTCAAACCTTGAAAAGGCACATCCTCGGGTCCCCAGCAATATACCTGGCAAGTTTAAAGTATATCGGACCCGTGGTTGTCGAGAAACAGCGGTCACAGACAAACATACAAACACACATACACACATACACACATACACACAGAGATTGATGGAATTATAGATAGATAGTTTTTTTTAAAATTGATTTTTATAGCTTAGGGTGTTCTCTTTCATAATCTGTCGGGTGAACCTGGGTCACCCTTGAGCGTTTTGAGAAATTCAAGATGGCGTCCAAGATGGTTGCCTTTTCATATTATCGGCTATAACTTCTTTCATATTTAACCTAGGATGATATTTTTTAGTGTCTAGTCATATGTTGTAGGGGTCAAGGAATCCATATAAATCAATTAAAACGTCGGTAAGTAATTACATCATGGTAAATCCAAGATGGCTGCCATTATGGCCGCCAAATCATGTTTTAGGCTTTAATATGCTTCATACTTAACTGAAAGTGGTAATTTCGGTGTCTAATCAAATGTTTTGCGGGTCAAGTAATCCAATTTAAATCATTTAAAAGGATTTTGAGGGATGTCATGTTTAATCCAAAGATGCTGGCCAATAGAGGCCTACAGGTGGCTACTGCCTCAACTCAAGCTTTTTGAGTGGTAACATACATGAAAAATGATAACCAATCAAATCAGTCTAAATACACTCAGTTATGCAATCAAGCTGTCCTTTTTTGGCAGCAACCTGTACTCTTACAGGCGCAAAATATTGTGCAGTTCAAATTATACTTTGTACAACTACACACACGAGTAATACACGGCGTGACACTTTGGCATCCACATCGGATTAGACGCATGATAGACTCCGGAGCGAGTTCTGTGTTGACTGGAAGAGAAATTGGTTGGAGATTTTTCATTTGTGTGTCCTTCCTCCAGCCATACGATTCTGGATCCAGTTCTGGTGGATGGTTATCCTCCAAAGAACGCCACACAATGGCTTGGTGATGGGCCCTTTTTACATTCACTGCAAACGCCTCATTGGTTGGAGGAAGAGAGCACAGTTTCGGCGGGGATGGTGAAGCCTGTCCTGTTTTGGATGCTCATACCTTCCATCGTGCTTCAGACATTGACTCGCTGGAACTTTGTCTATAACACGCTGACATGAATGCAGTGGCATGTCCAGTAACTTCTTGTATTGGAGTGTCCATTACACCAATAAGTGACAGGGAGTATCCATCACCCAATACCTTCAGAGCAGTGGCCTTGCCTATCCCATAGCAACATGCTACAGTATCACACCCGGTCAATGCGTGGGCAGCGAGGATTTCAGTAACTATGGATGCATGTTTCTCCACTGTTTTTCCAATGTCAATGACTGTTCTGTCCTTGATTGGGGATTCCATAGTTACACGATTTTTCATATTTGCAGTGTGGTAGTAATGCACAAGAAGTACGAAGACGTCTGTATCATCAGAGACTACAGTTATTTCACTTAGTTCATTGCTTCGGGCACACATCATTGCCTGCTGAACAATGATATTGTCCGCTTCTTCATGTGTTGTAGCTACATGCATCCTATTAGACATTGTAAATTGTCTTTACAATTCCTGGTTATCTATTACATAATACAACAGTCACGGCTACTATCAGAAATGTAAGATGTCAGATTTTCAAAGATGACACCAATGTTAGCATCACATGTTTAAAACGACATCAAGTTTAGCCTAGTGCTCAAATGGCAGCCATCTTTGGTTTAACATGTGATCCCTCAACAACCTTTAAAATCGTTTAATTGGATTACTTGACCCAAAAACATATTGTTACAGACGTGGCTTAGATGTTATTTACCGAGCGGTTTTGGTATGACCACGTCTGCACAAGTTACCCGATTATACCCGAACGTTGACTAATCGCGCTACGCTAGATCAATGAAGGAAAAGACACACAGCTGGGATTCAAATGACACGACACCAGGGTTCAGTTCTCAAGACCTCCGGAGGGGGTTATATTGTTACGGAAGGTTAGATTACAAGGACGAGAGGTACAGCATAGAAAGACAAGCACTTAGACACAATCTTATATTAACCCCAACAGACGACAGATAAACGGGACAAAAGGCTGACTCACACGGGGTTTGATGGCTAGGAAAGGCAGGTCGATGGCTCCAGGTGCACCTGGGCTCAAAGGTCAGAATCGACTCGGTCCGGTCCAGAGATGCGGGGAGGTATTCAGCGCTCGTACGTGGCAACTTCTCTCTCCAGGCTGGGGGCGCATCTCACCTCACGTCCGGCGAGTGGCTGCGTATATCCGGCGGGGAGTGACACGCCCTCGGCTCGTTAGCTCCGCCCCAGATGGAATCGGCACGTCGCCTCTCATTGGGTGCGTGCGGGGGGGGTTACCGGCTCCGCCCTTGACGGGGGACTGACAAGGAGCCCCTTCGTGGTAACCCCGTGGAGCGCATGGTCCGGCGCGCATTGTCAATGGCGGCTAACCGAGCCGGTGTGATGACGCACACTCCCCCCGCGCAGCGTCGTTGTTGTTGTAATTGTTGTTGTAGTTGTAGTTGTAGTTGTAGTTGTTGTTGTTGTTGTAGTTGTTGTTTGGGGAAGAAGATGGAAGGAGGTATGGGAAAGGTCCTAAACTCACTACTGGTGCCATATAATCACATTCTGGTGCAACGAAGAGTCATAATTAATGGAAACGAGTCCTTAACTGACATAGACTAAGAATAACTAGCAAGATGTCCGAAAGTTGTCTACGTGTGATGCGGTGGACCTGGGCACGACATTTAATGGGGGAAAAAGGGGAAGGTCGGCTCTACTGATTGTTGTTTACAGACAATGGGACTAGGGAATGGGGGATTGGGGATAGTTGGGGAGTATTGGGGAAATAGGGGAATATTTACAAGCGGATATGGAGGCCAAATTCCATATTCGCAACATTGCACCCTTCTCTACCCTCGGGGCGTCCCGACCCGATAAATTTTTACCTACTTTAGTGTGGCACGCAATGTAGTTCCCTCTACTATTAACTCTACCCTGAGTGCGACAGTTTTACAGATATTCACAAATGAGTAAATATGTCCCCCTGCGACGTTGCACCCTTCTCCTCACAGAAACACACCCACAGGATAACCGAATCCGGAAAGAATCCTCAAACTAAACATACAGCCGGTAGGGAGCATTATTTACACAAGACTACGCTGATATTTACACTACGATCCAGGACCTGTTTTTGGAGGAACACATGCAGATGTTATGCATAGAGAGAGCACGCATGCTAGCATCGATACACCAACCCACGAGTGCTCTGTGGCCTACGGCCTTTAATAATGTGCAGAGCACCCCTTCCAAGCATCAAGCACCACCCCATCACACAGTGAGCACCATCCGGTGCACCAATAAAGTGTCTACAAATCACCGGTGGTGTCGCAGCCGGCCGATGTTCTGCCGCTGGTCTTGCCTTCGTGTGGTGCACTTGGCCTTCTTGCCTCTTTCAAAAAATAAAGAAAGGCGCCAACCGCGTCCATTTCTATATTGTGGCCTTCAGTGGTGTCAACTAAAAGTGGTTCACCTGCATGGCATAGGTGCCACGCCATAGGTCCATCCACGGGTGGTGCTTGGCCGCAAAAGAGCTGCGGTCCATGGTGGGTGGCCACAAACATTGCGGTCCATATGGTGTATCGATCCAAGCAGCAAGCAGCGAAAGTGCAGGCCCACAACTGCGTAGCCAGCACCTCTCTCTCCTCTCTCTCTACCCCAAAGCCAGATCCTCGGAGGCGGGAGACAAAAGAAAAGACAAGTGAGTAAGGTGGTAAGGGCGCAAAAGTGCACGCAATGTAAGATGATGCACACTGGGGGCACATGGGAACCAGGTGAGACAGGTACGTTTCTATCGTACGCCCCCCCCCCCCCCCCACCAGGTAACCTACATGGCCCCTCCCTTACCCCTTACTGTATCCACACAACACAACACTACCCATAAACATCTACTTTACAAATCAACAAACATCCCTACTGTCTTCCCCGTTCCTCCCATAAACCAAATTCGTCTTCTCTCCCTCCTAACCAATCAAATTTGCCATTTTCAACTTTCATCAAAATTTGCCATCTCCAACTCAACATCATAATTTGCCATTACCAATTCATCATCAGTCCCTCCTAGGGAGGGAGAGATGGAATCACCCCAATGTCTCATCCACGTCGTGATGCGTCTCACAATCCACACAGCAATTTCATTTCCTGCAACAAAACAAAGAAAACACAGGTGTGGAGTCATCATCATCACCACAGGTAAGTGGCTGCGTATGGTGCGACAGGTTCATCAATCCTAACTATTTCCTAAATGACTTTAACAACTTTACACTACCCGGGGTCTTTCTCCGGCCAAACCATTGGCCCTCTTACACTATGGGTTCTAAAAACCAATTCCCATTGGCCAACTGTGGTGCTTTTCAGTTTGGGGTCTCACTCCCCCGATTCATCTCCCGGTGCCCTCGCACAATTTCTGGGCTGTGGCGTGTACCTCTCCCAGCGGGTCTACCCACCTGCACACCTCCACCACTGCAGTTGCCTCCGAGCTTACCTGTTCCTTACTCTAACCTAACTACCTGGGGAAGGCCCTCTGGCACTCTCCCCACTCGGTGCCCTCTCTGGCACGGGGCTGCCCGATCCACACCCGGGATCCTCAGGCATCCACTCACAACTACCGGCTCCTAGAGCCCACCTGCGGCCTCACCTGGCCGACATCCTCACAGTGGTGGAGTGCCCAACCAACTACACACACTAACAGGCTACACGCCCAGCCATTTCCACAACACTAATGCACCCATTCACAACACCATTCTGCAACCGCACCACAGATGCCAATATCCAACCACAATTTCCCTGTACCCTCTACCTAACACTTACACTACCCGCCCCGGGTACTCGTGAAAAGGGTCCACTCTTCCCCCATCCACACCTTCGCACCATGCACACCACTCCGTACCACTTACTCCAACTCTCTCCACACACCTGTACTTGCACACCTGTGCTCTCACACCTGGTGCCACCTGCACCCTTCTCTCCCCAAGCGCATTCGCGCTGATCTACAACACTCACTACTCACACACTGCTCCACACACCTGTCCAGTTGCACACCTGTGCAATTCTCACACACACGGCATCATCTCAGCTAACTACTCCCTTCTGAAACTTGCGCTTCCCAGTCGTCCCTTTAAACTATTGCGCTCCCACGTCATTATCATCCACACTAATCTACCTGCGTCCCCACTACAGGTATCAGTCACTAACTAAACTTAACGTTACCTAATGTCAGCTTTGCCCCCACCATGGGAAGGGTGGCAGGGATGCCACCCTTACCCACCGGGCCTATCGCTCCTCAATCCCCCAGTCCTCTGGCACTAATAAGCCCCCCTTATTCAGAGGTACTGGGTCCCGCCTCGGCATCTAACGCCGAGGCAATCCACGGGGGCGCCTGCTCGCCGGTGTAAGGTCTTATCCGGTCGGCGTGGACGATCCGAGGGAGGGCTCGTGGCCCCATTTTGATCTTTATGACCACGTCACAGATTTGCGACAGGACGACTCCTGGGCCTTGCCAGGGGGAGGTGAGTTTTGGGCACCTTCCCTTCCGCCTCCGGGGATTAAAGAACCAAATCTTCATCCCCGGAGCGTATTGACTCCCCTGGCTCCGGTCGTCGTACCTGCGCTTCATCTTTTCCCCCGCCAGATGGAGTTGGCGGCGGGCGAAGGCATGGACTAGCTCCATGCCTTCCTCTAGGTGACGTGCGTACCCCTCCCTCGGCGGGTTAACCACTGTGTCTGGCACGGGACCGCATAGCAAGTCGGCGGGAGCCCGTAACTCCCGCCCATACATAAGCAACGCTGGACTGCATGCGGTGGCCCCGTGCTGGCTGGTTCGGTAGGCCATGAGCAAGTAAGGGAGATGTTCGTCCCAGTCATCCTGACGGGTGGCGGTGAACAGTGCCAGTTGTTGGATTAGAGTCCGGTTGAATCTTTCCACCATCCCGTCAGATTGAGGTCTTAAAGGCGTTGTTCTGGTTTTCCGAATTGACAGGAGACTGCACACATCTTTTAGCAATTTGCTCTCAAAATTTCGTCCCTGGTCGGTGTGCAACTCCTGTGGAATCCCATGCCGGCACACAAATCCTTCCACGAAGGCCTGCGCTACCACCCCTGCTTCTTGGTTGGGGAGGGCGTAGGCCTCCGGCCACTTGGTGAAATAGTCCATTACAACGAGGATGTACTTATTACCTTGGCGGGTGCGGGGCAGCGGTCCTAGAATATCCATAGCCACCCGCTCAAGGGGGGCCCCCACCTGATGTAATTGAAGGGGGGCCCTCATCCTCCGTGCTGGTCCCTTTTTGGCAGAACAGGCGTCGCATCTCCGACACCAGTCCTGTATGTCGCGCCCCATATTCACCCAATAGAACCTCCGGCGGACCCGAGATATTGTCTTTGTCCTGCCCAAATGGCCGCCGGAGCGGGTACCATGCACCTGTTGCAATATGACGTTCTTGAATTTGTCAGGGACTATCACCAGCCAGGAAGTTCTATCAGAGGGAACCTCCACCCACTTGCGATACAAGATGTTGCCTTTCAATTCCAGGGTCTGCCACTGAGCCCAATATGCCTTTGTTTGTGCCCCGAGGGGGGTGACCTCTTCCCCCTTTGGTCTTTGCCCCAATTTGACCCATTGGAACACCGGCCCCAGAACAGGATCCTCCTGCTGGGCCGTGCTCCAAGCCAACTCTCCAAATTCTTCGTCCGCGGTTAGTGGCAAAATTGGCCCTCTCACCCGGGTTGCCCGGACAACGAGGGTCGGGTCCGAATCGCCCAATTGTTCCCTCTCCTCGTGTCTCGCACAAAATTTGCAGTTTTCCCCCAGACAAGGACGCCGAGAGAGTGCGTCCGCATTACCATGGGCCTTCCCGGCCCTATGGGCCACATCAAAATCGTACTGCTGCAACTTTTCCAACCACCTTGCAATTTGGCCCTCCGGTTCCTTGAACCGAAGGAGCCATTGCAAGGAGGAATGGTCAGTTCTAACCAAAAATTTCCGCCCGTACAAGTACGGGTGGAAATGGTTCATGGCAGCCAGCATGGCCAATAACTCTTTGCGAGTGACGCAATAATTTCGCTCGGGCCTACTTAAGGCCCGACTATAATAACCAATCACTCTCTCCACGCCCTCCTGTGTCTGAGACAAAACTGCGCCCAATCCTTCCTGGCTCGCATCCGTGTCCAGGGTAAATGCCCCGTTGCTAGTGGGGTAAGCTAGAAGGGGTGCGGATGTTAGACACCCCTTCAATTTTTGGAAGGCCTCGTGGCACTCCCGTGTCCAATTAAATCGCGTCCCCTTCTCCGTAAGCCGGTGGAGGGGACGGGCCAACTCTGCAAATTTCGCCACAAAGCGCCGGTAGTAGGAGCAGAGTCCCAAAAATCCCCGCACCTCCTTGATGGTACGTGGTGCGGGCCACTCCTCTACCGCTTTAATTTTGTCTGGGTCCGTTTTTACCCCCTCGCGGCCGATCACGTGACCTAGATAGGCCACCTCTCTTGCAAACAAAGTGCACTTACTCGGGTTCAGCTTCAACCCTGCCTGTCTGAGGCACCCGAACACCTGGTCCAAATTAGCTACTGCCTGGGGGAACGTTTGGGCATGTACCAGGACGTCATCCAGGTACACCAGGCATGACTGCCATGGCATGCCGCCTAGTACATGCTCCATCAATCTTTCAAAGGTGGCGGGGGCGTTACACAAACCAAACGGCATCACAGTAAACTGATACAGTCCCTTACCTGTGGAAAATGCCGTTTTCTCCTTCCCTGCCCTATCCATCTCCACCTGCCAATACCCACTCTTGAGGTCCAAAGTTGTGAACCAATTTGAGCCCGCAACGGCATCGAGGGTGTCATCAATCCTTGGCAGGGGATATGAGTCCTTGAGTGTCACGTTGTTTAGCTGGCGATAGTCCACGCAGAACCGCGTGGTCCCATCCTTCTTTTTGACCAGCACAACAGGTGACATCCAAGGACTTCCCGAGGGCTCGATCACACCTGCGTCGAGCATTTTTTCAACCTGCTCGTCAGCTTCCGCCCTCTTGCTCCAAGGGAGCCGTCGGGCGGCCTGACGAATAGGCCGGGCCTCACCGGTGTGGATCTGATGTTTCACCAGGCCCGTACGTCCAATATCCTCGGTGGACAGGGAGAAGAGGTCCAAATGGGACCCAACCAGTTTGTGCAAGGCCTCCCTCTGGGTACCTCCCAACTCTACGCTACTACGATTTACCATCTCGCAAATGGGATCGGGCCAATTCCTACTTGTTATTGAAGGCTCCCCCCGGGGTCGGCTCGGCTGGACGTTCTCGCCCCTCACTGTCGCGACTTCCTCAACTGGGGTGCAGCCAGCTACCCTCGTGCCCCTTACTATAGTGCGTGGTTCTGTACTCATATTTATTACTCGGACGGCCACTACCGGTCCGTCCGTTTTTACAAGGGTGCGGCCCACGATTAAACCCGGTATGGACTGCGCTGCCACCGGTTCGACCAGGCCGCAGGACTCCTGCCATGTTGGGCGAGCTGCCCACCGGGCCGGCACTATCGCCTCGGCCCTTGGGGGGATGGTCACGGCCTCGGAAGCCTCCAGCTCCGCTCTCTCGGCCGTGCTCACTCCCCCTAACGGCAGCTCTTCTACTCCCACCTGCAGGATCCCCCGGCACAAGTCGATTTTACAACCGCTGGCAGTCAACAGGTCCAACCCTATTAAACATGGGTCGCACACCTCCGCCACCCAAACATCTATCTCCCTCCTTACCGACCCTAACTTGAGGGTCACAGAACCACGCCCTATGATCGGGGCCGTTACCCCGGTAGCAAGCTGCAAACTATAATTTTGCAGGCGCTGGATCTTATCCCAGCCACCTGCGCTCGAATCAAGGACCACAGGGCTGATGATCGTGGCGCTAGCTCCTGTGTCCACTACGGCGTCTACCCCCACGCCGGCAATTTTGCATCTAATTGTCAGGCTACCGGTTCCAATTTGGCCACAATAAATGACCTGTCGCGTCAATGAGGGCTCTCCTCCATCCTCTGCTGCCGAACACCGCCCTACGTGCCCGACACCTTCTAGTTTCCCGGGGTCTGGCGGGGGGGTGTCTGGGGTCGGCTAACCCGCTCCCCCCTGGGCGGAGTTGAGGACGTCAACTGCCGGGGATCATCCCGGCGCGCGTTTCGACAGTGCTGCGCCAGGTGACCCAGGCGGTTGCAGGTATAGCACCTCACCTGATAAGGTGCTTGCCTCCGGAATTCCAAATTCCCCCCCCTGTAGGTCCGAATTGGATTACCCGCTCGTGGTCCACCGCGGGCCACCTCCGGGGCCGCCTGCCATGGTCCAGGTCCTGCCAGGCGCTGGTCCACCAGCCTCCGGACCATGCCCGCCAGGTCAGGACCCACGTCGTGGGCGGGCCCCCTAAGGGGTCCGCCCTCCATCGGGGGTCCCACCTGGCGGACCGCCATTGCGAGACGCTCGCCCCCCCGGGCCAGGGGCCTCGCTGCTTCCCAACGGGCCGCAGCGTCAGCCGCCTGGCTCAGAGTCTGCGGGCGCCACATGGCGAGCTGTTGCCGGAGCTCAATGTCCGGGAGGGCCTGGATAAAATGGTCCAGCGCCAGGCTTTCCCGGGAATCCGCTGCCATGCTAGCATGTGCGATCCCCACTGCGCGGCGAATGTCGTGGGCAAGTTCCCCGATGGCTTCCTGGGGCTTGCGCTTTCGCAGCGCGAGCTGAGCTTTAACAAGCTCGCTCTGCTGTTCTATGCCGAATCGATTAATTAGGGCGTCGCGGAGGGCTGGCAGGGTGAGAGCACCCGCTGGTAATGCCGTCAGCACCTCCGCCGCCGCGCCGCGCAATGCGGCCACCAGGTGTACTCCACCTTCGTCCTCACCCCAACCGTTGCCCTTACACACACAGTCGAACTGCGCCAGGTACGCGCGTAGATCACTCTTGCCGTCATACGGCGCGAGTGGGACCTTGTGGGACCACCTCGCATGCGAGTCGTTGCCCGCCTGCCGGACCCCGTGCGTCGCCCCTTGCGGGGTCAGCGCGGGGCCGAACCGGCCGGGCCCCCACAGTACATTACCCCCAAGGGGCTCTCGTGCCTCCCCGGTCCCTCCAACAACTACCCCTGTTGGTGTCGATGCATGGGTCACACCTCCGCAACCCGCTACCCATTCCATACCACCACAACCTTGCTCACCCACACCTCGCACCTCTTGTTCCATACCCTCCGGACCAGCCATACACCTCACTCGTGGCCTCTCACGAACATCCGGGTCTATCTCGACCCCCAAGCTTATTAAATCACCTGGCGCATCATACGCACGACCATATTGGTCACCACTTACACCGGGTCCTCTTTCTCTTCGCTTCTCCTCCATCACCTGCGAATCCCTCATCCGGTTAATGAGCACATCATCACGATCCGAACACAGACTTTGGACCAATTCTTTTACTTCCTCCTTTATCTCTTTCTTATCCTCTCTCCGTCGCTTCTTAATTTCGCTCACCCCTTCTTCCACTTCTTCTAATTTCTGCTTCACCTCCTTCATCTCTTCGTGCGCCCCTTTAAGTTCTTCCTCTAACTCCACTTTATTTTTTTCTATATGCTCCCGCACCTCCCGCTCTTTAACCTCCATCACCTCTACCACCTTGTCCATTTTCCTCGTCAGGTCCTCATGTACCGTCTGACACTCTTTTTTAATTACCCCTACGTCCTTTTTCATCTCCTTCTGTGTCGATTTTAAACCCTCTATTACCGCTGTGTTCTTCTTTACCTGGTCCCCCAACTCCTTTTGTCCCACTGTCAGTTGTTCTACTCCCAGCGTCAACTCCTCTATACCACTTTGCAATTTTACAGTCCCCTTTCTCACCTCCTTCTCCATGCGCTCCTTACAGTGCCTCACCTCCTCGCGCACTCCTCCGACCTCCTCACTCACACCTCTTCTGATCTCCTCTCCCATCACTTGCATCTCCTGCCCAGATGCCACCCTCATCTGCTCCATTTCCTCCCTGTGAGCATCCAGTTTAGTTTCTACCCCCATTCTGACCCCCTCTATCTGCTGCCCCATTTGGTTAACTTCCCTTTCCGCTTGGTCCCTCATGTCCCTCAATTTGCCTTCCATACTGTTTTCTAACCCCTCTAACCCATTTTTCACTCCCTCTATCTGATTCTCCTGGGCAGCCATTCTATTTTCTACCCCCTTTAACCCATTTTTCACTTCTTTTATCCCGTTGTCTAACCCCTCCCCGGTACCCCTCGCTTCGTCCCTCATTACCCCCATTTCGTTTCCCATTACCCCCAATTGGCCCTCCAATCGCTCACTCTGAGCCCTCATTTGCTCACTCTGAGCCCTCATTTCCTCCCTATTCTGGGCCATAAGGGCCTTCATTTGTATGAAAAACAAGTTCAAATCCACCGGTGGCGCCACTACGGTCGCGGGCGTGGACGCCGTGGCCACCTCGTGCATGACAACGCTATTTTGCGACCCTGCCGCCCTCACTGCTTCGCTCTCCTCCCGTCCCTCAATTTGGTCCTGGACCGACCCTGCCTCACTCTCCCCTACCGGACCCCAGCTGTCTTGATCCGCCATAGCGCGACTTTCAAAATTCGGGTTTTTATTTTCGTATAACAAAATCAAATTTCGCCGTTATAATTTTGCGCGGGAAACGCGCTCCGAATCGATTCTAATTGTTACAAATTTGGGCCTAATAAATTTAGTCCCGGGTTCGAATTCCACTCCTCGACACCAATTGTTACAGACGTGGCTTAGATGTTATTTACCGAGCGGTTTTGGTATGACCACGTCTGCACAAGTTACCCGATTATACCCGAACGTTGACTAATCGCGCTACGCTAGATCAATGAAGGAAAAGACACACAGCTGGGATTCAAATGACACGACACCAGGGTTCAGTTCTCAAGACCTCCGGAGGGGGTTATATTGTTACGGAAGGTTAGATTACAAGGACGAGAGGTACAGCATAGAAAGACAAGCACTTAGACACAATCTTATATTAACCCCAACAGACGACAGATAAACGGGACAAAAGGCTGACTCACACGGGGTTTGATGGCTAGGAAAGGCAGGTCGATGGCTCCAGGTGCACCTGGGCTCAAAGGTCAGAATCGACTCGGTCCGGTCCAGAGATGCGGGGAGGTATTCAGCGCTCGTACGTGGCAACTTCTCTCTCCAGGCTGGGGGCGCATCTCACCTCACGTCCGGCGAGTGGCTGCGTATATCCGGCGGGGAGTGACACGCCCTCGGCTCGTTAGCTCCGCCCCAGATGGAATCGGCACGTCGCCTCTCATTGGGTGCGTGCGGGGGGGGTTACCGGCTCCGCCCTTGACGGGGGACTGACAAGGAGCCCCTTCGTGGTAACCCCGTGGAGCGCATGGTCCGGCGCGCATTGTCAATGGCGGCTAACCGAGCCGGTGTGATGACGCACACTCCCCCCGCGCAGCGTCGTTGTTGTTGTAATTGTTGTTGTAGTTGTAGTTGTAGTTGTAGTTGTAGTTGTAGTTGTAGTTGTTGTTGTTGTTGTAGTTGTTGTTTGGGGAAGAAGATGGAAGGAGGTATGGGAAAGGTCCTAAACTCACTACTGGTGCCATATAATCACATTCTGGTGCAACGAAGAGTCATAATTAATGGAAACGAGTCCTTAACTGACATAGACTAAGAATAACTAGCAAGATGTCCGAAAGTTGTCTACGTGTGATGCGGTGGACCTGGGCACGACATTTAATGGGGGAAAAAGGGGAAGGTCGGCTCTACTGATTGTTGTTTACAGACAATGGGACTAGGGAATGGGGGATTGGGGATAGTTGGGGAGTATTGGGGAAATAGGGGAATATTTACAAGCGGATATGGAGGCCAAATTCCATATTCGCAACAATATACTGTACCTAGACACCATTATTACGACTTTAAGTTAAATATGAAGCATATTAAAGCCTAAAACATGATTTGGCGGCCAAAATGGCAGCCATCTTGGATTTACCATGATGTAATCACTTACCGACGTTTTAATTGATTTATATGGATTCCTTGACCCCTACAACATATGACTGGACACTAAAAATATCATCCTAGGTTAAATATGAAAGAAGTTATAGCCGATAATATGAAATGGCAACCATCTTGGACGCCATCTTGAATTTCTCAAAACGCTCAAGGGTGACCCAGGTTCACCCGACAGATTATGAAAGAGAACACCCTAAGCTATACAAATCAATTTTTTTTTAAACTATATACTCAATTTCCAGGTTCAACCAGGGTTCTACCAGACTATAAACACACCTCCAGGCTATGTCAAAACTACCTTAAAGGAAAAGAACAAGACGGTCGGCTTCAAATCATGGAATGGCCAGCACAGTCTCCAGACTTAAACCCCATCGAGCTGGTTTGGGATGAACTGGACAGAAGGGTGAAAGCAAAGCAACCTACAAGTGCAACACATTTGTGGGAACTTCTACAACAGTGTTGGGAAGAACTTCCCGAACAATATTTGATTTCCATTGTAGAAAGAATGCCACGAGTGTGTTCGGCGGTTATATCTGCAAAAGGTGGCTACTTTGCTGAGTCAAAAATTTAAATTAAATTTTGTTAAACAAAATGATTCTATGATTTCTTTTTTTATCTCCAATTGTTTATTTGTTCTATGCTTAATTTTAGAGTACATTGAGATATTAAACTGAGTAAATTTCAATAAAAACTGGAAAAATTGAGGTGTTCTAAAACTTTTGACCGGTAGTGTAGAGGTGCAACCTTTTTTCGATTTTTCCAAGATAGCGCCTGCACCACGTGACATATGACGTCATAATTATCATTTAAAAAATTTCCACAGGAGGAGCCGCTCATATTCTGAAAATTTCGTGCCAATCAGACTAACAGTTGCAGAGGATTTTTTTTTTCATACTGATCAGATCAAGTCGGAGGGAAGGACGTCATAATTGTCGAATTATGACATCATAATTAAGACACCGATGACATCATCATCAACATATCTTATTCCCCATGGTGAGTACTTGACCATGAGCCATGTTTCCATTTTTTCCTTTGAGCGGTTTGGGAGATATAGAGGTGTAACGTTTTTCCAAGATGGTGCTTGTACCACGTGACGTATGACGTCATAATATTCACTAAAATATTCTACAGGTGGAGGCCCTCCTATGGTGAAAATTTCATGTCTATCGGACCAACGGTTGCCGAGAAAATGAATTTTTAAAATGCAGACACGGCACACACTTTACTTTACTGAAATGCAGACACGTACGTACATACATAACTGAATGCTTAACCCTGCCTTTCGTTTTGTGAGCGCAGGGTAAAAATGAAATGCAATATTGGTTTGATTCCCGACAAATACTTCACCTCAGACAGAACGCGGAAGAACTGAGGTGTAAGCCAAGCTCCGCCCCTTGGTGGGGCACCCAATGCAGAAGGGCTGAGGTGTAAGCCAAGCTCCGCCCCTTGGTGGGGAACCGAACATACATACACTTTTTTTTTTTAGACTTTTTTCAACACATACAGTATATTCGTTTTCATGCCTTTTTGCTTCCCACTTTACAGCTCCAAAATATTTTGTATTTATAGAAATAACAAAAGGAGAAGTTTTGGAGAGAGGTCAGTGGTTCAAAATGTAAACCCTATCCCTATCCTTGTCCAAAATAGATATAACAACTGCAAATTATTCTGACATTACCTGAACTACTCTCAATAAACACCGTGAAGTATATTTTGCTTCTTACCTTCAAAGTGTGTGTTGCGGTTGTCTGTGGAACGCCGTTGGCGTAACGTATGATGCCGTTCTCCATTTGAAGAGGTTGCAAGGATGTTGTTGTCTGTTGAGTCTTGCGGAGATTGTAGGATGGGAGAGGGTAGTGGGCACAAACTTCGAGACTCCGAATCGGGCTGAACTGGTGTTGATGTGACACCAGAAATGAGGGAGTTTGAAGTTTCTACAGGTATGTAACTTCCACAAACTGGTGATGAGTGCTCAGCCCATAAATATTCATCACTGTTCAGCTGATCGGATCCTCTTTTGTTAACCAAATAACTGTGAGATATAGCAATTTGGCCTACTGTCGGATTGATGGCAGAATAAGTTGATGAATGTTCAAAGGGTGGTGAATGACCTTCATTAGAGTGTGCACAAGTCTGTTTCCTTTGAGAACTTTCTGTGCTTGTATTTGAGTCCTTTAGACCAATGGCAGACTTGTAATTATCCTCAGGGAGAGACACATCAGGTAATGTTTGGTGAGGCGAGCCAACAACTCCGTTACCCATTTGTAATCCATGTCTTAACCTTGGTAATGAGGAACAAACATCAAGAGCAGGGTGCAGTTGATTAATATCGTCAGATTGAGGCAAGAAAGGAATGGTCAAGCTAGTTGAGGTTTTAGGGCTTCCAATGAACATTGAGCTTATATAGGCTTTAGGAAGAGTGGATCTTGACCAATTTCGAGCATTAGGATGTGTGCAATTATCTGAGCTTGTGTCAGGGGTTCTCACGAGGCTGCTGATGTAGTGATGTTTCTCAATTGGCTGCTGCATGCTGGTGAAGGAGTCTGTCGAGTTTGATTCTGGATTAGATGAGGTGCGTGGTTGCAAACTGGACGAGTTGGCCACTTTTCCCGAGTCGTCCATTTCAAAGGAGCGTTGGAGAGCTGAGGGTGATGGATCAGGAGAGAATGTGGAAAAAAAGATTATTGGGCAATATTGACTCGGATGTAATTTGTGCAAATTGCAAAGGTTAAAAATGTATCATGAGATACTGAGTACATATTATAGGAGCAAAACATGAAATCTACAAAGTAAAAAAAGAATGTGTAAAAATGTAGGCATCCAATATAAATGCAAAAATTGTGCTGAAGAACCTGCCACCAACTGTTTCGAAGCGCAGACGTAGTGGGACAGTGGCATTGAAGAGCTGAATTTCAAACAACCCTTTTATACTCGTAATACATGCAATAACTAGAACGGCACTAGGTAGAACGCATACCTCCACGTCCACCAGGCTGAACTGAACAGTTTACGTTTTGTATCCCACTGATAGACCGGATCTGGATTTGGATCTGAACCAAAATCTAATCGGCTTGTTCTTGTCACGTAACTATCTCATCCACCAAGTTTAGTCATAACTCATCCATAACTTTTTTAAATATCATGTTATATAATCACTTTTCACCCGATCTCTCAATGGTGAAGAATCACTTTTAAAAAAAAAATCTCGTATCTGAATCCATATTCAGATCTTCAACAAAATAGAATAGATTCTTCCTTGTCACACACACAACCTGTCCAACAAGTTTCCTCCAAATCCGTCCATAACTTTTTGAGATATCCTGTTCACAGACAAACAAACAAACATACAGACATACAGACAGACAGACAAGCAGACAGACAGACAGACAGGGGTGAAAACATAACCTCCATCCACCTTCGGTGGCGGAGGTAATTATTGGAGATGAAACACAACCAACTGTCCCTTAAGTTTTCCTTCTCGTTATCTTGGTGATTTCTGTTTGCATATCCTTTTATTTCCTTCCTTCTTCATCAATTTATTTCCTTCATCAACGTCTGGTATCCCTATCGTCCATCAAGACTTGGACTGGTTACAATGTTTTAATATGGTATTGTAAAAACAAAAATTGGTGGGGAGGAGTAGTGCCATTTGGGAAGGATATAACAAACACAGACAACATATACACACTTGATTCAACCCATGCCTACTGGATACAAATAATAAGATTATCATCATCCGTTCCCATTCCATACTTTTACACTTGCCATTCACTTCCCATCACACTCACACTTCCCATTCACACTTGCCCACATATCACACACATCTAATCGCAGTCTACTTTCCAATTATTCCCAAACTCATGTACTTCTCTACCCCATTGCTTATCGAGTTATAGGTAGTAGGTTCCTATTCATTTCAATTATAAACCTATCCGTTGTTCCCTCTACAGCAGGGAATTTAGTCATGGCATGACAAACACTGGCTTACTCATTGATTGATACCATAGATTCTTCAACATCAACAACTTAAATGCAGATCTGAAGGTTTGAATCGCCATCTGAAGGACCACTTGCTCTAAGATGCGATCTACCTTGCTGAGTTCACAGGTGAACAAATCCATCACCAGACAGCTCAGAGGTGAGCATACCAGCCAATAAGCTATCCTGTTGTCCCTCAGCCTACAACATGACCTTCCATATAATTATCCTATCCAAGTAATAACCAGGTTTTGCTCTGCCTAACTTCTGAGATATGACAGGTCAGACACATTCAATAGGGTAAGTTGTAGGCCTCTTAATTACCTTCTACTTTTTATACTTTCCTACTTATTGCATTTTTACTCACTTTGGCTTTCCGTAAAACTCCCAGCTATCACTCTAATAAATGAAAAGGTCGAAATGCCACTGTACGTGAGGCATTGTTGCCTTTTTCTGAAAAATCCTTCCCAAGTTTTTCCCTTTTGATCCCTCTAGTAGTCTAGAGTCTAGTTCTTAAAGAATAGCTCTGACTCAGAATAACTATTTGTTTTCCATGTTGTGTACAATTCCCCTATTTTAGTGACTAGCAATGGTACCCGCCCTATGGGCGGGGCTTCAATTGGGAAGCCCAAATGAAAAGGTAAAATATCAGAAATTGAAGGCTTTTTTATTTTAACCGATTCATATAAACATCCGTTGAATCATATCACACGCACATCATCAAAATCGAAACAGTACATGGCTAAACAGTACATGGACGATCACGTACCACGTACGTCTCGCTCACTCTCATGTTGTCCCGATAATGATCCTTCTGCAGGTTCACCGATGGAAACCTTGTTACGACTTTTACTTCCTCTAGACAGTCAAGTTCGCTCATCTTTTCGGTGCACCGGCACGAGCCGAGAACGGCCCGTGCAGGGGCTGATCCGAGGATCTCATCAAACCGTCCGATCGGTAGTAGCGACGGGTGGTGTGTACAAAGGGCAGGGACTTAATCAACGCGAGCTGATGACTCGCGCTTACTGGGAATTCCTCGTTCGTGGGACACTGTCTCAAGCCCCAGTCCCCATCACAGATGGGGCTCAGCGGTTTACCCGAGCCTGACGGCGAAGGGCAAGGTACACGCTGGCCCGTGCAGTGTAGCGCGTGTGCGGCCCCGACATCGAAGGGCATTAAATGTTCATTAAACATTAAACGTTCATTAAACATTAAACGTTCATAAAACATTAAACGTTCATTAAAGGATTACGAAACGAAAAACATTACGAAATTACGTTCACACCGTCACGTCAAACACTACCGTGAACACATACATCGTCACAATGAGAACATCGTCACAATGAACGTTATGCGAACGCGAATGTTATGTGGGAGTCCAAACCTGAGAATGCTGGAGACCAAAGCTGAAATTGGGAAAACGAAATAGCCCATTTTACTCCCGGGGGTCCCAGGATTACCCACCCAAAATATCTTTGCGATCGGTTCAGCAGGTTTTACGGTACCTTCGAACAGACAGACGCACATTTGGTGAATTATAGTAAGATGATCTATATACAGCCGGACCCCGAAATTGGGCGGTCCCAACATTCGTGAGTTTAGCGTATTCGCGGTTGATAAATTGCTGCCCGATTCTACATTTGTGGCCCTGTGTCCCATGTATTTGTGGTTTTTTGCGGGCACAAATTATTTTCCCTACAAGCCACGAGCATACCACATTTCTAAACCATATCTTCCACCAGCCATGTGCAAAGCAGCTGGACATACGCAAAAAAATATCCTCCACGAGCAGGACCTGAATCTACATTTGCGGCCCAGTGCTTGGCATTTTTGTGGTTTTTCACAGGCATATTCACAGTTTTTCATGGGATTTCTGATTTTCCCTTATGAACCAGGAACCGCCAGGAACCTATAACCTATCTCCCTTTTCCCCATTGAAACAATGGCACGACATTCGCGGATTTCCTCGACATTCATGGATTTTCCTCGACATTCACATATTTTTCTCGACATTCGCAGATTTTCCTCTACATTCATGGGATTTCCCTCAACATTCGCCGATTTTCCTAAACATTGGTAGATTTTGCACGATTCAGGAACCGTGGGAACCTATCCCCCATTTTCCCATTGAAACAATGCTCCCACATTCACGGTTCTGACATTCACGTTTTTTCCCAGGAGCATATCCGCCGCGAATGTCGGTGTCGCACTGTTTTTTATTCTTAGGTTATTTGGGGACTCAAACTGTTACCATTGTTGAGTGTGAGAGGTACAAACACTGATCTTCAAACAACACAAGAGCACAATTTTTATTTAAGATATGTGCAAAGTCCTTACTTGGCACACCTGAATTCCGATCCACCTACATGGCTTTCATCTGCAGTTTGATGGAATACTGCTCTACCCTCTGGGCTGGTGCTCCTGCCTGACAGCTTGAGGCCATGAAAATCAAGGCCTTCAATATATTGGAATATCTCACAATGAAGCTGAGTCTATGGGACTATCACTCGTCATCTCCACAGGTCAGCGGTTGCTCTGTCTTCTTCCGCCTCCTTTCAGGTCTTGTGCCCTTTCCGTGCTTTGTCCCCACGCAGTCCAGCAGCATCCTCCTCCAAGTAAAACTGCCAAAATACAGGACCACTGCTCAACTCCACTCATTTATTCATCTTTTTCCCACCCGTGGAACCACCATCCACATTATCTTCAATCTCATTCTTCCCTCCAGATCTTCAAGACAGCTGTTCACGACCGTCTCAAATCATCCGCATCAAAAACCATGATTTTTTCTACACCTGGTAACCCACCCCTTCCCCACCCCTCCCAAATGTTTGGTTATGTATCTATCTTGTCCACCTCGCATTCTCCCCTACCCCTCATCGTTACCACTATCCCTTATTTGTCCATCTCCATCTATTTTCTCCTTCGACTCTGCTATTGGCATTTCCCCCTTCTCTTTCTGCTGTTCCTTTTGTTATGTTGCCTCCTGATCTGTCCTGTGTTCTTGTTCTTCCACATGCCTTGACAATGTACACCAAAATAATGTTCTATCACATTTGTTTGGTTTTTTTTGTATGCAGGATCGAGGCTCGTGAAAGAGCAAACATTAGTCACACAAAAAGTCAAACCGACACAAAAAAAACACAAAATAAGGGGAGCGGTAGACAAGATTGGGAGAGAGGGGGAAGGACACAAACACAACATTTGAGAGCAGGGACATCGAGAGAACTGTGGGCTTTGGGGGAGGTGAGAGAGGTATAAAACATATGGACACTGCAAGGACTTCCAGGAAGGAAGTTGGAATTTCAAAAAAGTGGATCTGGGGTGAATTAGCGGGGGAAGAAAAAATCAAGGTTTTGGATGGGGGAGGATAAGAGATGGTGATAAACAGCTGTTTTAAAGACCTGGAGGGAGGAGTGGGATTGAAGGGAGTGGGGGAGTTTGTTCCAGAGGTGGGAGAAAAGGGGAATGAAAGAGTGAAGGTGAGCAGAGAGCCTAGATTTTGGCAGTTTAACCATAAGAGGGTTGCTGGCAGATCTTGTGCGGCCTGTAGGAATATTTGGGGGACAGAGCACAGAGAGCTGGGGAAGCAAGGCCGGAGAGGAGTCGGTAGAAGACTGAAAGACCACCAACCTGCCTGCGGTGAGTGAGTGCAAGGCCCTCAGAGTTAGCTTCATCGCAGGAGATTCCAATGATTCTGAACGCTTTGGTTTCAACAGCGTGAAGCCGAGCTAGGTGTGAGGCAGGAGCACCGGCCTAGAGGGGGGAACAGTATTCCATTGAGCTGCGGATTAAAGCCTTGTATGTGGTGAGGAGCTCAGGTGTGCCAAGGAAGGACTTTGCACGATGGAGGATGCCCAGTCCGCAACTGGCTTTGGAGGCCAGCTTGGAAATGTGGTTTTCCCAAGAAAGATCATGGCAGATAGTGAGACCCAAAAGCTTGAGCGACAGAACTTCTTGAAGAGGATTGTTGAGAAAGTAGATGAGAGGGTTTTCCAGTCGGTCTTTTCGGAGAGACATAGAAAGAGTGTGAGATTTGTCAGGATTGAAAGACATGTTACACTTGTTTGACCAGTCTGTGATTTTGTCCAGGTCTGCAGAGAGTGAGGAGGCTGCAGACTGCCGATCTGAGGGATGAGGAATGGAGCGGCAGAGAGTGGAGTCATCAGCAAAGAGATAGAGAGGATTTTCCAGAGAGTTGGAGAGATCATTGATGAAGACCAGAAAAAGTCCAGGGCCCAGAACACTACCTTGGGGAACTCCAGCCAGAACAGGAAGGGGAGATGAGAGAAATCCATTCAGGTCCACACGTTGACTACGACCAGAGAGGAAGTCCGCAAGCCATGCGTGGAGATTTCCATGGATACCATAGGAGGAGAGTCTGGTGAGCAGAGCGGGGTGCCAGCCCGTATCAAAGGCACGTGATATGTCAAGGGAGACAGCTCTGATTTCCTGTTTGGCATTGAGGACCTCCATCCATTGTTGAGCCAGCAGAAACAACATGTCCAGAGTAGAATGACCTGGTCTGAATCCATATTGATGATCGGAGATCAAGCCATTAGAGAAGATGAAGGATTTGATATCTGAAGCAATGATGGATTCCATGACTTTGCTGATAATTGGGAGTAGGCTGATTGGTCTGTAGTTGCCAGGTCTGATTGTGCAGCTATTTTGTGTAAAGTGGTAATGTTTGCTGATTTCCAAGATGCTGGCAGATGACCTTGAGCAAAAGAGAGGGTGAAAAGAACAGAGAAAGGGTGAGCGGCAGAGCAGGATTTTAGGACCCGTGGGCTGATGCTGTCTGGTCCAGTTGCAGAATCAGAGTCGAGGTTTCACAAAAACTTTTCCACCTTGTCAGGAGAGAAGGTCACAGAGTCCAGGAGCAGTTGGGTTCGACTGGGTAAGGTGGGAACATAGAAAGATTGGTTTGGGACACAATATTTTGAGGCAAACACAGAGTTGAGGCATTTGGCTTTGTCACGTGCGGTGTCAACTGTGTAGCCATTTGTGGTAAGGGAGGGGATGGAGGGGTAACAAACACCAGAAACGGATTTGACCAGACGCCACCAAGATTTGGAGGAAGGAGACAGGTTTGAGAGTTCATTCTTGAGTGTGGAGAGATAGTGCTTCCTGGCACTCCTGAGGATAGACACACACTTGTTCCGAGCTTGGTGGAAGGAACTGAGATTGCCTTCAGTTGGATTTGCCTTCCAAGAGGCAACGGCAAGTTGTTTCAGGGCAAATGCCTCACCACAAGAGTGGCCGCACATGCAGAGCATGGTTCATTGGTTCAGTGTACCATGGATGGGAGGAAGGGTAAGACAACTGAAGACGAGATGGGATAAATCTGTGCATGAGAGAGAGCAGTTTGCTTTTGAGGAATTCCCAGGAAGAATTGATGTCAGAGGCAGTAGAGATGGGAGACCAGTCCAGATGATTGATGGCTCCTTGCAGACCGTGCCAGTCGGTCTGAGTGAAATGCCAGACTCGTCGACGCTGAAGAGGCTCTCTGAGAATGGCCAGATGTCCACTTTAACAAGCACATGATCAGAAGAACCGATTGGAGCAGAAGAAGAGCAGCAGACATTTGCAGGGACGTTTGTCATAACCAAGTCTAGACGAGAGGATACTCCATTGACTGAAAGCCGGGTCGGGAAATTGACAGATTGTGTCAGTCCCAGTGAGTCGCAGAAGTCCTTTGCTGAGCCATGGCTGGTGAGAGGAACCCACACCCAGCCAGCTGGCATGATGACAGTTGAAGTCGCCACATATGAGGAAGAGAGAGTTGGGATGAGTTGATAGAAGTTGGTCCATGTTGTCAGACAGCGAAATGTAAATGGAGTCATCACTGTTTGGAGGACGGTACAGAACACATATGAACAAAAGGTGGGAGCGGAGAGGAAGCCATAGCCAGAGGTACTCCTGGGGGTGGGGTGGAGAGAGGGCAGTGCAAGGAGAGTGAGGAAGAGAGTTTTTGATAAAGATAGCAACCCCACCACCAGGACGAGGCTCAGGTCTATCATACCGGAGGAGGGAGTAACCAGGAAGAGATATTAAGGAATCAGAGACATCAGAAGGAGGAAAGTTTCTGTTAAGCAGATCAAGTCTGGATTGTCAGAAGCAACCTGAATCGAGAGATCAATCAGGTTTGATTCAGGCAAAAGTTTGATTCAGGCAAATCAGGCGAAGGCCCCAGATGTTTGAGGTCCATACCATTAATGAGGAGAGAGTGGAAGCATCGGGTGCAGGACAGGGGAGGGGAGGGTAGGGTCAGATGAAGGATGGGAGTGGGGAGGTAGGGAGAGCAGTTGATAGTGTGTCAGAGATTACAGAAGAGTTACAAGAAAGGGAAGGATGAGGAGGACGAAAGGTTTGATGGTGATGGGATGAGGCACAGTGAGGGGTTGTTTGAGGGGGGGGGGGGCAGAGGAAAGTCGAAGGTTGTGGGAGGTGGAGGTATAAGATAGAAGGGAGACGAAGTGGGGAGGAGGCAGCTTTCATGAGGAGGGGGGAGGGGGGAGAATTGGAGAGGGATGGTAGGGAAGGAGATTTGAAGGGGAGGGGTTGGGGGGAGTTTAGGAGGTGAGGGGCAAGGGGGGAGATTTGGAGGGGAGGGGTTAAGGGGGGAGTTTAGAAAGTGGATGATTAATGAAAGACGAACATTTATAACAATTTGGATTTATTGTGATTTTCAAGTTAGCGATCCGTTTAATAACGATGGAGAAGGGGTGGAATGAATGTGAATTTAGAGCATGTTGTGAGGAAGAATTATAAGAGATTCAATTTTTTTTTGAAGTAAAATGAGTGGAAGAGGAAATTGAAAAGAGCCTTTTAAATAGGAAGAAAAACAGCGTGTTGTAATGTACCACTGAATAAAACACTGCAGGGGAAAGTTTAAACATATTTAAACAGAACCGTGAAGAACAATCTTATATTCACAAAATACCAACGGGGAGAGGGCCTGGAGGGACAACCACGTGTCATTTGAATCGGGCAAAAGGTGGAAGGCAAGGAGATAATGGGGGCGGGGCGAGACAGCGCATGTGGACAGAAGCACACGATGAGACAACAGCACACGTGGTGAAAGGGAAATAAATGTTGTTGTTTTTTTGGGGGGAGGGAGGGGGATTTCAAACGTTAGACAAAGAGTAGATGTTCGGGGAAGTTCGGGGGAGAAGGGAAAAATCTAAGAACCAAGCAAAAACAGCGAAGGAAGGAACTTAAGTTAACAAAATTTGACGGGGGAAACCTCAGGCTACACGGCCGCACACACGGAGCAAACAGAAAACGATTAATTTATTACGAGTTACAGGAAATTCAAACAAAAACGAAATAGAAACAAACAATAACGCATCGATGATAAAATAACGAGTGGAAATTTGACAAACACACGAATGGAAAAATAACTTAACTTTGGATGCCGGGAGAGAACAAAAGTCGCCACCTGATCGAGAAACCGGAAGCGGAACATCGTCAATGAACATATCATAGTCAATGAACATAGTCATTCTGATTTCTATTTTTTTTTTTTTCAAATAGTTTGAACTACCCTAATTAAGTTAAACTTTCCAACTCGCATCCTGAATGTTTGTTGCCTTCTGTGAGATCACCCTGCTCTGTCTGGTAAATAGGCTTTGTAAAACTGGCTACCGGTACCTTCTATTATAAGTTTCATGTAAAATAGTCTGCAAATATGCCAAAGCCAACTGGGTTCAGATGCTGCGATCTCTTTTTACCTTGTTCCAGTCTGTTATCCTCTGCATTTTTTTTTTTTTTTTTTTTTGTATACTGAATCGAGGCTCGTGAAAGAGCTAACATTTATTTCACAAACAAATCAACCAGACAAACAAAATATATAAAAAGAGGGAGCGGAAGACAAGATGGGGAGAGAAGGGGAAGCACACAAACACAACATTTGAGAGCAGGGAGAAGTATGGGAGGGAGAGGGCTTGGGGGGAGGAGGCGTGGGAATGGGGGGGGGGGGGGGGAGAGGTATAAAACACAAGGAGACCAAGGACTTCCAGGACAGAAGTTGGTATTTCAAAAAAAAAGTGTAGGATTTTGGGTATATATATATATTGTAACGGATTTGAGAATCCTGTCTTTGTAAATATGACCCTCTCGTAAATAGTTCTTGTAAATACCTCCATTTGTGGTAAAGGTCAAAGGTCGTCCCCTTAGCTAGTCCATGTACAAGCACGTAGCCAATCATAGAACCTCTCTATAGTTATTTCTTTATTCTATGTGAGTTTAAGGCTCTGTTTCCCATTAATTGACTCTGCATTGCACCAAATGAAATAAAATAGGTCCCCTTCAAGGATTGCATTTCCCAGCCAAACTCTCCCTCTCTGTGCAAAACCGCTTGACAAGCGTGGGGTGCGCGCCCTCTCAACTGGCCCTGGTTTGGAAGCGGCGTTCGCCGCCATTGTGAATATGTGCTCCGTGCTCTGTTTGGACAAGAAGGGCGGGGTCGCCGAGAAGAGACAAGCCCATGGCGTGCCACGGGGACGGGGCTGTTCAGCTCCATGCCCAAGTAAGGCTACAAGCCCGTGGCTCGCCACGGGGGGCGGGGCTGTTCAGCTCCATACCCAAATAAGGTAACAAGACCGTGGCATTGCAATATAAGGCCACAAAACAGAGCACGGGGGCGGTACCCAAACGGCCGAGGGCGTGTCACGCCCCCGCTTGAGATATGCCTGCGACAATCGCGAGAGGAGGGTACATGCTACTGGGCTGGTACGAGAGGCTGGTACGAGAAGCTGGTACGTGCTGCTGAACTGGTACGAGAGCGGGGTGCGTGCTGCTGAGCTGGGTTCGAGGCTGGAGCTGGGTTCGAGGTACTGGAGAGGAGAATCCCAGTGTTACCGACAGAGAGAGAGAGAGAGAGTCGTGGGTCGGAACGGAACCTCGCCAGATGAACGAACCTCCTGCCATTCCTGTCATCATCCCCGTGTAAGTCTGACTGTCGTCTGTCCTTTGTGTTGTCTGGGATTTATAAGTTAAGCTTGTTTAAGGAATTGCTCTGTGTCCTTCTGCTCCTTCCATTTCCCTGTAAATTACATTTCTTATCTTTTCTTATCTTTGATTGTGGTTGTGTAAATAATTAATAAATATCTGTTCTTCCTACCTTCGTCTTCTTCTTCATGCTCGTCCGATCGTCCCTGTCTTTTACCCATTGAACACCTGTGGCACGCTTTGGCCAACACTCAGAATCGGGTTTAGTCTTTGTTAATGGCTCGAACGTCGTGTTGCTAAAACCGCTCGGCAACGAGAACATCTAAAACCGGGGTTCGAGCGGTACTTGTCTCCCTGTTCTGTGGAGGGACGGATAAAGGTATTCGGGATAAACCCTGGACCCATAACCCTGATCCGTTCCATCCCGCAGGAGAGCGTTACAAGTACCAGGAGCGGAGACGGTCAGCTTAACAAGACAAGGGGCTAACCACCTCTTGCTAAGGGGGAGAGCCGTACTTCGTATCCGTAACAATATATATACAGACTTGGCATTTAATATGGAATTTTTTTTTTCCTTGACTTGGGTTTACTTTCTTAACTCAGTATATCAATCTAGTGAGTTTCTGTTACACTTTGGTGATTTATTTGTTAAAAGAACCATGTCACTGATTGTCTGTCGCAGCAAGAAGTCAACAACAGGATTATATCACAGGTGGCGTGGCAAAATGTACGGACAGGTGCATTTGATGATTGGCTTCACAGTCGGGTATACAAGGGTTGTTGCGTTCTGTATTAGTGGAAAACAACTGATGCACGTCTCCAAAAGGTATTGCCGCTTCCTCTGGAGATGGTCCGTCAACTCGACAATGCTGTTTGTCATGGAGTTGTGGCTTTACGAAATTACGGCATGAAACAGCGTGCTATTGCTCGGCAGTATGGCATCACTCAAGGTCAGGTGTCAAAGATCCTGAAACGAAATGCTCAGAGGGGTGTCTCGACTCCAATAACGAGGCCAGGACGTCCCCGCAGAACCACAAGGAGGGATGATCGCCAGCTGCACTGGTTAGTCCGCAATGGCTGTACCAAGTCAGCTAATCGGCTTAGGGCTGAGTGGCAGCAACTGACAAATGTGCCTGTATCCAGAAGGCTAGTCAACCAACGACTGGTTCAAGCAGGCTATCGTGCCAGGCGTCCCCTGAGAAAGCCACGCCTGACCAGACAACACCGCCAGCGCCGATTGCAGTGGGCCAGAGAGCACCGTCAATGGCAGCCAGGACACTGGAATCACGTGATCTTCAGTGACGAGTCTAGATTTCTGGTCTATCGTCAAGATGGTCACGTCCGAGTGTGCAGACAAGTGCATGAAGCCTACAACAAAGATTGTATAGTGCCAAGAGTCCAAGCTGGAGGTGGTGGGGTGACCGTTTGGGCTGCTTTTCATGCAGGGGACAAAACTGACCTGGTTGTTCTGAATGGAAACCTGAACCAGTTGAAGTACAGGGCCATTCTGGAAGAAACATTGCTTCCATTTGCTCGTGCAGCCTTTCGAGGAAACTTTGTCTTCCAAGATGACAATGCACGGCCTCATCGTGCTCGCATGATCAAACACTTTCTTGCTGACCGTGGTGTAGAGCATATGGAGTGGCCTGCCATGTCCCCGGATATGAATCCGATAGAGAACTTGTGGGCAGAATTAACGCGTCAAATCGACCACTTGGACCAGCAGCCTACCTCTGTGTGTGAATTGCAGCAGGCTATTGTCACTGCATGGCAAGCGATTCCTGTCCAAACCTTGGCAAATCTCATGAACAGCATGCCTCAACGTGTACGTGCTCTCTTGAATGCTCGTGGGGGTTACACGAAGTACTGAACTGTAATTTTACTGTCCGTAATCCCAGTCGTAATTTAACTTTTGTTTTTGTTGTAAAAAATTTTTGGCTAATGTGCAAAATAAAGAGATACTTCTGGAAAACGTACAGAAGTTTAACACAGTACTGTCCATGAATTGAGTTCGATATCAGTTTACATCACTTTCAAGGATCAATTTATTTGTTTCGAAATGTCAAATGTGGTTTTTGTTTCTTTTAAAGGTCACATTAACAAAATCTAGAATAATCTCAACATAATTCCAATGAACTTTTGGTTCGAAGACATCTTCAAAAGTAAATTCACCCCCACAAAAAAAATATTCCATATTAAATGCCAAGTCTGTATATGTGTGTGTGTGTGTGTGTGTGTGTGTGTGTGTGTGTGTGTGTGTGTGTGTGTGTGTGTGTGTGTGTGTGTGTGTGTGTGTGTGTGTGTGTGTGTGTGTGAGATCAGGACTAATTCCACAATCACTTGCTTTCTTGTCTTTGCTAATCCCAACCTGCTATAAAAGCAAGTGCTTGAGCATTTCATGCCAAAGAACGAGATTTCTTTGTTTTGGCAGCAAATTACTGTAGTGTGTGTGTGTGTGTGTGTGTGTGTGTGTGTGTGTGTGACGTGTGTATGACGTGTGTGTCGCTGCTAGCCATCTCCACACGCTGATTTCAGAAGGTGGAATGCAGCCCTCCCAGGTCTCAATGTATCCACCCTTGTGTGTGTGTGTGTGTGTGTGTGTGTGTGTGTGTGTGTGTGTGTGTTGCATGTTTGTATGTGTGTGTGTTAGGGTGGTCCAAAAAACATCGATCTCTCCGATTTTGATGCTCTATTGGATTATTGTTAGAAATGGTCTAAAACATTCACCCACCAAATATACACAAAGAATTAAGTTAAGCACCCCCCCCGTTTTTTTACAACCTCGCACATTACAAGTTTGTTGTCGTCAAAACAGTGTAATATACCCATGATATTGCTATATTTTCTGGAGAAGTGATATTATGGTCACATAAAAACATAACAATGATGCCGTTTTCAATATTTTATTCTGAATAATTTAAGGTGAAATTTTTTGGGAATTTTAGGCATATTTTCACCTCAATTTAAGTATGGAGCTATAGGTCCATCACGGACAGTGTGGATGACGTTTATGTTTTCTAACGTACAGTCATTGTTCTGAGAAGACCTCTAGCGATCTTTGCGTCAATAACGTGTGTAGGACCCACGTGATCGGATGGAGCAAGGTGCTGTGACAACCATCCCCTGGCCTGCGTACAGTCCTGACCTGAACCCCCTCGAGCACGTTTGGGACATGTTGGGACGACAAATTGCGAAGATGGTCCCTCCAATAGCCAATCTGGATGAATTGGAACGTGCATTACATCGGGAATGGAACAACCTGCCACAGCAACGCATACGACGGCTTACAGGGTCTATGAGACGTAGGGTTGAGTCAGTGATCCGATCACGTGGGTCCTACACACGTTATTGACGCAAAGATCGCTAGAGGTCTTCTCAGAACAATGACTGTACGTTAGAAAACATAAACGTCATCCACACTGTCCGTGATGGACCTATAGCTCCATACTTAAATTGAGGTGAAAATATGCCTAAAATTCCCAAAAAATTTCACCTTAAATTATTCAGAATAAAATATTGAAAACGGCATGATTGTTATGTTTTTATGTGACCATAATATCACTTCTCCAGAAAATATAGCAATATCATGGGTATATTACACTGTTTTGACGACAACAAACTTGTAATGTGCGAGGTTGTAAAAAAACGGGGGGGTGCTTAACTTAATTCTTTGTGTATAGTTTCGCTCAATTCCATCTCGAAACTCATACACACTTCAATTGAAATATGGCGTTTTTCACCAAATTTGGCTAAATGAGAACAATCCAATAGCAACCTAGGTGGAAAAAGTACATGCACTTTAGTACAAAAAGTACATGTACTAAGCCATTTTGTGGTTCATGACTTTTTGCATGCGCTTGCGCCTGTGAGTGTGAAATCATCATGGTCGAAACATGTTTGACAATGCTTGAAACATGTTTGAAACATGTTCATACATGTCTGACTCATGTTTCGACCATGAGGACTTCACAGGGGTATGTACCATCAATGACATTATTTAGGAAAAAATATTTCTAAAGTCTTTGTAAGCCTCTCAACATGGACGATTTTCATTAAAATTGACCAAAATGACAAATTTATATGTTGAGTGTGTATGAGTTTATAGATGACTCAGATGCAAAATATTTTTTGGGTGAATGATTCAGACCATTTCTAACAATAATCCAATAGAGCATCAAAATCCAGATAAAAAAGTGATTTTTTTGCATTTTTGGACCACCCTAATGTGTGTGTGCATGCATATATGTGTATGTGTGTGTGCATGCATATATGTGTATGTGTGTGTAAGTTGTTGTTGTTGGCTGCTATCTCACATGGCTGGGTTTCAGGAGATGGAACTGAGATCTACCAAGTTTCAAATTATCCGTGTGTGTGTGTGTGTGTGTGTGTGTGTGTGTGTGTGTGTGTGTGTGTGTGTGTGCGCACACACGCATGTGGGTGTGTGCGTGCTGTGGGTGTGTGCGTGCACACACAATGCGACATGCTACCGTCTAATCTCAATTCGGCTTCTTTTGGCATGCAAGTGTGATAAATAAGTAAGAATGTTGAGAAGAGCTAAAACCTACGAGTTGGAGAGGGAAGAGGAATGCTAAAGGGAGGAAAGGAACTAAAACAAAATAGTCATCAGAAAGATTTCAAGTGTCAATGTAAAAGTTTTATGGGGCACATTTTTGGCAAAGGGTTATGGAATGGTGGATTTACTTATTTTACTCCTCTATAAATTGTGATTCAAACTCTTCTATGAAATAAACCTTCTTCCTTGAAGGTGAAAAGTGCAGACTGGGATGATGATGATGATGATGATGATGATGATGATGATGATGAGGATGAGGATAGGAGAGATTTACAAGCCTGATTGTTTCTTCTGAAAAAGTACCTGTGGATAGAGGAATAAGAGGTTAGAAAGGTTACTTTGGGTAGTCAGACAAAAATAATAATCCAGTGCCATTTGTGCTCAATATCTGCATGAAACTACTTCAGGGTTACTCTACATTGTTTGATTCAAATGCAGAGATAATGACAGAAGATTTACACAATTTTTCTTTTGGATACCAAGTCAAGGCTCATCAAAAAGCATGAAGGTAACATGAAGTAGGAAGGAAAGGCAATGCACAAACAGTGGGACACCAGGTAGACGTAGCAAGCAAGGGAACAAATTCTGAAAGAAGAGAGGAGAGGAGTAAGGTGAGCAGTAATTATGGATTTTGTGAGTTTAACAAGGAGGTGCTTTCTGGAAGAACATGTGTAAGCTTCAAGAAGTGGGGAAGGTCAAATGGTTGAATAGACCAGAAGGAACAAGACAGGAACAGAGGCAGTAAAGAAAAAGAGGCCGCAGATCTGTCTGTGGTGGGAGAGCAGTCAACCTTATGTTTTAGGTTATTTGTGGGAGATGTCAATGATGTTGGAAGCTTTGGATTCCACAGCAAGAAAGAGAGAACAGTGAAAAGCAGGAGCACCAGGCCATAGGGGAGAGCAGTAGTCCTTTGAGCTATGAGCGTGAGAAGTTGTCGGTTGTGAGAGGTTCAGATCTTACAAGGAAGGACTTTGAATGATGAAGAATGCCCAGTCTATGGCTTGGCTTTGAGTGCAGTTTGGATACATGGTTTGTCCAGGAGAGTTTGGGTCTTATGACGTGGTATAGAAGCTCAACGACTCAACCTCTTCCAGTGGCTTTTAGTGGAAATTTGTTGGTGGGTTTAAGAGATGATCCTTCAGCAAGAGAAAGAGTGAGAGTATGAGAGTTTCCCAGATTCTATTTTTCAAACCAGCTTCTGATGCTTTCCAGATCAGCAGAGATGGAGCATTCATCTGCTGACATCCTGTTGTTCGGATCGGGTACAATACGGCATAAAGTGTAGTCATCTTCAAAGAGGAAAAGATGGCTATCCAAGGTATAAGAAAGAACATTGAAGGATACGAGGAACACGACTGGGCACAAGCCTCTGCCTTGGGGAACTCCAGTCTTTATTATAGGAGAGGAGATGGTAGAATTCCTTGCATTGAGGAAGTTGGTGTTTTGGGAATAAAGGTGAATTTGGAGGCTACAGGCAGAGAGATTGGCAAGTAAAGTGTGGTGCACAACTGTCTTAAATGTCCTAAAAATGCCCAGAGAGACTACCCCTGCCTCATGTTTAAGATTGATGGCTTCCATCCATTTCCAGAAAGAAGCAGCAGCATATTCAAAGTTGAGTTACCAGAATGGAGTCCAAACTAATCAGAAAAAGGTTGTTTGAGAAGAGGAAAGACTTGTTGTCAGTTGCTATTATTGATGCTATTATTTTTGCAGATGAGCAGACCTGAAGGTGAAAAATCATCAATTTCCATTAAATCAAATCATCGATCATCAATACGGCTCTTGGTCTCTTTCTCTTTCTTTCTTTCTTTCTTTCTCTCTCTCTCTCTCTCTCTCTCTCTCTCTCTCTCTCTCTCTCTCTCTCTCTCTCTCTCTCTCTCTCTCTCTCTCTCTCTCTCTCTCTCTAAAAATCTAACTCTAACTCTAACTCTGTCGTGGCCCTGACTTCGTGAAGGCAGGAGTACACCATCCTGGATGTGGGGGATCTCTGGGTCGCTCCTCGGTGATCGAACAGCTGACTCTGTGCCACAGGCTTGTTCGTGAGAACTGTCTGGGAGTACACAATAAAAATAGGACCACGGGTCCTGAAGCTCACCTGGATCAGGAGCAACAGTCACTCAAGACCACCTCAGACCCTGATATTTTTAATTCCGTGAACAAATTTTGGTACATCATGGGTGATGAAGGTTGTGATCAAGTTTCATTGAAATTGTATGTGTAGTTTTGGTGAAGCGAGCAAATACCTATTTTGGGAGTCAAAACCCCCACAGTCGACCCCCTATAATGAGTGCAGATTTTGATGTAGTCAATAAACCTTGTTTAGGCATCAGATATGAAGCTTGTGCCCAAATTTCATCAAAATTGTGTGTTTGGTTCAAGCGATAATGACTGAAGTGTTTACAGACTCACTCACTGACTGACTGACTGACGTGCGGACATTGCTCGATTGCATAACCTCACCGGACTAAAGTCCAGTTGATATACATATATACGTATTCCAGCAGCCAAATGCATGGACAGACACACAGGCATGGGATCAGTGTTATGTTGTTAGATGTCAGGTGAAAATTTTACCATGTTCATGAGGGAGTAAGGTGGTTGGGCACAGTTGATCACTGCTTATTTCAATATCTTCTAAGGCAGGTTACTATCTTTGAGCCTAAATCCTCACATCCCGTTTTATATGCTGTCTCTGAATCATTCATTGCATTTATATATGTGCAACTTGTATGACTTCATATTATTATTATTTTATTTCAATACTTTACTTTGTACTATGTCTAACTTATCCTCTATTATAGACACTAGTAGGGTACCCAATAGGTGATCTTGTTCCAAGCGTGCAACATGTTCTTCTGACACATCCCTTATTGTGCAGTGTATAGGCAACAGACCGCTGCCTCAATCGCTCCCGAAAATTAAAAAAATAACCCAGGTTACGTACATGAAGCAAAACATGCCTACTGCTTTTGTACATATATAATACATTATGGTTATATAGCTCGGATAATTCCAAATGCGCTGGGCCATACAAGCTGACACCAGAGACGTGAAGCCTATGAGGCCTATACGTACTGTCGCCTTTACAAGGCAATTGATGCTTATCAGCTTCAACATTTCGATATTTGATTATCTTTTTAATATCCGGTTAGGTTGTTTTACACTGAAGAGAAAACTTATAGGGAGCGCATGGCTATTGCGAATATTACACCTCCAAAGATGTGTTAGGTTTTCCATAGCACCAAAATGGCAGCCGTATGATTTGTTTTTTTGAGGTTACATTTGTGGGTGGCATCAGGCCTGCTTGGTTCAACCAATGGGTTTAGAGCAGATATTCAAACACTTGCTCCATTATTTATAGATTACACGTCAAGACACAAATTCATTGAGCTATGGATTATCCCTGGAGCTCGATTTACACTGTTCAACTGAAAAAATGTTCAACAGAAAGAGATTACTGTAACGTTTCATTTGCAGCATGTTTTTTTTCTTTAAACGAAAACCCAATAATGTTGTAAAAACAAGACACAAAACAAGAAATGCTGATGATTTTATCAAATATAATTAATTGGGAATTGTGGCAATGTGAAAATGTCCTGAAGCTCTGAAATCATCGTGTGTTCAGATTAAAAGAAAAATTAAGAAATAAAAAACAACTATTCTTAGAAAAAATACTACTAACCCTAACCCTAACCCTTCGTTAAGGATTCATGAAAATATTAACCACGTTACTTTTTTTTTTTTGGGAGAAAATAATATTTTGATTTTGTCTCTTGGAAAACATTTTTCATCAGCTCTCAGCAGTGACTGCCTGATGCACAGTATAAAAAAAGGACAACCAGGAAGAGTGAAAGGCCACACGGGCAATCAAGCATGCGTTGCATTTCCATCCCAGCATTCCTGCATACCAAGGATCGTGCTTTTGAGATAAACAAGAACATGGATGGGGAAAAGCAGCATAATTAGATATGTATCGAGTATAACAGATTTTCAAAAGATGAGAAACAATCTGGGGGAGGAAGGAAGGAGATGGAGACAGCCATACACTTATTTGCTGGAGCAAATGTGGAATGTTTAAACAGAAGAATAACACCAGATGGAGAAAAACTGAAACAGATTAAACCTTCCGTTAACATCCCTTGAAACACTTTCCGACATGTACCCATTATGTTTCAATCCAACAATCTTCAGTCATGTGCACCAATCGAAGTATGATTTGGCTGTTAAGGAATGAAGTCAATAACTTCCATCAGGCTAAACTGTCTGTGTCTAACTCCAGACCCAGCTCACAGATATAACTTCATGCATTGTAACAGCTTGAGAAGTGAAGTGCTTCCACCATTTTCCAATTTATCTTGATCCTCTCCTCTTCTTCTTCTTTTGAACTGAATGGTTGTATTCTTTGGGAATATGTCAAAACTTTTAATGACTGAACTGCAAGGACATTGGATTAGGGGAAAACTTTGGGTAATACGGACGGACATTTTTGGAATATGGATTCCATGAAAATACTTTCATTTTGAGTCCAGTGAATTATGGGATTTATAGGGCAATTGTAGAATGTATAGACATCTATATCATGGCAGGTCGGAATTACGAAAGTTATTAAAGGGTCTGCACTATTACCAAGTTATACCGTACAGATAAGGAAAGTAATTGCCATCATTCCAGAGTCACACTATGATCCCAACATCCCGATGGAAGGATCTACAGGGCATGCAGCTTGTAATCTGTGTGTCATCTCATTAAAGGATATATCAGGAATAAAAGTGAAGATAAATGTCCAATTTGTATAACAGCAAAATTAATAATCAGTGATATCAGATTGTAATGAGAATTCAATGGAAAGATGATTTAGAGACAAACATATCTGTTTGTATAGGTCATTATCCAAGAACTACGTGCAATAATCCCCCCATTCCCTTGCACTCATAAAAGGCAGTGTACAATATAGCCAAGGAATTACAAGACTTTTCAAACCTGGATAGCTTCTTCTGCCTTTTAGGACTAAAAAAAAAAAAAAAAAAAACCTTTAGAGGCCATTTTTCCCCGCAAAGCGGAGGTTGGCCTTTTTCGGGCACCGTGGTTGTTGTTGTTTTTGTTGGTCCCCTTTTTGAAGCAATGTTTTACGGCCGGATGCCCTTCCTGCCGCCAACCCTTTTTGTCGCCTTTTACGACAAACAGGGAATTACCAGTGAACTGGAACTCTGCCTTTTAGGACTGATTTAGTGAAATGTTTGAGTTAAATAACTTAAGATAACAATAGCAGTGGTGGCAGAGGCAATGATAGCGACAAGAAGAACAAACTTTTTACAACCATTTTCACCCTTTTTCAGGGGCTTTGGTCTCATGATGGCATTCATCCAGACAGATCTATCCATTGGATCAGCTTCGTGCCAACCCAAACATTCCATATCTTTCTTGACATTTTCAATCCATGTCTTTTTAGGACGTCCTCTTGGCTTTCTTCCTTCTACCACGAGCTGTATCAAGTTACATAGGTTAAGCTTTCCAAAACAAAATCATTAATGCAATCACAAAAAAATGGGTTGAGAGGCAATTTTGTCTACTCGTTTGTCTCCCTTACAATTCAGCTATTCAAGATGGCTGTCGTCTACGCATTAAAGATGTTGAGGGTCATTCCTAATCACACCTGGCTGTCCGCTTGCCATGACAATATTTGTCAAACTAGTTGTTGCTGCTCATAAGTACCTTCTTATTTCCCCATTATCCCTTGTCAGGTTTTGTTCCACACCCACTATGAAAACTTTCACAAGTATTATCGAGGACACCTCTTCGCGGTGCTTGTACCCCCCACCCCTCACTCCATCCTCCCCCAACGCAAGTCGGGGGCCAAATCTTCCCCGCTGCCCGGATTCGTCAAGGCAGCGTGGTCACGGTCAGAGTGCCAATTGGTCCCCATGGACCAGCCCTTTCCCCCTTGTCTGTTTGTCTCTTTGTCTCTTTGTCTCTCTCTCTCTCTCTCTCTCTCTCTCTCTCTCTCTCTCTCTCTCTCTTCTCTTTCTCTTTCTCTTTCTCTTTCTCTTTCTCTTTCTCTTTCTCTTTCTCTTTCTCTTTCTCTTTCTCTTTCTCTTTCTCTTTCTCTTTCTTTCTTTCTTTCTTTCTCTTTCTTTCTTTCTTTCTTTCTCTCTCTTTCTCTCTCCTTCTCTTTCTATAAATCTGTTGTGGCCCTGACTTCGTGAAGACGGGTGTACACCATCCTGGATGTGGGGGATCTCTGCGTCACTCCTGGGTCTATACAACAACAACAACAACTTCCATAAGTCATGATTATCTAAACATTTCCATAGAAGATGATGTTTGCATTTCTAAACTTCACATTTGTTACCTTCCTCAGTGTGGACATCAAAACATTGAGAGCAACTGTTGCTCAAGTCTCCGCCCTGATAACATGGTGAAATTTATTGTTTTTCCTCATTTGTACCTTCCTCCCCTCCCCAGGCATTTATACCTTCCTCCCTTCATTTCTCAGGTTAGTCATGAACAGGTAAGTCAACTTAATCCGAAACAAGCAAGGATTATGAAGACGCATAAACACTGCTTTCTAATCTGCTTTGTTTTGCCTTGGTTTTTTTTTTTTTACCAAAGCTTGCTTGATGGACACAATATGCTGTTTATCAAGTCAGCAAAGAAAACAGTTACAAGTCAGAGGAAATTATAGTTTAGATTGTTAAAATCACCTCCTAACCCCTACTCCCAACTATCTTACTATTTAATACACATAATAATCATTGAACAGTTGACTTCCGTGAAGTTTTTCCTGTTTGCATCCTAAGATCCTAAACGTTGTTTTTGTGATGATAATCCACTACGATTCAAGAACATCTAAGATTAATGTCTGAAATATATTCCAACTGCGGCAAATGGAAAAAAAAAAAGATTACAATGTTCCATCTTGGACAACCTTTCTCCATTCGTTGTGGGCAACGTTTCACCGTAGTTTGTTTTTGTGTAAATCTGCCAAAGAAAACTTCATACTCGTTACTTTCACTTCTTTGTTCTGATAGCGACTTAAATTTTTATCGATATTTAATCTTTTAAAAATTTTAATCGATATTTATCTATAATTAACTTAATGAATTAATCATAATTAATTAATTAATCTTGATCTTTATAATTTTTATCGATATTTATTTCGATATTAAATTTTTAGCGATAACGATTTTTTTTTCTTCAAGTCATGAATAATCTTCTATAAGCGAAAAATACAAGACTCATTGCAAAGCGAACATGCCACATAAGAGTATAATCAATAGCCGTCAGTATCGACTATCGAAATATTACAAGCCCAAAAAGTTTCATAGGGGCGAAGCAAAATAGAAGCAAATCAAAAACAAGAAACAAAACAAAGAGCAGAGATTGCAAACCCTTGCCAGGATGTATTTTCAGTGATTTTTGAGGCTTTTGTGTTAAAAGAAATATGGCGACCGAAGCACGTGACCGATGACATTCTCATTATTATTTTTTTCTCCACTAATTTATTTCTAGATTATGCTCAATAAATTTCATCTTGATCGGATGAAGTTTTGTACTTGTCGAATTATGACGTCATAATGGAGGCACATATGACATCATCATTCACAGAGGTTATTCCTCATGGAGAGTTCTTTACAATGAGCCATGTCTCAATTTTTTCTATGCAGTGCTTTTGGAGATATAGAGGTGTAAAGTTTTCGGTTTTTCCAAGATGGCGACCGAACCACCTGACCTATGACGTCATAATTATGTTAAAAAATTACACAGGTGGAGTTGTACGTATCGTGAAAAATTCCTGTCAATCAGACCAACGGTTGCAGAGAAAATTATATTTATTCTGTGCGGACAAAGACAAACAAACGGACTCAAATGCAATACGCTCTCCTCAGGCAAGGGCAACTAGAACAACACTCAGTAGAGAGCATACCTCCGCTTGGTTGGCCATATCACTCAATGGTGAAGAATCACTTATCCATTTTTACTAGCTGGATCCGGATCCGGATCTTCACTAAAATAGAATTGATTCTTCCTTGTCAGATACTCAACCAATCCACCAAGTTTCGTTCAAATCCGTCCATAACTTTTTGAGATATTCCACAATGTATCATTTTTGGCCCCAACTCTCAATGGTGAAGAATCACTTGTAAATTAAATAATTCTCAAATCCGAATCCATATTCAGATCTTCAACAAAATCGAATCTATTTGTCCTTGTCAGACACCCAACTTGTCCACCAAGTTTCGTCCAAATCCGTCCATAACCTTTTGAGATATCCCGCTATGTATCGTTTTTGGCCCTATCTCCCAATAGTGAAGAATCATACATACGCTACATCTCCGCCAAGTTTCGTCCGAATTCGTCCCCAACTTTTTGAGATATCTTGTTCACAAACAAACGGGCAGACAGGGGTGAAAACATCTCCACCCACCTTTGCTGGTGAAGGTAGCAAGCTGTATATCTTTTTCTTTTCTTTTTTTTTTTACATCTGCAACAATGTAGAACACTGGACAGGAAAAATGTACGAGTTGGAGAAGGGAGGATTGGTCGTCTCATGGGAAGTATGTAGGAAAGGTCAACAAGACATTGCTAAAACCATAGCGGAGGAAGTGCTCCAGCCATCCCTTTTCAACTTGGACATTGATCACATTACAGCAGAAGAAGCATGTGTTTCCTGCTATGACGCATGTGTTGAAATTGAGGATGGGAGTGAGCGAGACCATTATGAAATTACAACATTCATAATTAATTCAGTAAATATTGCAATTTCTGAACTTTTAGCCCCTTGAAATTTAGACAACGGGTTGCACAGTTGATGATTGCCTGCCAATGCCATCCGTTGTGAAAGAGCACCTTGGAGAAAATTAATTTTTGATGGACGAGGTGATTAATTAATGATGTCCTGCACTGGCTCTGTGATCGTCCTAAAAACTACAACGAAGGCACGTAGTCGTTCCCACTCACGTGGGACGAGTGCGTGTCCAAAGCTTGAGAATACCTTGAAAAGCAATTCAGGTATCGTTGTAATATTGCATGCAAAGTTTGCATCAAGAACAAGCAAAACTCCAGGTCAACTCTTACATCCTCGTGCACGGACATAGTGGAGTCCTCGATGGTACCACCAATGCCCATCACTAATACCCATCATCAATGTCCATCACCAATGCCCATCATCAATGCCCATCACCAATGCCCATCACCAATCCCAATGCCCATCACCAATGCCCATCACCAATGCCCATCATCAATGCCCATCACCAAAGGATCATGCAGATCAACAGGTCTTTATTTCATGAACATGCAGTCACCATGCCATGGGTGGAAAAGCCATGAGAAGTATAATAATGTACTCTTTTTTTTGAGTTTGTATAAAAAGACAAGTCTTGATGGAGATTTAAATTTTTTTATCTTTTTCTTACAGAAGATGATCAACTTGTGTTTAAGGAATTGTTGACAGATAGGAAGTGGTGAAAAGTTTTGATTTTGGACAAACGTGAAACTGCCTACATCCAAACTAGAAAACATTCATCAAAGCAGATAAAACTAGAATAGCAGTCGGTAGGCCGGATCTGGATTCGGACCTGAACAAAATCGAATCGGCTTGTTCTTTACGCCAAACAAACTCATCCACCACCAACAACAACAACAACAACAACAACAACATGCATTTTAAGGCCATTTTCCCTGCTAGAGCGGGGGTTAGCCTTGCGGTCCCCATGACAATCTTCTCCATTTTGCCCTATTTTCTGCATCTCTCCTTGTTAACCCCCTTGCCCGCATTTCTTCTTCCACCATCTTTAGCCAAGTCTTTCTCGGTCTTCTCCGTCCTCTACTTCCTTCTACATCAATTTCCATCACTCTTCTCAACCAGTCACTTTCATCCTTCCTCAACACATGACCAAACTATCTCAACCTGTTCCTCTTCACAGCATCAATCACAGGCAATATTCCCATCATCTTTCGCAATTCATCATTTGTCTTCCTCTCTCTCGACGATACTCCGCACATCCATCGAACCATTCGCATTTCCACCCTTTCCAGCCTTCGTTGCTGCTCTACGTTCATTACCCATGTCTCGCTCCCATAAATCATAACACTTCTCACACATGCAGCATACACCTTTCCCTTCAGCTTCAGCGACACTCTCCTCCTCATCAGCACGCCACATCCAAAGTTTTGTCATCCACCAAGTTTTGTCATAATCCGTCCATAACTTTTTTTGCCTCCGCTAACAAAGTCGCCGGATGCATTATGTTTTCGGGTTGTCCGTCCTTCCGTCCATCCGGGCTAAACCTCGTTTTTCTCAGCAACCACTAGTCCGATTGAGACGAAACTTTCAGGGTAGGAGTGACACCCATGCAGAAAGGTTTTATGATAATTGTGATGTCACAGGTCACGTGTTATGGCAGCCATCTTGGATTAAAAGCCAATAATTAAAAAATTATTTCTCAGAAATCGCTGAATGGAAAAATTTGAAACTTGGCACATTGTCAAGTACTCCCAATGGGGAACAAAAGCATGATAATGATGACATCATAGGTGAAGTGGTATACCAGCCAAAAATGTTTTAATCGAATTCCTTATCCTAAAAATCTGAAATTGCATGCACATGATCTATGACCCATTTGTTTTGAAATATTACATTTATGACATCATAGGTCACATGGTTTGGCAGCCATAGTGGATTGAAGGAAAATATTAAATAATCATATCTCTGAAACCACTCACCCTATTGATGTGAAATTTTACACATCATTTAACAGATTTAACAGAATAACACACATTTAACATCATCATCTAAACGGTATTTAACAGCACTGTTGCATATGTGGCACGCCACGTGAAAAGGGGGCTTATGGGTGTTTTATGAAAAGGGGGACCACCCCCTTTTTACGTGGCGCGCCACATATAGTCTGAAGATGATGATGTCATAGGTCACGTGGTTTGGCAGCCATCTTGGATAGAAAAACGACCCTTATCCGATCAACACGAAACTTCACAAATGTGATCCCCTACCCATACATATGCAGAGTGATGGGCCGCTATGGGACTATGCGGAGGCATATTGGCGACACAGTCGCATTGTTATAGTTTTAAATATCATGCTATATATCGTTCCATGTAGAATTGAATTCTAGCCATGTCTTTATAACAGGATTTCTTTCCCAACAGGGAATGCAAGTTGTTTTACATCCAGGAGCCAGATAGCTCAGAAGGCAGAGCACTGGTAAACTTCAACCAGAGGACCTGGGTTCATATTCCCAGTCTGGACATAAAATTTTCTCACATATGTCAATTGGTTATTTTTACTCCTGTTCATTTATATGTTGGTATTCTATTGTCTCCCACTGGTTTTTTATTAGCTCACCTGGAACGACGTTCCGGGGAGCTTATGTGATGGCGCGTTGTTTGTCCGTCCATAAACACTTGAAACTTCTTCTCCGAAACCGCTGATGGGATTGCCACCAAATTTGGCACAAATGATATTTGTTGTGTTGTGACTAAAGCCTGTTCACGGCATTAAAAAAGTCGGGGTCTAAGGGGGTTTACCAGGGTCAAAGTGGATCCAGGTTTGACCCCCAAAATAGGAATTTGCTTTTCCTCTGAAACTACACACACGATTTCGATGAAGCTTTACCACAACCTTCAACATCCGTGATGTACCGAAGTTTGTTCACGGCACTAAGAAAATCAGTCTACGGGGGGCAGGGGGGGGGGGGGTCAAAGCAGGTCCAGGTTTGATCCCCAAAAATAGGAATTTGCTTTTCCTCTGAAACTACACACACTATTTCGATGAAACTTTACCACAACCTTCGTCACCCGTGATGTACCAAAGTATGTTCACGGCATTAAAAAAAAATCTGCCCAAAAGAGGTATTTGCTTTCTTCTCCGAAACTACACATGCAATTTTGATGAAACTTCACCACAACCTTAATCACCCAATAATGTACCAATGTTTGCTTCTGGCATTAGAAAAATTGAGGTCTTAGGAGGTATATGGCTTCGGGGGAGTGGGGTTTGCCCCCCAAAATAGGTATGTTTTTCTTTCTTTGTTTAAAGTCTTATTGATTTCGTCAATATGAAGCTTGTATCGTATGTATTTGCTTTCTCCATGACGCTATTTTGTGGTTTCATCTCAGAAATAATTGATGAAATTTTCATCTTAGAAAAAGATGAAATAATTTCATCTTAGTTAAGAAGAATGAATTCTCTGTTCTTACAGCCATGGGGTTGGTGAGCAAACCGTGTTCTTTGGTACCTCATTTATATGAGGGATAAATTAAACAAATTGACCAACCCCGTGGCTGTGGATGTATGATTCCACATGCTGCCCTGTCTTCTAGCAAACATTGAAATTGGTTTAAAATACCCTTAGTCGGTGCAGTATACTGTTTATTCTACCAGGTGAGCACCAGGTGAGCCCCTATGTTTGGCATTTCTACTGGTCCAGTATTTTACTTTCCTGATTGAAACCAGTAGATCCTACGGTTCCAATTTCCTATGGGATTTTTATGGGATTTGTTCTATTGGTTTTCTATTGGATTTTCGACCTGTGAAGAAAGCAGCATGTATCATTTGTGAAGACTTTGGCATATGACTCAGCCAGGATTTGAACTGCCGACCCTCCAGTCAGAGCAGACTCACCACATCCCAGACTCACCACATTGACAGACCTCAAAAACTCCACCTCCTGAACCCTCATACGCAACACTCCAACCCTCTGCCTTTACCCATTGGCCAAAGGCTCAGCCATGTCGTGATGAAATAGGATATGTTAACGACTTTGAAAATGGGAGGAGGGGTGGTGAGGGAGTGTAGGGGCAGTTTGGGGGTGGGGAGCGGAAGAGGAGGGGGGTGGCTGAAGAGGAGCATCCTCGCTTGGGGGATCGAGGTGCACTGCTATATCCCATCCAACTTTCTCGCACAACGTACATCCTATTTACCATGTACATACAATTTACCATGTACATGTACATCCTATTTACCATGTACATGTGCATCCTACTTACCATGTGCATGTGCATCCTACTTACCATGCGCATGTACATTTTGTTTAGCATATACATGTGCATTCTATTTACCACATGCATGTACATCCTATTTACCATTTACATTCGATTTAAAGTTGCACCCTCTCTTGTATTTGGATGCTCGTTGGATTGGAAGATGAAGAAGACACACCGATAACCGTAACATTGACAATTGGAACTAATGGCGGACGAGTGGAGTTGGTGAACAAGATTTTCGTAAAACATTTGGTCTTCTTCCCAATGTAATTAATGTATCTCATGGAGCCTTTTTCAGTCGGAAAGAGAGATAACGTTTAATGGGAGAGTGGTCACCTTGAACAAAATCGTGGGATTTATTTTAGAAGAGGCTCCTTAACAAATCTTAGAAACATTGGACACAAGCTCGAGAGGATGTCCTAAACAAACCCTGTTTCAAATTTCTCATTATCATGAAAAGTCTCGAGAGAACTAATCGCAAACCGTGTTGAAGAGATCAAATAAAAATGAGATGAAATGAATACATCTTCTAAGGTAATTTCAGTAACCCAGTACTGCAGTTTTCTTTCGGCCTACCTTCATTTTGGACACCGTATCTTTTCACGATCCTTTTGATGTCTTTGATGACAGATGAGATGTGATTTCGAGTTCACCTGTTCTTTTCTTACGAGTGTGAAGCATGAGAAGGTTGTGGTATCTTTTCTCCTTGATTGTGTTGCGCAGGTGTGTTTTAACCTTCACTGTGCAGAGAATGATCTTCGCTTGATGCTGCACCCATGGGCGCCAGAAGGTCTATCTGGAATAGTTTTCTGATGTTGGACTATTCCTTGCTCACCCATTTGTAGTTCACGCTGATAGACACGACTGTGTCTATTAAAGTAACTGCCTTGACGTCGGGTCGTGCTTGGTGAAGGAGTCTCCACTGAGGACCTTTGGGTCACTTTCCAGTTTGTCAATGTTGATATTGTTTCCATCCAACTCCTCTCCTTTATCTTGATGCCAACGTCGTCGTATTCCTAGTCAGTTCAATTTGCATCTTGCAACAAGATTTCTTCAATGTCACTCAACAACTTGTAGGCTACTTGGTGGAATCGATGGTCAATGCTTTTGGTGCATGCATAAAATGCTTCGTAATATATAGCACTTTGCAGAATTGTTTGACATTTTGAAATATATATTCTTCGGCATCACCATGTTCATGTCGCTTAGATACCTTTAGTTGTCTTGGGAGAGTTGATGCCCTTGGCATGCCCATACACTCGCACAAAGGAATCTCTTTACGCAAGCTACTGCCGTCCGCGCAGTTATTGCCGGTTGTTGCGGTGTGGTTGCAACTTCTTCACACATGCTGAACACGTTTTTGGCTAAGTGAAGGCCAAAAACCACGTTATATGTACCAAGTTTAACGGACCAACCCCGGCGATCTGTGTTGGTTGGATGTTGTACCTGGCTGTGTTGGATGTCACCCTTGGTGCGTTCATGAGCGATCTGCTGCAATGTCTTAACAAAGGCCTCACAACTTCTCAGGATGGCAGAGATAGCTTTTGTGCGTAATGTCCATCTAGTGGGACACTAGATGGACATTTCCATCTAGTGGAAAGTGACCCATATAGGATCTTTTGCATCATCGTACTTTTCTTCAATGTGTTGGTACTGAGCAATTCTTTTGGGAGAACTCCGAAGGAAGACAACAGGCACACATTCCATTCAGCTTGCTCTACCTCGCCAATGATTGTAGGGCTGCATCAAGGCTAAGGTTCAGGCTGGAGTTCCCGAAGGCAGTGTTCTGGGCCCTGTGCTTTTTCTGGTCTTCATCAATGATCTCTCCGACTCTCTGGAAATTCCGCTCTATCTCTTTGCTGATGACTGCACTCTCTGCCGCTCCATTCCTCATCCCTCAGATCGGCAGTCTGCAGCCTCCTCACTCTCGGTAGACCTCGACAAAATCACAGACTGGTCAAACAAGTGGAACATGTCTTTCAATCCTGACAAATCTCACACTTTTACTATGTCTCTCCGAAAAGACCGACTGGAAAACCCTCCCATCTACTTTCTCAACAATCCTCACCAGGAAGTTCTGTCGCTCAAGCTTTTGGGTCTCACTATCTGCCATGATCTTTCTTGGGAAAACCATATTTCCAAGCTGGCCTCCAAAGCCAGTCGCCAACTGGGCATCCTCCGTCGTGTGAAGTCCTTCCTTGGCACACCTGAGCTCCTCACCACATACAAGGCTTTCATCCGCAGCTCAATGGAATACTGTTCCCCCCTCTGGGCCGGTACTCCTGCCTCACACCCAGCTCGGCTTCACGCTGTTGAAACCAAAGCTTTCAGAATCATTGGAATCTACTGCGATGAAGCTAACTCCGAGGGCCTTTGGTGGGTTGTCGATGTGTGGATTTTGTTGCGGACAAAACTAATTTTGTTGCGGATCCCGGGTTCGGCGATGTACTAGGGGGGTCTGGCCCTTTCCCCCCTCAAACTCCGGGTCCACTGAGGTCGCCGACCACAACTACTAAACTCGTGGTTGACGGATTGCTAGGCAACTCCAGCCGCCGAGCCTGCAGCTGCGCGTGGAAGGGTTAACTGTCACAACCCGAATACCTTCGGACACATGCAGCCGTGAGGACGGGGACTGAACCCCGCACAAGTCACACTTATTCCTGACGCCCGAGCGGTTGTGCGTCGCGTGACCCGTGCCGTTACACTATCGGACCCGATTGAGCGGTTTTAATTTGGGCGATGCTAGGTCAATGGATGGGAAATGACAATGATGGCCAGGTTGGAAGTACCAAACACAGTATTTATTTACAGGTTGTAAACCTGCAAAGAGTATTTATTAAAGAAAGTAAAACAGTATAAATATTAAGTATAAACAGTATAAAAAACTGTAAACAGTATAAATATTAAATAAAGTAAACAGTAAACAGTATTTAAAACACAGTATTTATTTAAATAAACACAGTATTTCACTCACTCACTGCAAGCAGGTTGGTGGTCTTTTTCTCTTCTACCAACTCCTCTCCGGCCTTGCTCCCCCAGCTCTCTCTGTGCTCTGTCCCCCAAATATTCCTACAGGTCGCACAAGATCTGCCAGCAACTCTCATGGTGAAACTGCCAAAATCTAGGCTCTCTGCTCACCTTCACTCTTTCATTCCTCTTTTCTCCCGCCTCTGGAACAAACTCCCCCACTCCCTTCAATCCCACTCCTCCCTCCAGGTCTTTAAAGCAGCTGTTCACCACTATCTCTTATCTTCCCCCATCCAAAACCTTGATCTTTTCTACCCCTGCTAATTCACCCCAGATCCACTTTTTTGAAATTACACCTTCCTTCCTGGAAGTCCTTGCAGTGTCCAAATGTTTTATACCGCTCCCACCTCCCCCCAAGCCCTCTCCCTCCCACAGTTCTCTCGATGTCCCTGCTCTCAAATGTTGTGTTTGTGTCCTTCCCCCTCTCTCCCCATGTTGTCGACCGCTCCCCTTATTTTGTGTTTTCTGTGTCGGTTTGACTTTTTGTGTGATTAATGTTAGCTCTTTCACGAGCCTCGATCTTGTATACAAAAAAAAAAAAGGTTGGCACAGTGCAAGTAGACAGCAGAAGGACCATTTTCTTGCACATGGGCAGCAACCCCACTAATGGAACCAACCATCATAGCTGCGCCGTCCTGCCCTTGCCATCTGCAGTCTTCCAACTTCAAGTCGCAATGAAGCAAGAAGTCAGTTTCAGCATCGGTTTTATCCAGTACCCTCATTCTGATGAAGTCCTCGTTTACCTCCATGTCTGTGGGATTTATCCATATCAATGCACAGGTAAGCTGTTATTTATTACTGACATCCCTGGATTAGTCTGCAATCAGACTGCAAAGTCGAGACTATGCATGTCCTCTAGGATTGACCTTAGGACTGCATTCCCTATTATTTCCATCAATTAATCAATGATGTCATGGCTCAATGTCCATCTTGAACCCACTGCTGCAGTTCAGCATATTCTCAACTCTCATCAGAAGAATCTGCTGGAGGTTACTCTCTAATTTAGAATGTCCAAGACCTTGATGTGCCAGGTATCTCGCTATTTATCTCCTTGAGCAGCATCAAACGGCAGGTTTCTTGGACGTTTCATAGTTCTTGGTTCAGCTGTACTGCTACGTCTAATTTTGGATCAACAAAAAAACTAACCTTTGTCCCTGACTCTGGATGACAATGTGATTTCAAATGTTGATCTTTTTTTTGCAATTGCAAAAATTTCCTGAGCTGAATGCATCTTCTCCACAGTTGCTGAAGTTGTCTAAACTTTTAGAATGCCCATGTTTGCAAAAATAACAGAATATTGTGCCTTTTGATAAGCAATATCTGATCCATCGATGTATAGTGAAAATCGCCGACGGCAGTCTGCTCTGATTTTGCATGAGTCGTGACTTGTGTTGCCCATGTTCGTTTTCACACATGAGCCGTTGACTGATACGGCCTTGGCTGGGTACAGCATTAGGTCTGACATGACCTCTGTTGGACCCTTTGTCAATTCTTCATTTCTCTTTTTATGTTTATTGGATACTCTGTCAAGGCTTGTGGTCAGGTTTTCACCTCTTCATGTCTAGACATCGGATTTTCTTGTCTCACCATTGACTCTTCAGGTCGAAATGTTATATAGTTCTTCTGGTATGAAAGTTGACTTTCCCGGTCTGACACTCGGCTCTTGCGGTCTTGCTGCCTGCTCTTCCGATATGACGGTCGGTTCTTCCTGGATTACTGTCTGTTCTTACAGTTGTGCTGTTGACTCTTCTAGTCTCACTGTCGACTTCTTCAGTCTTGAAGTGGGCTCTTCAAGGATGACTGACGGCTCTTCTGGGTTGACCTGCAGCTCTTGAGCTTTAACTGCTGGCTAAACATTTCCCATCTGGCTGTCGGCTCTTCTGGTCTGCCTTCCAGGTCTTTGGGTATGATTGACGAATTTTCTTGGTTTGGTAACATTTTGACTGGACTTCTAGCTGTATTGAAAGAACTTGTTCCCAGCTCTGTCTGTCCTGGTACTTGTTTTACAGGACCAGTAGTTGGCCTGCCTGGATTTTTCTCTCGGGAAGCCTTTGAGAAAAATGTCAGTTTGGCCATTTTACAGGCAGCCTGCTTGAGTTTGTCATCGTTCTGACGTTTCCTTCTCTCTGCGTGGGGCATAATGAATAGTCGCATGCCTGCAATTACACAAAATGTCAGACTTTGATTCTGACATTTTCAGGGATAATCAATTTTCAGACAATCAGACAATCATATCCTTGAATTTCAGCCCTAATTCTTTTTTTTCCATTTTTACTAACTTAACAAGGACTCGACATTACCTCTCATTTTTGGTTGCTTTAAATGCCAGCCAAAATGATCGTATTTTATCGATCGCATCATAACTCTCCAGCCAGAAAAAAACCCCAAAAACAGTAGGGGCAAAGTTATCTTTACACCCTCCCTCCCCTCTGCCCGTTTCCACCACCCCCCCACTCCTTGGTACATGTTTATATTTGAAAATATTTATTTAAGTTGTCTTGGTTGAAGTTAAATTCTTCGTTTGTTGAGGCTCTCAGTCGCAATATTGCCTGAGAGTTCAACTACGCTGCTGATGCAATGCCCTCTCTATGTTAGGGCACAAATTTGGAATTTGCTCAGGTGCCATGGATTGCTCGCCAATCTGATCCCGAAGGACACCGTTAGAGCTTTACCACCTACCAAATAATTCGAGAATACTGGCCATCCAATTTAACGTAGATCCGAGGGTCAGGGACGGCATACACATTGATAAATCACCCTGCCTGTGAAACACTGGTATGACCGTTTATCCTCGGGCCGAGATCCGATCCCCAACTAGATAGTTAGAGGTGAGTTTGCATACATCGAGCAGGTGAGTGTTCGTACTTCTAGGGCATGAGTATGCATATCTCTAGGATAAAGGCCATCCTGTCATCCTAAGTTTAAACTGCAAAAGCCATTTGGCAGTTTTCAGTTTTGACAGCTTTAGGAGATGACGTAACAGATGTTATCCTGGCAGTGACACAGAAACATGAAATTGATTAATTGCTGCACTTAGGATGGCTATTATTCAAGCCATCAAACCAGAATTGAAAGAGTTTATTGCATACAATATCGTCACATAAGAAGACATTAGACAATAATGTCTTTGTCCTATCCAAATATCATGAATTCAATATTTTTCAAAACTAAAATCAATTTTCTTCTGTTTCGCCATCCCATTTGGCATTACATCAGTATTAACGTACTTACAAATCTTGTGATTGAACAAGGAAAGACAAGGAAACGTAGAAATGTCAAAACTGCCGGTACTTCCAATTAAGAATTGAGAAGAGAATTCAGGCTTTTTTTTCTTTATGGTAGCCCGTAGGGTAAAGCCATCTTAAACAGTGTCTTTCTGTCTGTATGTATGTATGTATGTATGTCCCTCACAAGCTTACACCAATCAGAGCTGAGGATCTGATCACATGACAGGGGTGATGTCATGTGATTACGTCTATGATGTCATACGGCATACCACAGCTGAATCCACACACCGCCATTTTGATTTCTATGCCATTCAAGCCGAACATATCATTGATCCTGTCATATATCACAATCACCATGCTCGACCTTTACGTTTTTCATTCAGTGTGAAACACAAACAAACCGATTGTTAAAGTGACCATCAAATATCGAAAGCATTCGGTGTTACGTCTCTTCCAACAATACGGTACGTATAGGCCTTAGGCTTCATGCCTCACTTACGGGCCGTTTCGCACAAATTCAGCCCAGGTTTCTTAATACAGTAGTGTATCGTTTCAGTAGTATCGTTTTCGTAATAGTAATAATAATAATATAGTAAATATGACCATAACACTTTAATCCCAATGTCGTGAATACAAAGTTAATGGATTGAAGTGGTGTATGGTTCATGAATCAATGATAAGCGGTGTACGGACAAACAACCACGGAAGTAAGGAATTCGCCTCGGTTTTTTGATCGCATGTTATTAACCCAACCCTTGTGGGGTATATAGATTGCAGTAGATCTTCCCTCAGTTCTGTAAGTAAAACGTACCTCACGGATGTCGGGATTCCTCCAAATTTCTTTGTTTAATGTTATAAACGGCATTAGCGACTGTTAAAAAAGCTAATCATATGTGTTTGTGGTTTATATTACAAGCCTGGCTACGCCGCTGTTAGACTTTTGGTCTTGTGATTAAGCAACAATGATTAATAAAGCTCCAGCAACTCATTGCACATCTTGCCTTTCCTATATGACCATGGTGCACACCCACACCACATTAGTCACAAGTTTTTGTTTTGATTTGAGGCAATCTATTTATTATGTATACTAGCAAGTTGACCGTGCCTGCACTGGATTCTAAACGGGGTAGAAATGGAGGAGGTGCAAAAATACAAATGGCGTCTTCTGTCATTGAGCTGGAAAGCTGGGAGCAACAATTCACATTTATTGCCACATCTGATGCAATTTAAATGCTCTAATGGCGGTGAGGTGCTCCGTTTGAAATTGATTGTTCGATATATAGTACTGTATGTAGCTTTTTGACACCTAGGGTCTGTAATAAAAGTTTTACTGGTATCAAAGCCAGTGACCAAATGCAAATTAATAGCAGGAGGATAAAATGTGGCAGAGATTAAAAAAACCTACCCCAATTCCCCCACATGCTCAACTGATGTTGTTTGCCTTCCCTACCATTACCCCCATCTCCTCCCAAACATATTTCCCTCCTCTCTGCACTGCTTCCCCACTCCCAATGAACCTCCTTCCTATCTCCTATCATTTTCCCTTCTCTTCTTTTCTCAATTTAGATTTTCTCTCCATCCCTCCTTTCTCTCCATCCCTCTCTCCATCCCTCCGTCGATATGCAAAAATATACCCAAGCAACTATCAGTTGACAACAACACTTTTCTTCTCAAAGTATATTATCACTGCCCAGTATTTTAAAACTCACCTCCATCCCAGGACTCACATAAAAACAAGGCAGGACTTTAAAGCACATAAAGCGCCAAAGATTCTAAAGCACATGACATGAAAGCGCTAAAGGAAGATGAGAGCTTCCAACAAAGAAAATCTTCTAACTCACTTCCTTCCATTCACTCTTTCCATCTGCTCTTACAATCATTCTCCATTCCGAGTATATTCCATCATTTGTTTTTCTTTCCCTACATCTCTTTTTCATCTGTCTTTAGTTTCCTCTATCAGCTTTACTTTAAAGTCCCTGCAATGACACATAAGGCAAAATCAGTTACTAATCATGTAATGTCAACTACTATGACGATATCCACAGATACATACATATATATACATATATATATACACGAGTATATTTAAAAAAAATTTTTTTTTTTTTTTTACGTAAATGGCTCAAGGGATAAATAGGGAATAGATTATAATAATCATTTCATATTGCATGTCAGAATAAGTGTCATGCAATTTAATTAATGAAATTAACAAGACAGCATTGAATGAACTGTTTAGAGAAAGCTCTTGACCTCCCCTATCTGAGTGCTTGTGGGTAATCCCCGTTTTTCCCTTCCATACACTCTAACATTCCTGGTGTAAATCTGTCTATGTGTTTTTCCATTAAACAGAACTGTGAAAAAAGGTTGCATTGCAACCTAATACGAGGTTCCTGCCATGTGCCCACAGCAAGCAAAGCATGTGAATAGAAAATTACAGGTCCCCTCCCCAGCCAATCAGCACAGGCATGGGATCCTCACACAGACATCAGATAAGAAGGATGGCCAGAGAGGACGTGATGGAGAGCACTGCTGATGCGGAGATCCCGCACTGGGTGAATATCCCGCTGTGGTGAGGAGATCCTGTGCTGGGGGAATATCCTGCTGTGGTGTAGTGATCCTGCACTGGGGGAATATCCTGCTGTGGTGTGGAGATCATCAATTTGGTTTCAGACCTGGTCACTCTACTCTGGACATGCTGCTTCTGCTTTCTCAACAATGGATGGAGGTCCTCAATGCCAAACAGGAAATTAGAGCAGTCTCCCTTGACATATCACGTGCCTTCGATACGGTCTGGCACGCCGCTCCGCTCACCAAACTCTCCTCCTTTGGTATCCATGGAAATATCCGTGCATGGCTGGCGGACTTCCTCTCTAGTCGTAGTGAACGTGTGGCCCTGAATGGCTTTCTCTCACCTCCTCTTCCTGTTCAGGCTGGAGTTCCGCAAAGCAGTGTTCTGGGCCCTGTGCTTTTTCTGGTCTTCATCAATGATCTCTCTGACTCTTTGCTGATGACTGCACTCTTTTGTGCCGCTCCATTGCTCATCCCTCAGATCGGAAGTCTGCAGCCTCCTCGCTCTCTGCAGACCTGGACAAAATCACAGACTGGGCAAACAAGTGGAACATGTCTTTCAATCCTGACAAATCTAACACTCTTACGATGTCTCTCCGAAAAGACCGACTGGACAACCCTCCCATCTACTTTCTGAATAATCTTCTCCAAGAAGTTCTGTCACTCAAGCTTTTGGGTCTCACTATCTGCCATGATCTTTCCTGGGAAAACCACATTTCCAAGCTGGCCTCCAAAGCCAGTCGCCGACTGGGCATCCTCCGTCGTGCGAAGTCCTTCCTTGGCACACCTGAGCTCCTCACCACATACAAGGCTTTCATCCGCAGCTCAATGGAATACTGCTCTCCCCTCTGGGCTGGTGCTCCTGCCTCACACCTAGCTCGTCTTCACGCTGTTGAAACCAAAGCGTTCAGAATCATTGGAATCTCCCGCGATGACGCTATATCCGAGGGCCTTTCACTTACTCACCGCAGGCAGGTTGGTGGTCTTTCCGTCTTCTACCGACTCCTCTCCGGCCTTGCTCCCCCAGCTCTCTCTTGGCTTTGTCCCCCAAATATTCCTGCAGGTCGCACAAGATCTGCCTGCAACCCTCTTATGGTTAAACTGCCAAAATCAAGACTCTCTGCTCACCTTCACTCCTTCATTCCTCTTTTCTCCCGCCTCTGGAACAAACTCCCTCACTCTCTTCAATCCCACTCCTCCCTCCAGGTCTTTAAAACGGCTGTTCACCACCATCTCTTATCTTCCCCAATCCAAAACCTTGATCTTTTCTACCCCCGCTAATTTCACCCCAAATCCACTTTTTTGAGGTGACTTTTGTCTTCTTTCCTGGAAGTCCTTGGTGTCCTTGCGTTTTATACCTATCCTGCCTCCCCCCAGGCCCTCTCCCTCCTAAACATCTCTGGATGTCCCTGCTCTCAAATGTTGTATTTGTGTGCTTCCTCTCCTTCTCTTCCCATCTTGTCGACCGCTCCCCTTTTTATATACTTTGTTTGCTTGTTTGTTTGATTTGTTTGTTTGATAAATGTTAGCTCTTTCACGAGCCTCGACTCTGTATACAAAAAAAAAAAAGCCTCCTGTGCAGACAAGGCCAGGTAGATGACGGGCAGAAACATACCCGGAAAGCTCTTCAAGCACTTTAATGGTCGTCGGCATTGGCAGTTTGCCCAGAGAACTGCAGGCCATGGCATTATAGTATGCTGCGGCTCCCTGACTGAGGGCGGAACAGTTTTACGAGGGGCCACCCCGCAGGGCGTGACGGCCCTGATGATGGCACCACCCACAGACCATGGACGGCCAATAATGGGAATTGCCGCCCATGAACACAGTTCCACAGGAGGTCCGCACATGTGCTTTTAGTGGGGGGGCCAATGTAGCAGATTGAAATGCCCGGTGAAATTGCTTGTTAATTTGTGGACACTGGTTGGGCTGTCTTTAGGGATGATATAAGTTCTAGAAAAAATATGTCTCCAATTGTTTCAAGTTCTTTATGGCGGCCATTTTGGATTTTCAAAATGGCGGATGTCGAAAACGTAAAATTCCATTATCTTGGCTTCTAAATGACCTAGAGTTTCGATTCTGGTGTCCAGTTGTACATTTTTGGGGATAGAGAATTGAATTAGTAGGGGAGCTCCCAATAGAGTTCGTGACCATTTTCCCGTGATCAAGGTTTGAAGGTTGATTTTGAAAGATAAAAATATATATAAAAAAATAAGCTTGGGTATCTTTTTTTAAAATGCGGGCTAACTCGGCCAGAGGACAAAATCCAAGATGTCCGCCAAAACCGCGAAATCGGGCATATTTCCGCCTACGTGAATGCTACATATACATATTGGGTGTCCATATGTGGGTTTTTCTGGGCCCAGATCTTGCATCTTACATCAGTCAAGTGATATTGTGACTTAAAATGATATTAAATGATTAATGTTGACCAAAATCCAAGATGGCCGCTGCAAAAAACCATGTATTGTATATGTTCATAATTGTGCATACCATAGATTCATCGCTGGCGTCTAAATACAGTTTTACATGACTAGTGTTTTCATTTATAACCTTATTGTTACTATGAATGACTTTTTGAGCAGGTAACGAACCAAGATTGCTGCCTTATCTACAAGATGGTTTGATTAAGTTTGCTGTAAATTGCCTAGGTGCAACTGATGACCAACTCGTCTCAATTGTAGCGCAACGAATTAGAGCTGAAGCAGCAAAAGTATCGCCAATGATCTGGCCACCTCACATTGACGATTTACTCAATGAGGACGAAACAAGCAGCCTACTGAAACAGCTCATTTCCCGTCTAAAGTCTTCAAAACCTCAACGTGACCTTGATATGGAGGATGACGACTCTGCAGTTATCGCTTTGACTGCCTTGCTCTCTTCATATATGACAGGCAAACGAACTTCATTTGGAACAAGGTTGTCTGTTATGATACACGGACTAACCAGAAGCCGGGAACTTGTCGAGTTATTGAAAAAATTCTCAATTGGGATCAGCTACAAACACGTGCTACATCTCTATGATGCTTGGGCCAAGTACGATATTGAGCAGAACAAAGCATGTCCAGAGGAGCTTGCACTGGGTATGCCAGGGACAGCAGTAATGGACAATGATGACTTTTCTGAGGACACGCTAACTGGCGCGAACACTTCACACCGTACAAATGTTATGTTTGTCCAGCCACTTGATTTGGTTCATGCTCCAGAGGAATCGGCCCCAGAATTAACAATTCCCAAGTCTAAAGAAATGAAGCATCTTTGCATCGATCAGCATAAAGTCCATCCTTACAAGACTGTCCAGCGTGGAGCTCCAAGTATGCGAACAGGTGTTGACATTACTCCTTCAGATACTAAAGTCCAGAGGCAGCGAGGACTCATTCATGCCATGGCACGTCTAGATGAGACTCATACACCACCTGCACCATGCAGTCAAACAGTTGGGGGATTTGCAGGTTTCCAGTCAACAGTTCAGCCGCATGTTGTCAAAAGCAAGCCGTATTACTTCTTGACTTTTCCAAATCCTCCTGGAAAATCTGTAGTGCACGAAATAATGTGCTGGATGGTTGATGCAGCAGGCAAAAAGAACATGCCCTTCATCCAGTTGGTAGGAGATCAACCAGTGTATGCCTTGATAGTGCAAATGAGATACGAACACCCTGATAAATTCAGTGTCGTGTTGCCTTCTATGGGCCCATTTCATATTCACATGTCTTACATTTCTGCCATGAATAAGCGTTTTCACGGGTCTGGCTTGTCTGACATCCTCGTTGCGGCAGATGTTATTGCAGAAGGGTCTGTGGACCAGGCATTACGGGGCAAACACTACAAGAGGAGCATACGATGTCTCCGATTGATGTATGAAACTCTGCTGAGAAGAATCATACAACAGTCACTACAGAATGGGGGAAGCATCTCAGATGAACTTGAAGCTCACTTGACTGTCCTGCGGAATCCTTCCTCAACAGCAGAAGAACGGCAGGAATGTTATGCACTTCTGGAAGCCAACCAAGAGGTTATTTCATTGGTGGCAGATGAGTTCAATAGAATTGAGGAGTCCGGTGGTTCAATGGCAAAGTACTGGATCACATTTATGGAGATGACTGAAATATTGATGATGAATCTGCATGCGTTGAGAATCCAGAACTGGGAACAATTCAAGTCGACATTACGTTTAATGCTACCATGGATCCAGATTTATGACAACGATAAATATGGACGGTGGTTGGTTGAGTATTGGCTGGAAATGGAATCCCTCCCAGAGGATGTAGCACAATACATGCGAGATGGCTTATTTGCTCAATCCATGTCGGGAAAGCCTTACTCATGTTTGCCATTGGATCTCTGGATCGAGATGACAATGAACAAGGGTTCAAAGATGAAAGCTGGCTGGCTCAAAATTTTGAAGAACGAAAAGATGCTGCTGTCACATTCCCGAAATGCTAACAATGTTAATAGAGTCCGATCCTCACTGCATGATCTTGCCAGCACATCAGAATCAAAACGACATCACAGTGAAAATGCTCCCACTCGCATGAAGGAAGACGAACAAGCTGTACAAGATATTAACAACTGCATCACTGAATTCGGCTGTGACCCTTTCAATGAAGAAAACAAGCTCTTGAAGTCACTACAGTCTGGAATGGTAGCTTCTGATGACCTCATTCAAGATTTTGAATCGGTCCACACCGATGGCGAGAAATGCTTGAAGGCATTCTGTGAAGACAGAATGTTCAGCAGCAACAAACCTTTCCATGCAACCATTCACAGGAATTTGAGACGGAACTTCAGCAACCCACCTTCAGTCAAGACTGGCGAGCGCATCATGAAGTCAGACGCAATGGAGAACAGAGCGATGGCAGCAGTTGTCTCACTTGCTGAAAATGACACCGAAAATTTCACCTTGTCAGAGATAATGTCGTACCGAGTCACAGATGAATGTCTGCCAATATTCAATATCAACGGCACCATGAAAAAAGTGCAAAAATCTAAGTTGGTAGAAAAATTCAAGCTACATGCGTTGGAACCAACACCAGACAAGTACACGGCGATCCTGGACATGGGATTTATATGGCGTTTGTCTACGCCATCGGTAGAAGACAGGGAAAAGGCTGATGGAATTTCCTACACCTGGGGAGACTACGCATCGAAGGTGTTCGCCGTCATTATGAGCAGACATAAATATGCATCACAAGTTGTGTTTGTCAATGACAGATATGATGTTTCCCTGACCGTCAAGGATAGCGAACGCAAGCTTCGAAAAAGCACTTCTGGATTTTCAGATGGCTCCAAGAATGTATTTTTCAAGCAGTCGGACAAATTCCCATCTGCCAAAGGATTTCAAGACTTCTTCCACAATGCAACAAACAAGCAGCACCTACAGATCTTTCTCAGAAACGAGTTCAGCGTGTTGTACCGAAACTATTCTAACACTGAATTTGTCTACTGCGTTGGGCCCACATGTGTCAATCTATCGACAGGTTTGCCTGTTACAGACTTCCAGTGTGAACAGTTAGAAGCAGACACATGCATGTTCTTCATCTACTCACAAATACGTAAAGCTGGAATAGAAACACCTGTTATCATCGACGCAGAATATACGGACGTGCTTGTATTGGCATCGTATGTTGCTCATAGAACTGAAGGGGTGCTCGCAATGAAGTACAAAAAGCAGTTCATAGATTGTACAGCTTTCTGCCCGAAGGAAATAGCAGATATCATAGTTCCTCTTCACTTCCACAGCGGCTCAGACACAACAGCAGCATTCTTTGGACATGGGAAGAAAACCATCTTCGACATATCATCCACTTCACCTGAAGCTAGAGCGTTCCTCAGTGAAGTAGGGAAACACCTACCGGTCCCTCAGCAGGTGCTTGATCATATGACGCTGCACACCATACGGTACATATACAAGGACAAACAAAGTACCACTCTGTGTGATGCTCGGGCCAGGAAGTGGCGACAAATGAAAAGGAAATCAATACTGCGGCTTCCACCAGACAAAGAATCCCACGATTTGAAAGTCAAGAGAGTGAACTATCAAACCTACGTGTTGCTCAACTACGAAAAACCTGATGCGCCACCGTCTCCTTTATCTCATGGCTGGCATCTTGAGGAAGGCATGTGTCTTCCATTGAGGTACATTCACCCAGCACTCCCAGAAAAACTAACTCAGGCTTTGGAAAGCAGCCCAACTATGGATGATCCAGTCGAGTCTGGGTCCGAGACGGACGATTCGGACAGTGAATAACAATTTCAATCTATCCAACACAAACAAACTGTTATAACAACTATTGTCATTTTCAACCCTACCGTATATGCTACTTGTGCAATGTGTATCACTGCTTGTAAATGTAATGTCATGTCACTGTAAATATAATAAAACAAAATAGAGAAAGATAAATTCTTTCTTACTGATTGCAAATGAAAACCTTGAACATTGTGTCAAATAAAAGACGTTGCAATAGATACAATGTACAGTAGCCATAACTGCTTATCTAACGGGCGAGAGGCAGCCATCTTGGTTCGTTACCTGCTCAAAAAGTCATTCATAGTAACAGTAAGGTTATAAATGAAAACACTAGTCATGTAAAACTGTATTTAGACGCCAGCGATGAATCTATGGTATGCACAATTATGAACATATACAATACATGGTTTTTTGCAGCGGCCATCTTGGATTTTGGTCAACATTAATCATTTAATATCATTTTAAGTCACAATATCACTTGACTGATGTAAGATGCAAGATCTGGGCCCAGAAAAACCCACATATGGACACCCAATATGTATATGTAGCATTCACGTAGGCGGAAATATGCCCGATTTCGCGGTTTTGGCGGACATCTTGGATTTTGTCCTCTGGCCGAGTTAGCCCGCATTTTAAAAAAAGATACCCAAGCTTATTTTTTTATATATATTTTTATCTTTCAAAATCAACCTTCAAACCTTGATCACGGGAAAATGGTCACGAACTCTATTGGGAGCTCCCCTACTAAATGAAACCTTCTTTAATAACCTACAAGGGATAAAAATAGGTTTTTATGGCACAGCCGAACCAGTGTCCAAAATCTAACTTAATGCACATCTATCTTAATTGTTATTTGTTATTTGTATGTTCCAGCTTCGTGACCCTGAGCTATGATGGAGCCAAAAAGCAAGAAAACCAAGAAAGAAACTGATTTCACACTTTGCATTCAGTGCCAGGATCCCCAAGGTGCACTAGTGACTGAGCCAGCACTGGGCTCATATGCAAAGTTTCTCCAGTTCATCCAGGAGAGGGCACGATATGGTGATGCCGACTTCAAACAGATCAGCGAACGATTAAGCTGTTTCACTGCCACTGACTTGAGGAACAATAAAGCAAAGTGGCACCGGGCATGTTATGGATCTACATGCAACACTGCTCACCTGGAGCGTGCTAGAGTTCGCCACCAGAAAGCCTACGAACATGGCGACACCCAGCATCTTCATAAGAGGTGTGGACGTCCTTCTTCTGCACCTGCCGCTGCAAGTACCTCAGGTTCTACGCAAGACGAGACTCTTCGCTTCACACGTTCATCATCAACTCCATTCAACAGAGACCTTTGTTTCTTCTGTCAAGAGGTCACTAAGGAAAGTGTACATGTTGTATGCACGTTCAACGCAGGTAAACAGCTGAAGAAAGCTGTTGAAGAAGGCAGCAACCACAAGTGGAAAGTTCAGCTGAGTGCTGCCATCAGTGCACATGATGCTCATGCGATCGACGTCAAGTATCATCTCCCATGCTGGGTGCAGAATGTCCAACGTGCTCCCAAGAGTGGGACATCAAGTGATGACAAAGAACACATACTGCAAGAAACTAATGTTATCAAAATAGCCGCAGACATTGAGTTTGTCAGCCTTGTTCGCTCTCTACTCCAAGCTGGTGAAATTCTCAACATGTCTGACCTGAAGTCGGTTTACTCCAGGATTCTTGACAATAATGGTGTGCACAATGTCCCATCACCTACTACCCAAGGCATGAAGGAGAAAATCAACTCTCACATTGATGACGTTCACTTCATGAAACCAAAACGTCGAAACGAGTCAGACTGTGTATTCTCCACTGCCGTGCGTGATGCAGCTGTCAAAGATGCAATGACGAAGACAAATGAAAAAAACATCGAACAACTGTTTGAGAGTGCCTCTGTTCTCCGCAGTGCCATTGCTTGTCAGAACAAGCACCCATGGCAATTTGAAGGAGAAATGAACACTGATGATGCTGAAAAGCATGTACCCAAAGTACTCTATGCTTTCCTCCGCTGGCTACTGGAAGGACCAGCCACGAGCATTGAGCCAGAGACTATGCGCTCAGCCACTATTCATCAGTCAGAACATCATGTACGGCTACAAGTCAAAACGCCAAGTCACGTACAAGCCCAAAGAGCCAGATGCACCATTCCGCCATCGCTTAGAATGGCCACAGCAGCTTGCCGTTGCCATTGTAGTCCATCAGTCCACCAGAAACAAGAAGCTTCTGGATTTCCTGCATGGGTTCGGTCTGTCTGTTGATTATAGTCGGATCTTGCGGTTGGAGACACAGCTGGCCAACTCAGTCATAGAGTCTACGACAGAACAGGGTGTATACTTTCCAAGAACCATGCGCATAGGGACGTTTGTCTTCTTTGCAGTGGACAACAGTGACTTCAATGAAGACACACCTGATGGGAAGCGGACACTCCATGCTACAGCCTGGGCACTCTACCAACGACGGGAACATGCACCCTCCACAGATGAACATAGAACACTGACACTACATGACCGAAAGGCCAGACACCGCTCACTCAAGGTTCTGACTGCTCCAGACTTTGTTCCTTGCCAAGCACCAAACAAACAATCTGCCACAGGTACCACGTATAGCTTCAAGACACGGTCAAACCCAGATGTCACCAAGCCGTACTCTGCGACGGACACAGTGTGGCTACTTTCACGCACAATCATGCGAACAGCTGAAGCTGAGGACGTACAAGACGACATCATCCCACCAGATGACCAGCTGCAAGCTGCAGAACCCCAGCATGCTGACCCTGTTGGGTCACTCGTCCACGATCCAAAACAACCACCTGGCAGTAGGATCAAGCATCACGATATCCCAACTTGGACAGCCTACAACTCACTGCTCTCCTCTTCGAAGCCTCTGACAGAGGTCAACGCCCTGCCATTGGTAGCAGCACCAGCCCATGAATGGCAAACACTGATAACAGTCTTGAAACAGACACAGCAAATCAACTGCATGGTCATGGGTCCCGATAGGAAGACAGTGATCACCTTAGACATGGCCCTGTATGAGCGAGCCAAACAGCTGGAGATGACCAGAGATGACTGCAAAGGCAAGTGGGTACTGCGACTAGGGGAGATGCACACTGTGATGGCTGCACTGAGGGCTGCTGGGAATGCCATAGAGGACAGTGGTCTTGACGAGGCTTGGTCTGAGGCTGATATCTATGGCCCAACAACGACCAGACAAATACTGGAAGCCAAGCACATGAAGAGGGCTTTGGAGGCCCACATCACCACTGTCCAAGCCCTCTTCGACCTCTATGTGGACGAATTCTTCCAAGAGCATCCCCATCTGAGGGGCCCATGTACCCAGTCAGCACAACAGGTTGCCCAGAGCTGTCATCTACACAACCGAGAGGAGATGACAAGCGCGCAGAACAACATGCTAGCTGTCCTCGAGTCAAACGAAGTCCTGGAGGCCATGGCAAAGTTTGATGAGAGGAAAGAAGCCAAGAGTCCACTGTTCAAGTTTGTGCGACGCTACATGCGGATGATAATGCTGATATACACATTCATCCGTGCCACCCTTGATGGACAATTTGAGCTTCACCTGTCTTCACTGGATGAGATGTGCATATACTTCTTTGCACATGACAAACAGAAATATGCCAGGCTGACTCCCCGGTACCTTGCAGAGATGAAGGCCCTGAAGATGACAGATCCAGGGATCTACCAAGAGTTCATGGATGGGAACTTCAGTGTCCATAAGAATGAAATCCCCTTCTGTGCTGTAGGTGTGGACCATGCACTGGAGCACATCAACAGGATCATGAAGGTGACAGGGGGTATTGTGGGCATTACCCAGAATGCCAGTGCCCGCGAAAGGTTCTTTCTGACAGCACCAGAGCTGAGTAGGCTTGCTGAAGAAGCCCGTCAGATGGCTGGCTCACAATCAGCTACACGCAAGGAGCACCACGACCTATCAACCACAGTCTGGGCTCGGCAGGAAGACAGCATTCGTCGACTGAAGAATGTGATCAGAGAGTCCATGAATCCCATGACGCATGAGGGTGAAGACCTGACGACTATCATCACCAAGGTGGTGATGCCAGCTGAAGTACAGAAGGATGTCTGCAACCAAGATGAGATTGGTCAGAAAGCGTATAACACGTTTGTTGCAGAGCGCATCAACACAAATGAAATCAACCTTTGGGCCAGAATGGGAAAGGTCAAACTGAAGATGTGGAAGAGTGCCAGGAAAGCTGTGAAGCATAAACTGGCAGACAAGGTTGTAGAGCTGAAAGACGACAGGTCACTGTTTGCGCGCATGCTGATCGTGGCCCGCTCACGACCAGAGATCAACTTGAAGGATGCCATAGGTCAATATGAATTCACCGCGCTTCCATGAACCCTCTTTGCAATGGCTGGGACACTACTACCATGCACAGACAAAAGCAAGCTCATGGGCATCCTAGAAGATCTACCCAAGAAGTCAACTGGCACTGGTCAGCAGCCAGACGACGACAATCCTGAACATACTCCACCCCCTCCCAAGAAGGTGACTGTCATAGACGGCATGGCATTAGTGCAAGCAATGGGTAAGCCACAATGGGTCAAAACATGTGCCCAGTGGGCTGGCCATTTCAATGCAACACTGGACTGCAAGACCAACGGGTATGATGAAGTCCACCTCGTGTTTGACCGATATGATCTGCCAAATTCACTGAAAGAGGCCACACGGGAGAGGCGCCAAGGTGGCAAGCCGCCCACTGCTTACCACGTTCAAGACAGCACCCCGATTGGGAAACTGACAGCAAAACAGTTCCTGTCGCACACCAACACCAAAGATGAGCTAACTGTCTATCTGGCAAAGAAAGCTCTGTGTCACTTTGAGGGGACTACCAAGGTCTTCATCGTCACTTCAAGGCAGGATGTCTTCTCCAACTGCATGGATGTACAGCATCTCCGTAGCTCCCAGGAGGAGGCTGATACGAGGATCTTTCTTCACAGTCTAGATGCCGTCCGAAGAGGTGCAACACAGCTGTCATTCAGTCACCTGATACTGATGTATTCATCCTAGCACTCCACCGGTACCATGAACTATGCAAAGACACATACTTCATCACGGGTGTGGGGAACAAGAAGAGGCAAATCTCACTGGAACCAATAGTACATGAACTTGGTGTCAGGAAGGCTGCAGCCCTACCAGGATTCCATGCATTCACGGGAGCAGACCAGACTGGTCGGTTTGCCGGCAAGGGAAAGCTCACATGTTGGCAAGCCCTCAATAGGTGCTCTGTTGAGGTGGTATCTGCGTTTCATGACCTTGGGGCCTCTGAGGAGCTGAGAGCTGACACAGAAAGTGACATTGAGGCATTTGTATGCCAGCTGTATGAGCCTCGTACTACAGTTGTGGATGTGGGCAAGCTGAGGTGGAGACTGTTTACCAAGAAACAGCTAGAGGCACAGAAGCTGCCACCAACACGGGGAGCTTTACATGAAGCCATTGCTCGTGCACATTTCCAGGCCATGGTGTGGCATCAGGCTGATGTACCGGACCCCCAGCTTCCACAACCAACAGAACATGGATGGAGAGCAGAAGGAGATCAGCTGGTGCCCATCACAACCAAGGACCCTCCAGCCCCAGCTGCCATCACACATCTAATCAAATGTAACTGCAAGAAGACCCAATGCATGTCTCACTGCTCATGCAGGTCTCAGCATCTCAACTGTTCTGAGATGTGTATGTGTGGGGCAGATGAAGAGGTGTGTGGTAACACGGGTCAGGAGCGCCCCATGGGAATCGATAACACTGATGATGAGGAGGATGGAGATCCTTCAATGTAACAATGAACACTGCCAACTAAAAATATTGCACAAAGACATTATAAGTGTACATTTGAACACTAAAGTCCAGCCTTTATGTGATTTAGAAGTGAAAATGATGGAAAAAAATATATATGTGTTGGCATAAGTGCGTGAAAATCCAAGATGGCTGCCATAAGAACCCTTTTGATCATATGTAGGTGTATAAATGTGTGTTTATTGGATTAAGTATCCGCAAATATGTACATTTGGACACCAAAATTAACACTCTAGGTCATTTAGAAGCCAAGCTAATGACAATTTCGGTTTTCAACAAACGCCATTTTGATAATCCAAAATGGCCGCTATAAAGAACTTGAAAAAAATGGAGACATATTTTTTCTACAACTTCTATCATCCCTAAAGACAACCCAACCAGTGTCCACAAATTAACATTTGAATTCAACGGGAAAACATTGGCCCCCCCACTATTTCGAGAACAACAGAGTTCCCTTTGCAAGAACTATATCTATACAGTCACGTGAAAAAGTAAGTACAACCCATGTAAAGTTTTGACTTTTTCAACATATTTCAACATGCAACTATTTGATCTTCATTTCAACAATATTGATAGATAAAGGTGACATAATATAACAAATATCATGAAACATTTACATTTTGTAGTCCATTGTATAATTTCAATAAACATAAATGCAAATTTCGCATGTGCAAAAAGTAAGTACACCCCTACATTTATCACTACTTCAAATACCTAAAATTAGAAGCAGGTACACCAGCTCAGGTGCAAATGATTAGAACATCGTTAGAGAGGATCTTGGAGGAACTTGTCTTATTTAAACCTCAGACATTTAGTTTGGTTTGCTCTTTGTTGTTGAAGTGTGCGGCGTCACCATGCCTAGATCAAAAGAGCTCTGTGAGGCCTTCAGAAAGAAGGTTATAGATGCCGACAAGTCTGGGAAGGGATTTAAAAAGATCTCCAAACAATTTGAAATCAATCATTCGACTGTCCGGAAGATAATCTACAAGTGGAGAAGATTCCAAACAACTGCCAACTTGTTCAGGCCAGGCAGCCCCAGCAAGTTCAGCCCAAGAGCAGACCGCAAGATGCTGAAAGAAGTCTCTAAAAATCCCAGAATGTCATCATGGGACCTACAGGTAGCTCTTGCCACTGTTGATGTCAAAGTGCACGAGGCTTCCATTAGAAAGAGGCTGCACAAATTGGATCTGCATGGGAGGTGTGCCAGGAGGAAACCTTTGCTGTCCAGAAAGAACATCAGGGCAAGACTAAAGTTTGCCAATGAGCATCTCGGTAAAGGCCAGCACTTCTGGAACAATGTGCTCTGGACAGATGAGTAAAAGGAAGAGCTATTTGGCCACAGTACCAGAAGACATGTTTGGCGAAAACCAAAGACAGCATTTGACCACAATAACCTGATACCAACTGTAAAGCATGATGGTGGAAAATTATGGTTTGGGGCAGCTTTGCTGCATCAGGGCCTGGGCAGCTCACCATCATAGAATCCACTATGAATTCTTCATTGTACCAGAGGGTGCTTGAGGATAATGTGAGGCCATATGTCAGAATGTTGAAGCTCAACCGAAGGTGGACCTTGCAACATGACAATGACCCTAAACATACCAGTAAATCCACCCAGGAATGGCTGAAAAGAAAGAAATGGAGGGTTCTGGAATGGCCACGTCAAAGCCCGGATCTAAATCCCATCGAGATGTTGTGGGGGGATTTGAAACGAGTTGTGCATGCAAGAAACCCCTCAAACATCGCACAGCTGAAAGAATTCTGCATGGAGGAGTGGGCAAAAATTTCTCCCAGTCAATGTCAGAGACTGGTAGACAGTTATAAGAAACGCCTACTTGAGGTTGTTTCTGCCAAAGGGGGCAATACCACCTATTAGAGCCAAGGATGTATACTTTTTCCACATGCAAAATTTGCATTTATGTTTATTTAAATTATATAATGGACTACAAAATGTAAATGTTTCATGATATTTGTTATATTACATCACCTTTATCTATCAATATTGTTGAAATGAAGATCAAATAGCTGTATGTTGAAATATGTTGAAAAAGTCAAAACTTTACATGGGGTGTACTTACTTTTTCACGTGACTGTGTATATATATATATAATATATTGTTGCGGATATGGGATTTGGCCTCCATCCATATCCGCTTGTAAATATTCCCCTATTTCCCCAATACTCCCCAACTATCCCCAATCCCCCATTCCCTAGTCCCATTATCTGTAAACAACACTCTGTAGCCCCGACCTTCCCCTTTTTCCCCCATTAAATGTCGTGCCCAGGTCCACCGCATCTCACGTAGACAACTTTCGGACATCTTGCTAGTTATTCTTAGTCTATGTCAGTTAAGGACTCGTTTCCATTAATTCTGACTCTTCGTTGCACCAGAATGTGATTGTATGGCACCAGTAGTAAGTTTAGGACCTTCCAATACCTCCCCGCATCTCTTCCTCATGAAACAACAACACCAACAACAACAACAGCGGCGCGGGGAGTGCGCGTCCTCACTCCGGCTTGGTTAGCCGCCATTGACCATGTGCTCCGACGGGGTTACCACAAAGGGGCTCACTGTCAGCTCCTCGTCAAGGGCGGAGCCCGGTAACCCCCCGCACCCAATAAGAAGCGGCGGACCGATTCCATCTGGGGCGGAGCTAACGAGCCGAGGGCGTGTCACTCCCCGCGGGACATGCGCAGGAAGACGGAGGTGACGTCAGATGCGCCTCAGCTACGAAGAAGAAAGGACGCCACCTCCTAGCGCTGAGAGATACCTCCCGCATCTCTGGACCGGACCGGGTCGATTCTGCCCCTGAGCCAAGGTGCACCTTGAGCCATCGACTGCCTGCCCTTCCTTGCCATCAATCCCTGTGTGAGTCAGTCTTGTCCCGTTTGTCTGTGGTCTGTCGGGAATAAGATAAGACCGTGTATAAGTGCTTATCTTTCTGTGCTGTACCTCTGTGCCGTGTAATCTAAACGTTCTGCATAACCCATATTATATCCTCCTCCGGAGGTCTTGAGAACTGTACCCCTGGTGTCGTGGCATTTAACCCAGCCGTTGTGTCCTTTTCCTTCATTGATTTAGCATAGCGCGATTCGGCCAACGTTCGAGTGTAATCGGGTAACTTGTGCGAACACGGCGGCCATTCCGCTCGGCCCACCATAACATCTAAGTCGTGTCCGTAACAATATATATATATATATATATATATATATATATATATATATATACACGAATATATATATATATATTCGAATATATTGTTACAGACGCGGCTTTAGATGTTATATTGACCGAGCGGTGGTGTATTTAACCGCGTCCGAACAGTTACTCCCCGATTAGAACCCGATTCCACCCGACGTTGACCAGATCGCCCCACAGATATTCAATCGGGAAACCTCTAAAGCGACCGAAAGAGAATGAAAAAGAAGAAGA
>NC_136261.1:159547122-159672122 GCF_964187855.1 Myxine glutinosa | reverse complement strand
ACGAAGATATAAGCACACCTGACACTAGGCTGAGGCTTCAGACTTTGGCATGCTCACTGTTGATTGAACTGTTCCAACCAGTCATTTTTGACGGTCTTTTTTACTGCTAATATGAGATAACTGACACACCTTTAACCCTCCCCTTTTTACAAAGGAGGAGGCTTATACCTATTGTCGGGTTTGTTTATACTATTAGTGCCCCAATTTTAACGGTACTTCAGGGTTGCTTAGATCCCGAGGAGTTCTAAGCCACCATTTAGGTATTTTTACCCTCACCAGAGGAGAGGGTATTCCATTCGAGTTTTGTATTTGAAAGTTGTTTTGAAAGTTTGAAATTTGACAAGTATGTTGATCACTCCGGTTTGTGTGTTTGTCTGTCCGCTCACTTATACATGCCTAGAGGTCACAATTTTAAACCGATCTTCACGAAACTTCACCAAATGTTAGAGTTCATGGTCCGACAAAATCCTATATATTTTTGAGGTCAAAAGATCAACATAGGCCAAAGGTCAACCACTTTTTTCAAATTTCTAAAATCCTCAATTTTAATCTGATTGGCTTGAAATTTGAATATGATTTTCATATCAGCTTGGTGAAACCAACCACCAACTATTTTTGAGGTCAACATAGGCCAAAATGTCCTAGCCTGGTGTTTGCTTAGCGGTTAGGGTGCCAGCTTGGGATCCTAGGATCCTGGGTTCAAATCCCGGTCGATCGCTGAATTAACGCCAGGGGGGTTGACTCAGCCTGTCATCCTTCCGAGGTCGTCAAATTGAGCACCAGTTCACTGGTAATTCCCTGTCTCGCAAGAGGCAACTAACAGGGTTGGCAGCAGGAAGGGCATCTGGCCATAAAACATTGCTTCAAAAAGGGGACCACGGTACCCAAAAAGGTCAACCCCTGCTCTGCGTGGAAAAAAATGGCCTCTAAAGGAGGTTCTTTTTTCTATAGGCCAAAATGGCAACATCGGCCAAATTTCTGAAATTGTCAATTTTCATCAGATTAACTTAAACTTTGAAGATGATTTGCATATCAGGTCACTGAATTCAACCACGAATTATTTTTGAGGTCAAAAGAATGCTCTACTGAGTGCCATTCTACTTTGTTCTGTTTTGCCAAGTGTCGTTCTATGAGTGATTTTTCATCTTTCTGTCTGTCCATCTGTCTGTTTGTCCACACAGAATAATATGCTTTTCTCTGCAACTGTTGGACCAATTGACAGGAAAGATTCACCATAGGTGCACCACCTCCTGTAGAATATTTTAATGATAATTATGTCAAAGGTCACGTGGTATGGGCGCCATCTTGGAAAACCGAAAAAATTGTACCTCTACACTACCGGTCAAAAGTTTTAGAACACCTCAATTTTTCCAGTTTTTATTGAAATTTACGCAGTTTAATGTCCAGTGAATAACCTGAAATGGTACAAAGGTAAGCAGTAAACTGCTCGAGATTAAAAAAAAGGTTTAGGTTAGCAAAAACGGGAAAATAATGTAAATTGCACAGTTATATTGTAAAAAACAGGCCTTCTTCAGGGAACAAGTAATGGGTTAACAACTTACAGCTCTTTTGCAGCAATGTAAGTAAATTAAGCCTTGAAAGTTGATGCAAACAATTCCTACAGGTGTCCCAACCTCTGCTGATTACTTGATTACAAACCCCCTGTCTGTATAAAAAGCAGTATTGGAACAGACTGTTATTACACCCTCTGTAGCATTATTTGGACAATATTGCACTGCAGGAAGTAGTATATTGGAAACTGGAGGAAACTCTGACAGGAAGAGGTCTGGCAGACCCAAAGCCACAACAGAATCAGAAGACACGTTTCTGAGAGTCAACAGCTTGCGTGATAGGCGGCTCACAGGACAACAGCTTCAAGCACAGCTTAATACTTACTGGTCGAAGTAAGCAAGTCTCAGTTTAAACTGTGAAGAGAAGACTTTGAGCTGCAGGTTTGACAGGTCAAGTGGCAGTAAGAAAGCCATTGCTAAGATGGCAAAATAAGAAAAAGAGGCTTGCCTGGGGCTATGAAGCACCGCCAGTGGACTACTGAAGACTGGAAGAAGGTCTTATGAACCGATGAATCAAAATTTGAAATCTTTGGTTCATCATGCAGGGTTTTTGTACGCCGTCGAGTAGGCGAAAGGATGGTTCCTCAGTGTGTGACACCAACTGTCAAACATGGAGGAGGAAGCGTGATGGTCTGGGGCTCTTTTGCTGGATCCAGAGTCGGCGACTTACACAGAGTGACTGACACCCTGAATCAAAAGGGCTACCACTGCATTTTGCAGCGCCATGCAATACCCTCTGGTATACACCTAGTTGGTCAGGGGTTCCTCCTACAGCAAGATAATGACCCTAAACACACCTCTAGGCTATGTCAAAACTACCTTCGAGGAAAAGAACAAGACGTTAGGCTTCAAATCATGGAATGGCCAGCACAGTCTCCAGACTTAAACACCATCAAGCTGGTTTGGGATGAACTGGACAGAAGGGTGACAGCAAAGCAACATACAAGTGCATCACATTTGTGGGAACTTCTGCAACAGTGTTGGGAAGAACCTCCCGAACAATATTTGATTTCCATTGTGGAAAGAATGGCACGAGTGTGTTCGGCGGTTATATCTGCAAAAGGTGGCTACTTTGCCGAGTCAAAAATTTAAATTAAATTTTGTTAAACAAAACGATTCTATGATTTCTTTTTATCTCCAATTGTTTATTTGTTCTATGCTTAATTTCAGAGTACATCGAGACATTAAACTGCGTAAATTTCAATAAAAACTGGAAAAATGGAGGTGTTCTAAAACTTTTGACCGGTGGTGTATATCTCCGAAAGCGTTGCATAGAAAATATTGAGACATGGCTCGTTGTAAATAACTCTCCATCGGGAATAACATATGTTAATGATGATGTCATAGGTGCCTCCATTATGACGTCATAATTCGACAAGTACAAAAATTCATCCGATCAAGATGAAATTTATTGAGCGTCATCTCGGGATAAATTGGTGGAGAAAAAAAAAGATGCCATCAGTCACGTGGTTCGGCTGCCATATTTGTTTTAACTCAAAAGCCTTAAAAAACACTAAAAACCCTTTTTCTCCGAAACGGCTAAGCAGATCGAGGCAAAACATTACATGCCCGCATACCCATGGCAAACAAAAAGCTGCATGACCATGATGCCATGGGTCACATGGTTTGGCAGTAATGATTTTTTCAAGAATAAAAATTTAAAAGCCACTCCTCCAAAACGGCTGTACAGATTGAACAGAAACTTCACACATATGTTCCCCATGTCTTGCGTATACCATGCTGCCCTTGAACAATTCATACGTCACATGGTTTGGCAGCCATATTGGATTGAACAAAAATATTTTTAAAATTATATCTCTTGAACCGCTTCATTGAACGATGTGAAACTTCAAAGTAATATATTGTTGCGGATATGGGATTTGGCCTCCATCCATATCCGCTTGTAAATATTCCCCTATTTCCCCAATACTCCCCAACTATCCCCAATCCCCCATTCCCTAGTCCCATTTTCTGTAAACACTCTGTAGCCCCGACCTTCCCCTATTTCCCCCCTTAAATGTCGCATCCAGGTCCACCGCATCTCACGTAGATAACTTTCGGACATCTTGCTAGTTATTCTTAGTCTATGTCAGTTAAGGACTCGTTTCCATTAATTCTGACTCTTCGTTGCACCAGAATGTGATTGTATGGCACCATTAGTAAGTTTAGGACCTCCCAATACCTCCCCGCATCTCTTCCTCATACAACAACAACAACAACAACAGCGGCGCGGCGGCGGCGCGGGGAGTGCGCGTCCTCACTCCGGCTTGGTTAGCCGCCATTGACCATGTGCTCCGACGGGGTTACCACGCAGGGGCTCACTGTCAGCTCCTCGTCAAGGACGGAGCCCGGTAACCCCCCGCACCCAATAAGAAGCGGCGGACCGATTCCATCTGGGGCGGAGCTAACGAGCCGAGGGCGTGTCACTCCCCGCGGGACATGCGCAGGAAGACGGAGGTGACGTCAGATGCGCCTCAGCTACGAAGAAGAAAGGACGCCACCTCCTAGCGCTGAGAAATACCTTCCGCCTCTCTGGACCGGACCGGGTCGATTCTGCCCCTGAGCCAAGGTGCACCTTGAGCCATCGAATGCCTGCCCTTCCTTGCCATCAATCCCTGTGTAAGTCAGTCTTGTCCCGTTTGTCTGTTGTCTGTCAGGGATAAGATAAGACCGTGTCTAAGTGCCCATATTGCTGTGCTTTACCTCTTGCCGTGTAATCTAACCGTTCTGCATAACCAATATTATATCCTCCTCCGGAGGTCTTGAGAACTGTACCCCTTGTGTCGTTGAATTTATCCCAGCCGTTGTGTCCTTTCCTTCATTGATTTAGCATAGCGCGACTTAGTCAACGTTCGAGTGTAATCGGGTAAACTGTGCGAACACGGCGGCCATTCCGCTCGGCCCATCATAACATCCTAATAAGTCGTGTCCGTAACAATATTAGTCATAAAGTGGAACACGTGTTTAAAATTTCAATATAATTGGTCCTATGGTCTGGCAGCCAGAAGTTGTTATTGTTTGAAGAAGAAGAAACTCTACTATATTTTCTCCAGCCATGTGAGTTTTCAATATATCTATTAATTATGTACTAAAGTTTGCCAATGAACACCGAGGCAAAGACCAGCACTTCTGGAACAATGTGCTCTGGACAGATGAGTCAACGGTAGAGCTATTTGGCCACAGTACCAGAAGACATGTTTGGCGAAAACCAAAGACAGCATTTGACGACAAGAACCTGATACCAAATGCAAAGCATGGTGGTGGAAATATTATGGTTTGGAGCAGCTATGCTGCATCAGGGCCTGGGCAGCTCACCATCATAGAATCCACTATGAATTCTTCATTGTACCAGAGGGTGCTTGAGGATAATGTGAGGCCATCTGTCGGAGTGTTGAAGCTCAACCGAAGGTGGACCTTGCAACATGACAATGACGCTAAACATACCAGTACATCCACCAAGGAATGGCTGAAAAGAAAGAAATGGAGGGTTCTGGAATGGCCAAGTCAAAGCCCAGATCTAAATCCCATCGAGATGTTGTGGGGGGATTTGAAACGAGCTGTGCATGCAAGAAACACCTCAAACATCGCACAGCTGAAAGAATTCTGCATGGAGGAGTGGGCAAAATTTTCTCCCAGTCAATGTCAGAGACTGGTAGACAGTTATAAGAAACGCCTACTTGAGGTTGTTTCTGCCAAAGGGGGCAATACCACCTATTAGAGCCAAGGGTGTAGTTACTTTTTCCACATGCGAAATTTGCATTTATGTTTATTTAAATTATACAATGGACTACAAAATGTAAATGTTTCATGATATTTGTTATATTATCTCATCTTTATCTTTCAATATTGTTGAAATATGTTGAAAAAGTCAAAACTTTACATGGGGTGTACTTACTTTTTCACGTGACTGTATACTAGGTGGTTTGGTTGTACTGGGTGGTTTGGTCGTACTGGGTGGTTACGTTATGCTGGATGGTTTGGTTGTACTGGGTGGTTATGTTATACTGGATGGTTTGGTTGTGCGAGGTGGTTACGTTCTGCTGAATGTTTGGTTATGCTGGCTGGTTTGGTTATGCTGGGTGGTTATGTGGTTTTGTTATGCTGGATGGTTTTGGTTATGCTGGGTGGTTATGTTATGCTGAGGGGTTTGGTTATGCTGGGTGGTTATGTTATGTTGAGGGGTTTGGTTATGCTGGGTGGTTACGTTATGTTGAGGGGTTTGGTTATGCTGGGTAGTTACGTTATGTTGAGGGGTTTGGTTATGCTGGGTGGTTACGTTATGTTGGGTGGTTTGGTTTTTCTGGTTAGTTTGGTTAAACTGGGTAGTTTGGTTATACTGGCTAGTTTGGTTATACTGGGTAGTTTGGTTATACTGGTTGGTTTGGTTATACTGGGTGGTTTGGTTGTACTGGTTAGTTTGCTTTTGTTGGTTAGTTTGGTTACAATGGGTAGTTTGGTTATGCTGGTTAGTTTGGTTATACTGGGTAGTTTGGTTGTATTGGGTAGTTTGGTTATGTTGGGTGGTTTGGTTTTACTGGGTAGTTTGGTTATGTTGGGCAGTTTGATTATATTGGGTAGTTTGGTTATGCTGTGTAGTTTGGTTATACTGGGTAGTTTGATTATGCTGGGTAGTTTGGTTATACTGGGTAGTTTGGTTATACGGGGTAGTTTGGTTATACTGAGTACATTGGTTATGCTTGGTAGTTTGGTTATACTGGGTAGTTTGCTTTTACTGGGTAGTGGGTAGTTTGTTTATGAATGGCTGTGGTATTGTACCATTGCCTTTCCATGAGTCAGTCAGGGTAGGGATTTGTACATTTTCAAGGTGTCGACATTAACTCGCCCGTCCTTTGTTTTACACACCGTGGGATCTCTAACGATCCCTGGACCAGGTGTTGTCAGTCGAGTCCTCCGACTTAACATCCTTCCAATGGACATCACTAACATTAATGCCTCACTCTGCATGTGAAACAACAGTTTATATCTGTGTCGGGATTCAAACCCAGACGAGACAAGCTCAAAGGCGAGTGCACATACCTCTAAACTACCCTGCCAGTCCTTGTGAAACCGTTTTGTGTAACAAAAATAATCAGTTAAAAGTGTTTTAAATGGAGAAAAAAAAACTTTGATGAAAATCTTTTGCATGCCTTTTGTTTTAACTTTTTTTGAAAACTTTTTTTTAATGTTCCCCCTCGTTTTTACTGATCTCTCTTCATGTGAAACCACAACACTCTGACAATATTTGAGCTTGAAATGTGGTCGAAAACTGTAATTGTATTTTAAGATGAACAATCTGAAAAAGGTTCATGTAGTTATATAAATGGCGAGTTTGAGTTTTAAATATAATAATGTTAAGAACCATCGACTTGCAGTTGAGCTGGGACAGGCCGGGCTTCCTTATTGCGGCAAGATTTTCTATTACAGGTCTAATTTAAATAGAACGCAGGACAGAAAATGTTCCTGTTATCTTAGAATCTAGAGGATAACTATTCGAGAAAATGATGACCACTCCGTAAATATATGAACCAATATGCAGTTTCAGGAACAGTGCTCTTGGCACTCTCCTTGCTCCATCCTTCCAAATCGAGCTTGTTATTGAGCTCAAGGCTAAGGAATGCGATGATCTCAGAAAAGTTCTACAAGCTAAATAACCATGGACAGTGCAGTTAGAAACTGACAATCTCATCATCTGCTGATAATTGAAAACAAACATTGTTTTTTTTTTGCAGATTATGAAAATTTTGATAATGGCATGTTGACCAGACAGTGTTGATACAATTAGTTGTTAGTTTTGTGAAAAGGTATCACCAACAATCATCTCATTTTTCATTTGTTATACATATGTACTTGCAAAAATTATTTAAATTTAATTTCTAATTATTTTGCATGCATATGTATTTGTAATTTTTTTTTATAATTTTTTTTAATTTAATTTTTTATTATTTTGCATGCATATGTACTTGTAATTTTGAATTTTTATTCATTTTGCATGCATATGTACTTGTCATTTTTAATTTTTCTATTTAATTGTTAATAATTTTGCATGCATATGTACTTGTAATTTTTATTTTTAAAATTTTATTTAATTTTTAAATAATTTTGCATGCATATGTACTTGTAATTTTTACATTTTTAAATTTTATTTCATTTTTATAATTTTGCATGCATATGTACTTGTTATTTATCATAAAAAAATTTTTTAAATAATTTTGCATGCATATGAACTTGTAATTTATTGTTATAAATTTTTTTAATGTAATTTTTAATAATTTTGCATGCATATGTACTTGTAATTTTTAGTTTAAAAAAGATCTTTATTTAATTTTTTAATAATTTTGCATGCATATGTACTTGTAATTTTTAGTTTAAAAAAGATCTTTATTTAATTTTTTTATAATTTTGCATGCATATGTACTTGTAATTTATATCTTTTTTATTTTATTTAATTTTTAATAATTTTGCATGCATATTTCACTTGTAATTCACTTGTAATTTTTCACTTGTAATTTTTATTTATTTTATTTTATTTAATTTTCAATAATTTTGCATGCATATGTTCTTGTGATTTTTAGTTAATTTTTTATTTCAATAATTTTGCCTGCATATGTACTTGTAATAAAATAAAATAAACAATAAGTAGATCACTGATACGGTTCATCAGAGGACATGGGTTCGATTCCTGGTCTGGGCGCGTACTTTTCCCACATATATCAATTCATTAAGTAGTACTTTAAAATTCATTTTATTTATTTATAGATATTATTACAGTCATTGCAATTTATTTTTTTCATCATCTTGATTTTCATTTTATATTGTAAAACATTCACACAGCATAAAACCATGAATTGAATTGAAATGTGACAAGTCAGGAGACGACGATGGATCACGAGCGAGCGGTATTCAATGACAAAGGTCAAAAGCGACATTGAAAATATATAAATAGGAATGTATTATCTGTTATGAGACTAGTTAGCTACACAATACCGAAAATTCGGTTCGATTCCGAGAACTTTGAAAATTTGACCTTTGTGACCTTCAAAGGTCAAAGGTCGAGGATTCTGAAATTTGTTGGAAAACCTGTATTTCATTATGTATGTGATAATATAAGCTCATGTACGACATTTCACCCTATCAGGAAGCGAACAATGTAATAAAACCATCAAAAATCGACTTTTCTAAATTTCGTGACCTTCTGACCTTGACCTTGGGGCGAAAATGAAAAATCGAGCTCCGTGGGGCTAGACACATGACATTGGCCTAACCAAATATCGAAACCGCTGTCAGATTCCACCAAACCCCTCGGAGAAGATGTAGCTTGAAATCGATTACCCCCTAAAAAGACATCTTTTTGGGGCGTGGCTCCGCCCACAATGGGCGCAATAAGCCCACTCTAAGCAGGACACAACTAGATCATGATATCAACCTCCCACCCAAGTTTCATCAAGATCGGATGATATCATCGGGTAGTTATGCTGCGGACAGACAGACACACACACAGACAAACGCACACACATGACGAATATAGTGGTCACTTGATAACTCATGAACCAACAATTCAGGAGACGACGATGGTTCACGAGGGAGCGGTATTCAATGACAAAGGACGGACTATAACCGAAACAGGGCCGGACAGGCCATGCCCGGAAATGTCAAAACGAAGGTTACTGACCTTGAAATGAGATAGAAAATAATGTATAATCAGTTATGAGGTTAGTTAGCTACACAATACCGAAAATACGGTGAAAAATGAAATGAAAAAAAAAAAATGAAAAAAAATAATAATAAAAATGAAAAATGAAAAATCGAGATCCGTGGGGCTAACACATGACATTGGCCGAACCAAATACCGAAACCCCTGTCAGATTCCACCAAACCCCTTGGAGAAGATGTAGCTTGAACTCGATTACCCCCTAAAAAGACATCTTTTTCGGGCGTGGCTCCGCCCACAATGGGCGCAATACGCCCACTCGAGGCAGGACACAACTAGATCATGATATCAACCTCGCACCCAAGTTTCATCCAGATCGGATGACATCATCGGGTAGTTATGCTGCGGACAGACAGACACACACAGACGCACACACATGACGAATATAGTGGTCACTTGATAACTCGTGAACCAATAAATAGGAATGTATTATCTGTTATGAGCCCAGTTAACTACACAATACCGAAAATTTGGTTTGATTCCGACAACTTTGAAAATTTGACCTTTGTGACCTTGAAATGTCAAAACGAAGGTCACTGAGCTTGAAATGAGATAGAAAATAATGTATAATCAGTTATGAGGTTAGTTAGCTACACAATACCGAAAATTCAGTTCGATTCCGACAACTTTGAAACTTTGATCTTTGTGACCTTCAAAGGTCAAAGGTCGAGGATTCTGAAATTTGTTGGAAAACTTGTATTTCATGATGTATGTGATAATATAAGATCATGTACGACATTTCACCATATCAGGAAACGAACAATGTAATAAAACCATCAAAAATCGACTTTTCTAAATTTCGTGACCTTGTGACCTTGACCTTGGGGCGAAAATGAAAAACCGAGCTACGTGGGGCTGGACACATGACATTGGCCGAACCAAATACCGAAACCCCTGTCAGATTCCACCAAACCCCTCGGAGAAGATGTAGCTTGAAATCGATTACCCCCTAAAAAGACATCTTTTTCGGGCGTGGCTCCGCCCACAATGGGCGCAATACTCCCACTCTCGGCAGGACACAACTAGATTATGATATCAACCTCACACCCAAGGTTCATCAAGATCGGATGATATCATCGGGTAGTTATGCTGCGGACAGACAGACACACACACAGACAGACACACACACAGACACACACAGACAGACGCACACACATGACGAATATAGTGGTCATGAAGGAGCTGCGCTCCAACGCGAGTCGAAAGAATTGACGCGACCAAAGACGGAATTCGTCCGAGTTGCTTCATTGAAACAAAACAGCTCAGGTATTCTGACAAGCCCGTTTATCGGGCAGCAATATATATACACATTTATGCCGGGGCGTTTGCCCGGGAAAACATAGACCGGGCATGCCCAGGTGTCAAGGGCGAGTCCTGGAAAGGCGAGTCTGGACATGCCCGGGCGTCCTGGACGCGGCCTGGCAAGTCGAGGCTGGGCGTGCCTGAGCGCTCTGGGCGAGCCCTGGAAAGGCGAGAGCGGGCATGCCCGGACGCTCTGGGCGAGCCCTGGAAAGGCGAGTCTGGACATGCCCGGGCGGCCTGGCAAGTCGAGGCTGGGCGTGCCCGGGCGCTCTGGGCGAGCCCTGGAAAGGCGAGAGCGGGCATGCCCGGGAAAGACGAGACCGGGCGTGCCCGGGAGGTTCGGGCGTGCCCGGGAACAGCGAGTCCGGGCATGCCCAGGAGAGGCGCGTCTGGGCCCGTCCGGACGAGCCCGGCATGGCGATCGCGCACTGGCCGCGTCCTGGCAGGTGCAAGGTGATTGTGTACATTCAGCGGGAACCGCTACACACGCCCCTCCAGAATCGACCTGCACCGGCAGGGTCAATTTAAGGGGGGTCCGGATGACCCGGCCGAAGCGACCCCTGGAGGGTCGTGGGGGGGGGGGGGGTCCGATCTGGTGGTGGGTGGTCGAGCGGGGGGAACTGTGGACGGGGGGCGGCCTCGCCGCGGAGGAAGGGCCAACCGTTGTGGTCGGTCGACGTCCACGTGCGCCGGTTTGAGGCGGTCCACAGAGATCCGGTCCGACCGGCCGCCGACGTCGACGACGAAGGACTTGTCGCCCCGTCGCAGGACCCGGAATGGCCCGTCGTACGGCGGCCGGAGTGGCCCCCGGTGCACGTCATGACGCACAAAGACGTACTCCGCTGTGCGAAGCGCCGGGGGGACGTAGGACTGGGGGCCACCGTGGCGGGACGTTGGCACGGGGGCAAATCGTCGGGTGGCCTCCTGGAGGTCCGAGCGCTGGTGTGCGGCGGACCAGGGACTGGTAGCATCGGGCACGAACTCGCCCGGGACGCGGAGCGGCTGGCCGTAGACGAGCTCGGCGGCGGACGCCCGGAGGTCCTCCTTGGGGGCCGTGCGGAGGCCCAAAAGGACCCACGGCAGCCGGTCGGTCCAACCGTCGTCCTGAAGGCCGGCCATGAGTGCGGCCTTCATGGAGCGGTGAAACCGCTCGCACAACCCGTTGGCTTGGGGGTGGTAGGCCGTGGTGCGGTGCAGCGTGACCCCCAACGAGCGGGCGACCACGCCCCAAAGTTCGGACGTGAACTGTGGGCCGCGGTTGGACGAGATGTCCGCCGGTGCGCCGAAGCGCGCGACCCAGGTGGCGATGAACACCTGCGCCACGTCGGCGGTGGTGGTGGCGGTGAGGGGCACGGCCTCCGGCCACCTGGTGGTCCTGTCCACCATGGTGAGCAGGTGGGTGAACCCCTGCGATGGGGGCAGGGGACCCACCAGGTCCACGTGGACGTGGTCGAAACGCCGTGCAGGCACGGTGAAAGGTGCTAGCGGGGCCTGGGTGTGGCGGTGGACCTTGGCCCGCTGGCAGGCCGTGCAGGCGTTGGCCCGGTCGCGGACGTTCCGTCGCAGGCCGTGCCAGACGAAACGCGCCGACACCAGCTTCTGAGAAGCTTTCCGGCCCGGGTGAGAAAGGCCGTGGATGGAGGCGAAGATGCGGCGCTGCCAGGAAACGGGCACGATGGGGCGAGGCTGGCCCTGGGTGCCCGCGAAGGGGATGTCGGCCAGGCGGAGGCCCGTGTCCGCCGCCCGGAGGGCCTGCACCGAGGTGTCGGTGGTCTGGTCGGCCGCCATGAGCGCGAAGTCCACGCCGAGGTGGACCGCGTTCGCGCTGGCCCGAGAAAGACAGTCGGCCACGGCGTTGTCTTTGCCGGCGACGTGCCGGATGTCCGTGGTGAATTCCGACACGGCGGAGAGGTGGCGCTGCTGGCGGGCCGACCACGGCTCCGTGACTTTGGCCATTGCGTAGACCAACGGCTTGTGGTCGACGAAAGCCGTGAACGGGCGGCCCTCCAGGAGGTGTCGGAAATGGCGAACGGCCAGGAATAGACCGAGCAGCTCGCGGTCGAACGTGCTGTATTTTAACTCGTTCGGCCGGAGCTGCCGGCTGAAAAAGGCGAGTGGCAGCCAAACCCCGTCCACCCATTGTTCATGGACGGTGCCCACCGCGTATTTGGAGGCGTCCGTAGTGAGGGCGATGGGCGCGTTGAGCACCGGGTGAGCCAGCAGCGTTGCGTTGGCGAGGGCCCGTTTTGCGCTCGCGAAGGCCGCGTCCATGGCCGCGGACCAAACGATGTCATGCTTGGCCGGCTTGCCCCGGAGGGCCTCGTAAAGGGGCCGCATGAGCTGAGCAGCGCGGGGCACGAATCGGTGATAAAAATTCACCATGCCGAGGAACTCTTGTAGGGCCTTGATGGAACGGGGACGCGGGAACGTGGTGATGGCCTCGACCTTGGTCGGCAGCGGCACGGCCCCGGTCTTGGTGATGCGGTGGCCCAAAAAGTCAACAGTCATCGTGCCGAAGTGGCATTTGGCCGGGTTCACAATTAAGCCGTGCTCGCTGAGGCGACCGAACAGTGTTCGGAGGTGGAGGAGGTGCTCGGCGCGGGACGTGCTGGCGACGAGGATGTCGTCCAGATAGACGAAAATAAATGGCAGGTCGCGCAGCACGCCGTCCATTAAGCGCTGGAACGCCTGGGCCGCGTTCTTGAGGCCAAACGGCATCCTCAAAAATTCGAACAGGCCGAACGGCGTGATGACGGCCGTCTTCGGGACGTCGGCCGCCCGGACAGGTACCTGGTGGTATCCCCGTATCAGGTCAATTTTGGAAAATATGACCCGTCCCGCCAAACGGGCGGAAAAGTCCTGGATGTGCGGGATCGGGTACCTGTCAGGGGTGGTAGCGTCGTTGAGGCGGCAGTAGTCGCCACACGGGCGCCATCCGCCCCCCGGCTTTGGCACGATGTGCAATGGTGAGGCCCACGCGCTATTGGAGCGCCGCACGATGCCGAGGTGCTCCAACACGTCGAACTCGGCCTTTGCCACGGCGAGCTTGGCCGGGTCGAGGCGGCGGGCCCTGGCGTAGACCGGCGGGCCCGTAGTGGGTATGTGGTGCTCGATCCCATGCCGCACTGCGACGGCCGAAAACGTCGGCCGCGTGAGGGCCGGGAATTCCGCGAGCAGGCGAGCGAACTCGTTCGCCGTCGGGAGGGCGCACGCCAGTTCGGTCGGCGCGGAGCTGCTCATCGTGCACGCCAGGGAGCTGAAGGTCTCGGCGTTGACAAGGCGATGTCGTTTGATGTCGACCAGCAGCCCGTGCGCGCAGAGGAAGTCGGCGCCCAGCAAAGCCATGGGGACGCAGGCGGTCACAAAGGTCCACTGAAAGCGCTGGCTGCCGAAGCAGAGGGTGACGTCGCGCGGGCCGAAAGTGCGTATGGCCGAGCCATTAGCAGCGACCAAAGAGGGGCCGCAAACGGCGTCCCGCCTGTCCTGCTCGGAGGCGGGTATGACGCTCAGTTGGGCGCCGGTGTCACAAAGGAAACGCCGCCCGGACGCTTTGTCCCGAATAAAAAGCAAGTTGCCCGAGTGGCCGGCGCTCATGGCTGGGAATGAACGCCGGCCCGGCCGTTTCCCGACTTGCCGAAAGTGCACGGGGGTCGGCACGTCCGAGCCTTGTGTCCGAACCTGGCGTGGTAATAACACAACGCCTGGTCAGGTGGAGGCCCCGGCCGTCGTGTCGGAAGCGGTCGGCGCGGTGTGGCGGCCGCCAGTTGCACTGGCAGTTCGGCCTCCAACCGCGCAGGGCGCTCGGGCGTCGTGGGCGTCGCCTCGGACGGCGGCAGGCTCCAGGTAGCCGCGCCGATGTGTTGGCCCGCCGAGGAGATCTTATCGGCTTCCCTGGCGAGGGCGCGGGGATCGGTGATCGACGTGCCAGCCAGGACGAGGCGTACCGGGTGAGGCAGCTGGCGAAGGAACAGCTCGCGGAACAGAAAATCCGGAGAGTGCTCACCGAGCAACGAGAGCATATGGTCCATGCGCTCGGACGGGCGCGTGTCGCCGAGCTCGGGCAGGTCGAGCAGGCGCCGTGCGCATGCCGCCGGTGAGAGGGCGAAAGCGTCGAGGAGGAGCGTCTTCAGCGCATACTTGTCAGCAGCCGGCGGGTGCTCGAGGAGGCTCAGGGCGCGGGCCGCGGTGGCGGAACCGAGCGCTGCCACGACGTGGTGGAAGCGGGTGTCGTCCGCGGTGATGCCTCGCAGGGCGAACTGGGAGTCCGCCTGGGCGAACCAAACAGCCGCGTGAGCCTCCCAGAAGGTAGGCAGTTTAAGAGTCACTGCCGTGTCCATGTCGGTAGGTCACCAGTGAAGGAGCTGCGCTCCAACGCGAGTCGAAAGAATTGACGCGACCAAAGACGGAATTCGTCCGAGTTGCTTCATTGAAACAAAACAGCTCAGGTATTCTGACAAGCCCGTTTATCGGGCAGCAATATATATACACATTTATGCCGGGGCGTTTGCCCGGGAAAACATAGACCGGGCATGCCCGGGTGTCAAGGGCGAGTCCTGGAAAGGCGAGTCTGGACATGCCCGGGCGTCCTGGACGCGGCCTGGCAAGTCGAGGCTGGGCGTGCCCGAGCGCTCTGGGCGAGCCCTGGAAAGGCGAGAGCGGGCATGCCCGGACGCTCTGGGCGAGCCCTGGAAAGGCGAGTCTGGACATGCCCGGGCGTCCTGGACGCGGCCTGGCAAGTCGAGGCTGGGCGTGCCCGGGCGCTCTGGGCGAGCCCTGGAAAGGCGAGAGCGGGCATGCCCGGGAAAGACGAGACCGGGCGTGCCCGGGAGGTTCGGGCGTGCCCGGGAACAGCGAGTCCGGGCATGCCCAGGAGAGGCGCGTCTGGGCCCGTCCGTACGAGCCCGGCATGGCGATCGCGCCCTGGCCGCGTCCTGGCAGGTGCAAGGCGATTGTGTACATTCAGCGGGAACCGCTACAGTCACTTGATAACTCGTGAACCAACAGATGTGTCAAGAAAGAAAGTATTCACAGATCATCATACGATGGACCTGAAAGTTATTCAAATTAGCAATCAGGCCTAAAACACACAACCCGTCAAAAAAAAGATTCATTCAATGTCGACCAATTGGTCCAAACCTGCATGGTAGTTATTGTGAAGAACAGCTTGCATGCCAGCGGTGCTTACATGTACATGGTGCCGTAAGCGATCAGAGGAGGCACACGGAACAGATATCATTAAAACAAAGTAATATGTGGAACAGTGGGAAATTTAATTTAGTAGCAACGAGGTCTTCATTACAGGAAAGGCAACCAGATTGCCACACAAACAGTGCGTTGATATGGTGGATGGGTTAGCCTGGAGCATATTCATTTGCTCCAATTGTCACATGATGGTGGGCCATACCCCAGGCTCAAATATTTGTTTACTAATGTCCAATTGTAATGCATGTTTTAAGTACATTGTGTCTACTCATGTCTGTCCTAGAAGTGATTCATGTACATGCTCCACTGTGAGCCTTAAATCTCTGCAGAATTAACAAAAAAACAAATTGTTTTTGGTTTAAAAATTTTTTTTATTAAAAAAACAATTAGGCAACCAGACTGCCAGACAAATAACATGTGGACCAATCTCTTTATCAACTGAAAGCCAATAATGGTATGTCATCTGCTGTGGGAAGCGAGGTGCGGCTGACGTTTGTGGCCTTCACTAAAGGAAAAAAAGAAAGAGGAGATGCGGCCTTCATCAAAGTAAAATAAAACCTCAAACTATATGTTGGGCATTGCCACATAATGTAAGCTATTTCAGGAGACAAGCTATTTATTTACTCTTCACCTTTGCTGAAAAAAACAGACCAAATGTGAATGTAATCCACTTGTAGCTGTGCCGTTATAGCAGTAGAGTTAAAATGGTAATGATGCAATCAGATTAGGTGATTGGATAAATAACAACGAGCATTTTGCAACAGGTGCTACATCTGTCGTACATCACGCGGTGTATGAAAGAATTGTTTTTCATTCCAATCAAAATCAGAACATGACGCGTGGGATTGGCATCTGGCAAATCCATCAAACACTGTTAGTTGACAATAGCTGAGGCCAAGTCGAGGTCCACTCCTTATTTTAAAACCATTTTCTCAATGCATTGCAAGGATACAATCAAAATCTTTCAATTACAGTGCCTTCACAAAGTATTCGCAAGTTTAGTATTTCACAAATATACCATAGTAAGGGAAACATATGAAAATCTGTTAACTAAATTGTTACCAAAAAATTTCTTCACCAATATGTTTGTAAAGGTGTGTAATAACATGTGTTAAAATGTTGAAGGTCACCTCCCGTGGGAAACCCAGAAAAAAAGCTGTTGAATTCGGGTACCGAAAAATTATTTTCGAGAATTTTTATTTTTTTTAATCGGCCCTTAAGTAACTTATGAGGGGTCAAATAAGGGTTTTTCATGATTCTGAGTTGATTGTTAACATTTATATTTCACCACAGACACTCCTTTGTGGAAAAATAATTTCTAAATATATCTCATTTTCTACTTTGCAGGACATGGAGTCTAGCAATATGGATGAAGACGTTACTCCACCTGTGCTCAATTGCTTCATCTGTGCACGCTCGGATACACCAGCTGAAAGGCTCATACAGGCAACTCCAAAGGGATACTCAACTTTATTGAAACAAGCAGAAACTGTCGAAAATGTTACTGTTGTGGAACGTATGAAGGAGGCTCAAAAGGAAGGAAAACTGAGGTACCACCAGAAGTGTAAAAATGATCTGTACAACAACTTTGTTGCAACCACCAAGAAGTCAGCTCAAGCATCAAAGGCAGAGAAAGAGTCATCAAAGTTGAAGAGAAGACGCACTACTTGTGAGTTCAGTTCATCAACTGGCTGCAGTTCTAGAAGATCACAGTCAATTGACCTCCTGTATAAGGATGTATGCATTCTTTGCAACCAACCAGCCCAGCTCTACAAAAATAATCCAGCACAAGCTAGAAAGAAATACAGAGTGCCAGATAATTTGACTGCAGATACACTGAAGGCAAGCTTGCTGAAGACAGCACGGAGTCGCGGGGATGACTGGGGCACTGAAGACACTGGACGCCTGGAAGGGATCAACGACTTGGTAGCAGAAGAAACACTGTACCATTTGCGATGCAAACTTATGTTTGCGAGAGGTGACAGTTTGTCCAAGACTGATGAGGAAGGAAAAAGGAAGAGAGGACAGAGGAGTATTGATGAGGAGCGAGAGGCAGTTTTTATTGAATTCTGCGAATGGTTAGACTCAGAATTAGAGCATGGGGTAATGAACATGGACCAAGTCCATGAAAAGCTGCAGGAGTTTGATCAGTCACCAGAGAAGAGCCTTTCTTATTCAAAGCATTGGCTAAAGATAAAACTTCTAGAGAAATACGAAGACACCTTGTATTTCACAACACAGGAAAGAAGGGCAGATGTACTCTGTCTCAAAGATGGCACCGACAATATTCTGCGAGAGCATCATGCTAATCTTGACCATGGAGATGAGAAGACTCAGATCATAAAGACGGCACTCAAGTTCATATCCAATGATATTGCCGTGATTGATTTAGGTCCAAAGTCATACCCCACCACACACAGTATGACTGACATCGATAGTCAGCTGACACCTGTTCCTGCAAGCCTTCAGATGTTCTTGAGACCGATTGTCAAGACAGACGAAAGAGTTGCCGTTTGGGGGCAGAATTTTATTAAGGCCTGTCGACCTCGGTCTGGAGTATTGCCACACCAAATGGGGCTTGCCATACAACTTGATCATAGATTTGGGTCAAAATGGGTGCTCAACAAGTTCCACCGGCTGGGATACACTGAGTCTTACACGGAGACACAAAACTACAAATACTGCTTCCTTAATAGTAGGAGTGGAGATGATGTTCCAGATACTTCTGGCACTCTTGACACCATTGTGGAGGAAACCGATGAACAGATCAATGATGAGGTTGCGGTTGATGCTGCGCTTGAGGATCAATCAGTGATGACAGCCAAAGTGCCAGCCAGTGAAAGTGAATTGTCAAGTAATGATCAGGTGGTCTTTATGGAGGTTGGGGAAACAAACAATGCAGTCACTCAGTTTGTTGGAGACAATATAGATTTAAACATTGTCTCTATTCACGGAAACACTCCCTTTCACTCAATGGGTTGGATCGAAGTCACCTCTCGGGCACCACCTTTGCCAGATCCACAGACAACAGCAGCTTTCCCCCGGGTGAAGTTGAAGGCACTCGACAAAGCTAAGATCCTGAGAGGAACTGAAGTAAAGATTATTCCATTTACGAACAGGAAACAGATAGGAACGAACGCGATCATGTTTCTCCCCCTCGCTGAGCTTTCCTCCTCCCTGGCTCATGATCAGCCACTCCTCACTCCAGGGGGACGCGGCTGAGTACATCGACATCTTCCTTGACACAGAAGCCACCAAGGAAACAGTGATTCAGGCTGGTACTGCGATTTTCAAGTACATTTACCATGGACGAGATACTACATTGGGTGAAATTCGGTACAACATGTTCTCAAGGAAGGCAGCGGCAGGAGTGATCAAACCAGAGACTCTACCTCCAACAGAGGGTGCAGCTGCACAACATTCACTCCATGCCTACCTGCAGACCCGGGACTGGATCCTTCTACAGAGCATGTCTCTGAACCCCAGTGACTATGGATGGACAATAGGTGTGCATGGGTATGAGCCAGTTCCAACACTGGACCCCACGGCTCCTGAGGAGCTATTGCAGTTCACGAGCTGTAATTGTCATGGAGATTGCAGCAACCGGCGATGCAGCTGCAAGAAGAATGGGGTCACGTGCATCTCGGCCTGTGGAGTCTGTAATGGCATTACATGCAGAAACTGCAGTCATGATGTTGTTGAGTCTGAAGAAGACATAGACAATGACTGTTGAAACTTCTGACATTGTGAATGAGAAATAACTCTTGAGTATTATATATGTATGTGAAATAAAAGCTACTTTGTGTGTAAATGTAAAAGTGAAAATATAAATGTTAACAATCAACTCAGAATCATGAAAAACCCTTATTTTACCCTTCATAAGTTACTTAAGGACCGATTAAAAAAAATAAAAATTCTCGAAAATAATTTTTCGGTACCCGAATTCAACAGCTTTTTTTCTGGGTTTCCCACGGGAGTTGAACTTCAACATTTTAACACATGTTATTACACACCTTTACAAACATATTGGTGAAGAAATTTTTTGGTAAAAATTTAGTTAACAGATTTGTGAAATATCTCATAAAATGCCCTTACTACCAGACCAGCTTCACAAATATACCAGCTTTGCATTCAGGCCAAATATATATATATATATATATATATATATATATATATATATATATATATATATATATATATATATATTATAAACAGGAATCAAATTCCTGTGAGGGGCTAAGTGTGAAAAAATTCTGACTCAATGCGGAGCTCGAACCACGGACCTCCGTTGATAACGTGTCAACAGCCCACTGCGCTACTGAGCCAGCCGCAATCTCCTCAGAACTTTTCCACACTTAACACGGCGAGCTTTATAATGGCCGATGTCTTACATGCCTGCTAGGCAGACCTCAAATATACCAGCTTTGCATTCAGGTCAATTATATATATATATATATATATATATATATATATATATATATATATATATATATATATATATATATATATATATATATATATTGTTACGGACCGCGGATAAGATGTTGGTTTTGCCGAGCGGAGGCCCCGCGGCCCTAACAGTTACCCCGACTAACCCGATTCCCGAACGTTGGCCGGATCGCGCCACAGATATTCAATATGGAAAAGACAAAAGCGACACGGATGTGAAGAAGAAGAAGACGAAAAAAAGGTTGGAAATACTACTAAATTTATTCCTACTATATACATGCTCAAAGTAACCAAGGAAGAAGGAAAGATAAGAAAATAATATACAGAAGAATTAGAGACAGTGCAATTATTACCTTATACAAGCTTAATTAAATACCCATGGACAAGACACAGAACAAACTCACGTACACAAGAAGGATGGAAAGGCAGGAATAAATGCTGGAAGGAGGACTGGGAAGGTTTAGCTGGGGCAGATGGTTCGGCTTTATCCCGCACGGGACGTCGGGCTGGACCTCGACGGCCACCGATGCCTCCGCAATCTGGTTCCCGTGGGGTAACGGGTCGACGCTGCCTGGTGGAGTCAACGCTGCTTGTGTAACCCAAAGCTGCTGGTTCTCTGGCTCAACTCTTTCTTGGCACGTCTCTCTGTCCAACCACCTTCTTTCTCTCTTGCTTGGTCCAACTTCTGCGAGCAAGGCGACGAATAGCAGGCTTTGTGATTCCCTTAATGTTTTCACGCAGTACCTTGCGCGCGCGCTTTTATAGCGCCTCCGGCGATCAAGCCGCCGGCCTTTAGGACACGCCCATCGGTCAGCTCGCCTCGGCCCTGATTGGTGGGCACAGGCCCTCTGACCCCGAGCTGAGCACATGCTTAATGGCGGTTTTGGAGGGGATGAAATTGGCAATCGAGGCTTGGCAATGATGAAAGGGGAAAGTGAAAGGAATCTACTCTATTTTACTTGGTGCAATGGAGTGTCATCTTAATGGAAGACAAGGCCTTTCCCTAATACACATAATAAAGATATAACTATCAACCAGGGGGAAATCTATGATTGGCTAACGTGTATGCTTTATGGAATTAACTACGGGAACGCCCTTTGACCTTTATACAACACTGGAGGCAGGAGGGTCCAGAATAAAGCAATATTGCCCAACAATTTACTATACAATACAACACAATAAAAAAACACAATCCTCATATCCGCAACAATATATACATACATACACAGTCACGTGAAAAAGTAAGTACACCCCATGTAAAGTCTTGACTTTTTCAACATACTTGTTCAGGCCTTCATTTCTGATGATCTTCATTCATCATGCTGATCTTCATTTCAAATATATTTATAGATAAAGGTGATATAATATAACAAATATCATGAAACATTTACATTTTGTAGTCCATTGTATAATTTAAATAAACATAAATGCAAATTTCGCATGTGGAAAAAGTAAGTACACCCTTGGCTCTAATAGGTGGTATTGCCCCCTTTGGCAGAAACAACCTCAAGTAGGCATTTCTTACAACTGTCTACCAGTCTCTGACATCGACTGGGAGAAATTTTTGCCCACTCCTCCATGCAGAATTCTTTCAGCTGTGCGATGTTTGAGGGGTTTCTTGCATGCACAGCTCGTTTCAAATCCCCCCACAACATCTCGATGGGATTTAGATCCGGGCTTTGACTTGGCCATTCCAGAACCCTCCATTTCTTTCTTTTCAGCCATTCCTTGGTGGATTTACTGGTATGTTTAGGGTCATTGTCATGTTGCAAGGTCCACCTTCGGTTGAGCTTCAACTTTCCGATAGATGGCCTCACATTATCCTCAAGCACCCTCTGGTACAATGAAGAATTCATAGTGGATTCTATGATGGTGAGCTGCCCAGGCCCTGATTCCAGCAAAGCTGCCCCAAACCATAATATTTCCACCACCATGCTTTACAGTTGGTACCAGGTTCTTGTAGTCAAATGCTGTCTTTGGTTTTCGCCAAACATGTCTTCTGTTACTGTGGCCAAATAGCTCTACCTTTGACTCATCTGTCCAGAGCACATTGTTCCAGAAGTACTGGTCTTTGCCTCGGTGTTCATTGGCAAACTTTAGTCTTGCCCTGATGTTCTTTCTGGACAGCAAATGTTTCCTCCTGGCACACCTCCCATGTGGATCAAATTTGTGCAGCCTCTTTCTAATGGTAGACTCGTGCACTTTGACATCAACAGTGGCAAGAGCTACCTGTAGGTCCCGTGATGATCTTCTGGGGTTCTTTGAGACTTCTTTCAGCATCTTGCGGTCTGCTCTTGGGCTGAACTTGCTGGGGCGGCCTGGCCTGAACAAGTTGGCCGTTGTTTGGTTTGGAATATTCTCCACTTGTAAATGATCTTCCGGACAGTCGAATGATTTATTTCAAATTGTTTGGAGATCTTTTTAAATCCCTTCCCAGACTCGTAGGCATCTATAACCTTCTTTCTGAAGGCCTCAGAGAGCTCTTTTGATCTCGGCATGGTGACGCCGCACACTTCAACAACAAAGAGCAAACCAAACTAAATGTCTGAGGTTTAAATAAGACAGGTTCCTCCAAGATCCTCTCTAACGATGTTCTAATCATTTGCACCTGAGCTGGTGCACCTGATTCTAATTTTAGGTATTTGAAGTAGTGATAAATGTCGGGGTGTACTTACTTTTTCCACATGCGAAATTTGCATTTATGTTTAATTAAATTATACAATGGACTACAAAATGTAAATGTTTCATAATATTTGTTATATTATATCACCTTTATCTATCAATATTGTTAAAATGAAGATCAGATGATGTTGTATGTTGAATGTATGTTGTGTTGTGTATGTTGTTTATGTTATGTTGCTGTATGTTGAAAAAGTCAAAACTTTACATGGGGTGTACTTACTTTTTTACGTGACTATATATATATATATATATATATATATATATATATATATATACATGACTATGGGAGCATACGCTGGGTCAGCACGTCGCTGCGTCCTTGGACGACTCCTCAGCACCATCCCGACACACACCACTGTGTGTGCTACAGAATGGGGTGTTTTGCGGCAGCCGGAGTGCAAATTCTGCCACTGACCTCCTTAAGAGAGGACCCAGTACCCTAGTACCCATTTCGCCGACCTCGGAGGGATGACAGGCTGAGTGAACCCCACCTGGTGTTAATTCAACAGATGAACGGGATTCGAACTCAGGACCTTAGGATCCCAAGCCCGCCACCCTAACCATTAGGCAGTCCAATTTCCCCTTGACTTTTTCACATTTTGTTGTATTACAGCCTGAATTTAAAATCAATTGAATTCTGATTTTTTTTGGTCACTGATCTACACATAATACCCAATAATATTAAAGTGGAATTTTTTTTTAACATAAATTTTTACAAAATAATTAAAAATGATATACAGAAATATCTAATTTACATAAATACTCAACCCCCTGAGTCAATACTTCGTAGAAGCGCTTTTGGCAGCGATTACAGCTTTGAGTCTTCTTGGGCATGTTTGTATCAGCTTTGCACATCTGGATTTGGGGAGTTTTTCCCATTCTTCCTTGCAGATTTGCTCAAGCTCTGTCAAGTTGAATGTACAGCGTTGGTGAACAGAAATCTTCAAGACTTTCCACAGATTCTCAATGGGATTCAAGTCTGGGCTTTACCTTGACCACTCAAGGACTTTCACATTCTTGTTCTGATGCCATTCCAGAGTAGCTTTGGCTGTATGCTTGGGGTCATTGTCCTGTTGGAATGTAAATCCTTGCTGCAGCCTCAGGTCATTTGCACTCTGAAACAGGTTCTCCTCAAGGATTTGCCTGTATTTTGCTCCATTCATTGTTTCCTCTATCTTTACAAGTCTCCCAGTCTATGCCACTGAAAAGCATTCCCATAGCATGATGCTGCCTCCACCATGCTTCACGGTAGGGATGGTGTTAAATTGGTGATGAGCTGTGCTTGGTTTCCGCCAGACGTAGCGCTTTGCATTCAGGCCGAATAATTCAATTTTCGTTTCATCAGACCACAGAATATTTGGCGTCATGCTCTGAGAGTCTTTCACGTGCCTTTTTGCCAACTCAGGTGTACTGTCATGTGCCTTTTTCTCAGGAGTGGCTTCCGTCTGGCCACTCCCCCATAAAGCCTGGATGTGTGACGTGCTGCAGAGACGGTTGTCCTTCCTGCAGGTTCTCCCATATCGGTCAATGAACTCTGTAGTTCTGTCAGAGCGGTTATTGGGTTCTTGGTCACTTCTCTGACCAAGGTCCTTCTTGTCCGGTTGCTCATTTTGGTCGGATGGCCAGCTTTAAGATTGGCAGAGCCATTTTCTTTCCATTTCTTAATGATAGGGCTCACTGTGCTCTTGAGAACTTTGAACACTCTAGAAATTGTTTGATACCTTTCTCCAGATCTATGCTTCCTCACAATTTATCTCAGAGTTCTACTGACAGTTCTTTGAACTTCATGGTGAAGTTTCTGCTCTGACATGCACTGTCAACCGTGGGATTTATATATAAAGGTGTGTTTCTTTCTAAATCATGTCCAATCAATTGAATTCGCCACAGGTGAACTGCAATCAAGTTGTAGAGACATCTCAAGGACGATCAAAGGAAATTGGATGCCTGAATCAAGAACAAGATCAAATCCTGAGCTCAATTTGGAGTAAAGGGGTTGAATACATATTGACTTAAGACATTACAGCTTACAGCCACCAAAGGTGGATGGAGGTTATGTTTTCACCCCTGTCTGTTTGTCTGTTTGTTTGTGAATAAAATATCTCATGAAGTTGTGGACGGATTCGGACGAAATTTATCAGAGATGTAGCGTATGTCACAAGGACTAAATGGTTAGATTTTGGTCAAGATCCGAATTCGGATCCGGCTACTAGAATTTTTTCAGTGATTCTTCACCACAGGGAGACAGGGCCAAAAACGATACATTGCAGGATATCTCAAAAAGTTATGGATGGATTTGGACGAAACTTGTTGGACAGGTTGTGTGTCTGACAAGGAAGAATCGATTCAATTTTGGTGACGATGCAAATCCAGATCCAGCTAGTAGGAATTTTTGTAAGTGATTCTTCTCCATTGAGTGATATGGCCAACCAAGTATGCCAACCAACCAACTCTCTACTGAGTGCCGTTCTAGTTTTTAATTATTTTGCAAAAGTTTCTAAAGAAAACAAATTCCACTTTGACATTATAGGGTATTATGTGTAGATCAGTGACAAAAAAAAAAATCTCATTTTAATCCATTTTAAGTCCAGGCTGTAACACAACAAAATGTGAAAAACGTCAAGGGGTGTCAATACTTTCTGAAGGCATTATACATTCATAAAAAGTGTAATACTATTAACATATAGCATGTGTAATGAAAATACTTCCAAATACCTTATTTTAAAACTCGTCTGATTTATCACAGAAGATGATAGAAATCCGATGAGATTCATTAGAAGGGTTTTGTTCATGGATAGAAACAATCTGTAAAACTACATGAATATAATGAAGAGGAAGATAAAGAGTCATTTGCAAAGCTCAATTATAACTCACTATATAGTCCAGTAGGTAATCAAAAGGAATGAAAACGCTATATAGCCTTTCTTCAGAACGATATTCAAACTCTGGCCGTTTCCAATTGATAGCTCATCCTGTTAACGGTTTCACATTTCGAGACTCAAAGTGTGCTCGTTGCTTAAACCTTAATAAAGAAAAATGAATGAACAAGCTTAATTTGAATTACATGGTGATGGCGACGGCCAAGCTTGAGGACACGTTTCGAGTCTTAGTTGACGGCAACCTATTCATACCAAGTTAAAAGCTGGTAACATTCCAGTTGTTTTATATCACATTCATGTATGACAAAGATTTGGTAAACAAAAAACAACAAACACCTGAACAGGTGGTCATATATTCATATTCATTGGGACAATATATTGTGTCCCCTTGATCCTCCGTTCGTGCAGCGGGGATTTGGACATTGTTAGTAACATGCAAAAGGGAGTTATTGAGATACCCTGCCCACTACCAGGGGGTTGAGGACTTTTTTGATTAGTAAAGGTTATATATTATATTGCCCAATTTTATGGCTCACTCGGCCAAAGTCATGAGAGTGCCCAAAGACCTACCTTAAATAAATGTACATTTCCCAGGGGTCCGTAGCCCTCTCTCCCCTACATACACAACAATGGCCGTGTTTTTGACCCCTGCCAACACCCCACCGCACCCATTACTCCATACCTTTCCCCATCTTACTATAATTCACCAAATGTCCGTCCGTCTGTCTGTCTGTCCGTTCGAAGGTACCGTAAAAACTGCTGAACCGATCGCAACGATATTTTCGATGGATAATCCTGGGATCTCCAGGAGTAAAATAGGCTATTTAGTTTTCCCAATTTCAGCTTTCGTCTCCAGCATTCTCAGGTTTGGACTCCCGCATAACATTCGTGTTCGCATAACGTTCATTGTGACGATGTTGTTTTCCTGGGTGCCGCACAAACGGCTGCACCGATCGCTGCAAGGCTGCACCGATCAAACTCGGTAACCTCGGACAAAGACCTTTTATAAGGACACGGGTTGAATCCCTGCTTGAGAGAATTCCAAACCCCTCACCAGCTATCACGGCCGTCTCTCCAACTTACAATCCGACGAGATATGCGGAAAGGACGACACAAAACCAATATAATCATTAAACATCATTCGTATATAAACATCATTAAAAGTAAATAATGACCTCGGCCAAAGTTCAAACGACATTCAATCTCTACATGAGAGAATTCCACATAGCTATTTGGGCGGTGAATACGCTAACAGATCGCTGTCTCCATCAATCTTGCCAAGGCCGTAACACATATCGGCTCAAAATCCTTTTAACTGTTGATTTCGTAGTTTTTTCAATGAAGGAAACATTAACAATGTTATTAAAAGTTTATTTTGTGATTGGAGTTATGTTGTATGGAATGAAAAGAGATATCGAGTTCAAGTGAATGACGACATGACGTGATGGTTTCTACTTCCTGAACGTGAACTTCGCGGATCGCCATATGCAGATTCGCCACGGACCCACGATCGATGTTTCTCCACGTGAACATACCCGTTTGTTTGCGAACGGTACGTTTCTCATGGAAGTCATTCACGAACTTGCTGTCCATGTCTGACGTGCGACTGAAGGTGCTACAGGAATGTGGAATTTATTGGTTTCATGCTTTAGCATTCGCTGTATCTGCATTTCCTGTTTGCTTCTGGCCTCCCACCCGTGCGTAGCACGGGTATCTCCCTAGTACCTAACAATTCAATCCCTATCCCTCCTTAATCTTTTCAACACCTATCCCTCACACCCCACAGGCCACAGCCTCCACACTCCTTCTCCCAGCTTCCCAATCCTCCCCCTTCAGTTGATCCATAATTCACCACTCCATGATTACCATTTCTCAATTATAGTTTCTTAGTCCTCCCCCTGCTTTCCCCTTGAATATGCAGTGCATAGCCTGCTTGTGAGTGAATGGAAAAGGTAACCGAAGTATCGGGAAAAAAGAAAATGACCCAAAAATGTCAGAAGGGGAAATTAAGAGAGACCATTAATTAAATTCAATCCAATTATGTATGAATACCCAAGGCATTTGAATGAAAGACAAAATTGGTGTGGAGAAACTAAAAAGGGATGGATAAAGGAGGAAGAAGGGAAAATGAAGAAGAGAAGAAAAATTGTCAAAGAGAAGCACAAAGAATGAAGTGCAGCCAGGATAAGTTGAGAACTGTAGGTCACACCTTCAACATCTGATAGGATGTCATCCAGATGTTCACTGACACTCAGCTTGCTCTCCATACTACTCTAGCAGCTGGTGTTTGAAAAGCTGGTGAGGTCATGCAGAGTGAAGAACACAAACAGCCTGGGCTGGAGCAATCTCCGTGCTGGCCATGAAGACTTCCCAGGTCTTTCAAGCAGTTTTGGTCACCCACGGCCAGAATGAACACATCGAGGAGCAATAGGCCCTCAAATAGAGAATGGGCGTCAGTGAACAGCTGCTCTTTCCTTTTCTTTTTGGTATCAACTTTCCAGATACCTTAAAAATCTACCCTCTTCTTACAGAATTCGTTTTGGGGTTATTTCTGTTTCTCTCTGTATTTCTCTGCGACTTGTTCTCAAATTATTGTGGATACTGCCACCCCTCCATCCTGAGTTTTCCCTCGGCCAATGAGCAAAGCCTAAGGTCTTTCGGGAGGTTTTGCGAAAAGGTTTCTTAACTCCGCCTGCCTTCCCCTCTCTCCCCTCGATTCCCCGAGCTCCTTCCCTCTGCCGTCATCATCTCTCCCCCAGGCCTCTCCACATCTCACTTCCCCAAGTTCTTTGACCTTAAGCCAACAATGGCTTCATGTACAATTTAAAGAGATTGAAACAAGGTTTATTCATGCCATGGTTGATTTGATTTGGTTTGACCAATTTCCATTCCTGTTGCACAGACTAAGTTACAAGCACAGTCACAAACATAAAAAGTCCCCAAAACATCGAGCTCTTTATGCATATATGTATTCATAAATGTAATCATGAAAACGAATAGTTTTGTGAATGTATAGTTGAATTCTGTCTTGCAGGGGAAATTTAAGGAATCATGTATGCATTGATAACCAAAGGGGGAGTCAATAGGAACCTCCTTTAGAGGCCATTTTCCCCACAGAGCAGGGGTCGGCCTTTTTTGGGCACCATGGTCCCCTTTTTTGAAGCAATATTTTATGGCCGGATGCCCTTCCTGCCGCCAACCCTGTTAATCGCCTCTTGCGACACACAGGGAATTACCAGTGATCTGGTACTCAATTTGCCGACCTCGGAAGGATGGCAGGCTGTCAACCCCCCTGGCATTAATTCAGCGATCGACCGGGATTCGAACCCAGGATCCTAGGATCCCAAGCCAGCACCCTAACTGCTAAGCCAACACTAGGCTGGGGAGTAAATAGGAAAAAAAAAAAGTTGAAAAAAAGAAGGGAAGAGGAGAGGATAATTTGAGAAAGTGGAAAGTAGATTGGGTGGGGCAGGAGGTATAGGAAGTGACGTCGGAGACATCTGGAGGAAGAGTGGGTATCGGTACAAAGGTTCTGCTTTTGTGCGTACGTCATATATCGAAGGCATTTAGTGTTATGATCAGCATGTTGCAAAATGAAACTTCTTTGTAAACCTTAAAGTAAAACACCTCTTTGGCAGTATTTATGCCATCCTTTGTAATGAGAACTCAGTCAAAAATAAGTTACAAAGTTTAAAGCGAGCTCATCTCATGCTAAATACACAATTGTAAAAACGAAGTCATAATCAGTTACCGTTAAGTGGGCATTAGTGCACTTTACAATGGATTTATAAGGACATTAGAAGATAATTGAGAACTCTAGTGCAGTATATAGAATTTGAACATGGTGTGCCACACATGGTGTGAACTCTCACGTGTTCAGAAGAGAAGGTCACACTTTCCGAGGCCATTATTAATGTGCGCTGCAGGTATTCCGTAAAAAAAACTCAGCAGAAACAGGGTCCGTGTGCCACAAACACAGGCATCACCTGGGGCCATTTCACCTGGGGGGGCATGTTGTGACACAAAGTGCATGTGGAGAACATGGGTTCAATTGACGAGAGTCGCGATACCATCCAACGAACATAGTCACAACAAACAAAGCCAACGGCAGATACCTTGTGGCAGATTGAAATTCCCCCTCGTGAAAAAAGAAGAAGATATAAACATTCAAAGGCAAGCTTTGGACATCTGTGCTGGCCTAATTGAAAGCAGCTTGCTCCGTTGCTATTTGTGCTTTGTTGTGCAACCACGTTACCGTCTGTCGTGGGTTGCTGGGTCAGCTTGACGAATGAAACTCCCACTTAGTAACCGAAAGTTCTGAGATAGATCAACATGCGGAGTACGTTATACGTTCGATTTGCTGCAAAGCTGGAGCTTGGACATGGCCACTCTTAAGGTGCTATTTTACCCCCTCATTAGCAGAGCTGAGCTGCAGCATTCCACAAATTGTGAAAGAAACAACTGGGTGTGGAAAGCCACCCGGAAAAACAGTGAGATTTGTCAAGGAGCAAAATATTACCAGCAGCCATTTTGAAGTACCAATTATCTTGGGGAACAGCCATGTGTGAAAACCATTTGTTACACCTCACATATGAACTAGCACAGGTATAATGTGGGGATCGGATAGACGATCTAAGCACAGGTATGTTGCTCTCAATGGTGCTTGGAGTTTGTAAATTACGTTGATTACATTGAGGCAGCGAGCGGCGCAGCTTAAACGGTAAGATGGCAATCTTAGAAAATGGCCGGTTATTAACAGTGGCAATCTCTGAACTACTCTCTTCTTGATTAGGTCTCTGACAGCAACAAATGTGAACTAGATATATCTGCGATCACAAAGCGATCGCCAAGGGTGAGTCTCCCCCAGCTTACCCTTGGCAATCGCCCGTGATTTACCCTTGGCCCACGATCCAATGATTCCATATTTTTGTTTGGACCGCCATATGACCTTGAACTTCAGTATTTAGGAATAGAGTATAAGTTAATAAAATGTGTCCCCATCTAAAATCTATCCAGAAAACTCAACATCATCAACATCGGAGGACAATTATTCAAGTTATGATCAAAAGGTTGTGTGTGTTTTTTGTTAAATAGGTCACAATCAGCAAAAGTAGGTCAAGGACACAAATCAAATATCAGGTGCACAACTTCACTGCAGGTACACTATGATGAAAGAACATCTTGGAAGGCAAGGCAGTCTTTGCGATTCAGCATTGGCAAAATTAATGGATGACAAACACCACGTTAAATTTTGACCTTTAGCCCGTAGGGGTCTGATGTAAATTAAGCGTAAATGTAACTTTCTCTAGAATATCTAGAAGGCAATTTTGTTCTGATCAGACAAGCCTTAGTCGAGTTATGGTTAAAATGCCTACAATTGGGTCATGACCTTAAACATTATGTCAAGGTTAAAAAAAAACATGTCAACTACGCATACATTTTATTAGAATTAATGATGTAAAATTTCGTTCCAAAAGTCCTTGTACGTTGGCAGAAAAAGGGAGAAAAACATAAATGGTGGTTTAGTACTCCCTGGGGTGTAAAACCTTAACCTTTAACCTCGATGGGTATGATGTAAATTATGCACAGATGTGCCTTGCAATCTAGAAGTCATTTTCATTCTGATTGGATAAACCTTTGTCAAGTTATGGTGAAAACTGTTACAATGCCTAAAATTAGGTCATGACCTTAAATCAGGTCAAGGTCAAAAACATGCCTTAAATTGGGGCAATGTCAAAAACATGCTTTAAATTGTGCCAAGGTCAAAAACATGCTTTAAATTGTGTCAAGGTCAAAACATGTTTTAAATTTGGTCAAGGTAAAAAAAACATGCTTTAAATTGGGTCAAGGTAAAAAACATGCCTTAAATTAGGTCAATGTCAAAAACATGCCTTAAATTGTGTCAAGGTCAAAACATGCTTTAAATTTGGTCAAGGTAAAAAACATGCTTTAAATTGGGTCAAGGTCAAAACATGCCTTAAATTGGGTCAATGTCAAAAACATGCCTTAAATTGGGTCAAGATAAAAAACATGCTTTAAATTGTGTCAAGGTCAAAACATGCTGTAAATTGGAGCAAGGTAAAAAACATGCTTTAAATTGGGTCAAGGTCAAAAACATGCCTTAAATTGGGTCAAGATAAAAAACATGCTTTAATTGTGTCAAGGTCAAAACATGCTTTAAATTTGGTCAAGGTAAAAAGAACATGCTTTAAATTGGGTCAAGGTAAAAAACATGCCTTAAATTGGGTCAATGTCAAAAACATGCCTTAAATTGTGTCAAGGTCAAAACATGCTTTAAATTTGGTCAAGGTAAAAAACATGCTTTAAATTGGGTCAAGGTCAAAACCATGCCTTAAATTGGGTCAATGTCAAAAACATGCCTTAAATTGGGTCAAGATAAAAAACATGCTTTAAATTGTGTCAAGGTCAAAACATGCTTTAAATTGGATCAAGGTAAAAAACATGCTTTAAATTGTGTCAAGGTCAACATGCCTTAAATTGGGTCAAGATAAAAAACATGCTTTAAATTGTGTCAAGGTCAAAACATGCTTTAAATTTGGTCAAGGTAAAAAAAACATGCTTTAAATTGGGTCAAGGTAAAAAACATGCCTTAAATTGGGTCAATGTCAAAAACATGCCTTAAATTGTGTCAAGGTCAAAACATGCTTTAAATTTGGTCAAGGCAAAAAACATGCTTTAAATTGGGTCAAGGTCAAAACCATGCCTTAAATTGGGTCAATGTCAAAAACATGCCTTAAATTGGGTCAAGATAAAAAACATGCTTTAAATTGTGTCAAGGTCAAAACATGCTTTAAATTGGATCAAGGTAAAAAACATGCTTTAAATTGTGTCAAGGTCAACAACATGCCTTAAATTGGGTCAAGATAAAAAACATGCTTTAAATTGTGTCAAAGTCAAAACATGCTTTAAATTTGGTCAAGGTAAAAAAAACATGCTTTAAATTGGGTCAAGGTAAAAAACATGCCTTAAATTGGGTCAATGTCAAAAACATGCCTTAAATTGTGTCAAGGTCAAAACATGCTTTAAATTTGGTCAAGGTAAAAAAACATGCTTTAAATTGGGTCAAGGTCAAAAACATGCCTTAAATTGGGTCAATGTCAAAAACATGCCTTAAATTTGGGCAAGGTAAAAAAACATGCTTTAAATTGGGTCAAGGTCAAAAACATGCCCTCCCTCCCCACATACTTTATATTCACATTATTAATGCAAAATTTAATTCCGATAGTCCCAGCCTACTCTGAGATACAGCTCGGAAATTGGGAGTGTTGGGACTGCAGGAAGAATAAAAAAAAGAAAAAGGAAAATTATTTTCTAAATGGTAGTTCAGTACTCCTGGGGGCCTAATAAACTCTGCAGTACGATTAAAAATTGGAGGCACCAACTGTAGAAACAAACCCTACAACAGCTATAAGCCTCCCCTTAGAATGGTGCTCGGTAGAGAGCATGTGTCCACCAGAATGAACAGTTTACGTTTTGCATCCCACTGATAGGCCAGATCTGCATCACTAACCAAAATCGAATTGGCTTATCATTGTCACCTATCAATACATCCAACAAATTTTTGTCATAACCCGTCCACAACTTTTTGAAATACCCTTCTGCATATAGTTTTTGGCCCAATCTCTCAATTGTGAAGAACCACTAAAAATTATTGTATCCGGATCTGGATCTTCACCGAAATCGAATCGATTCGTCCTTGGCACATACTCAACTTGTCCACCAAGTTTCATCTGAATCCGTCCATGGCTTCTTGAGATATCCTGCCCACACAGACAGACAGATAGACACAGACAAAGAAACACGAAATATGTCGTGCATAGCACGATACCCTGCAAAATCCCTAAAATAAGTTGGTGACCTTTTGGCCTATGTTGACCTCACAAAGAATTTGTGGTTGAATTCAGTGATCCGTTATGCAAATCCTCCTCAAATTTCAAGTCAATTGGATGAAAATTGAGGATTTTAGAAATTGATAAAGTTATTGACTTTTGGCCTATGTTAACCTTTTGACCTCAAAATAAATAGGCTTCTTCCTTATGACCTCAAAACAGATATGGTGTGAGAAATGGAGAAGGTGAAAGGATTTTGGAGTTTGCTGATGGAGCTGATTTGTTGATTTGTAATACTCAGTTCCAGAAAGAGGATAATAAGCTTGTTACATACACGTCAGGTGGGTCGAGGACAACCGTTGACTACCTGATGGTGCGTAGGCGAGATAGGGGGCACCTCCGGGACACAAAGGTGATCCCGGGGGAGGAGGCTGTTTCACAGCACCACTTGGTTGTCTGCGACGTAAGGGTGAAAGGTGCGAGGAGAGCTCGGCGGGTGAAGTACCAACCAAGAATGAAGGTGTAGAGGTTGAAAGAGGTGACAGTAAGGGAGGCATTAAAAGAGAGGCTGAGTAGGGTCGAGGATGATGTGGTTGAGCTTGAAAGTGGTTGGATGTCAATGAAAGCTAGTCTGTTGGGAGCCGTTGGTGAGGTATGTGGATGGACAAAAGGACCACCGAGGCACTCGGAAACATGGTGGTGGGATGATGAAGTTGGAAAGAGGATTGACGAGAAGAGGAAGAAGTTCAAGGAGTGGCAGAAGGCGAAGGGTACGGGAGCAGAAACAACAGAGCATGAAAGTTATAAGGCAGCCAGGAAGGCTGCAAAGAAAGAGGTAGCAAAGGCACAGCAGGCATGTAGGAAAATGTTCTGAGAACGCTTGGATTCGGAAGAGGGTCAGAAAGCAGTATTCAGGATTGCAAAGCAGATAGCGAAAGAGAGGTGTGATGTGATGGGGGTGAGTTGCTTGAAGGATGAAGTGGGACAAATCGTTGTCGACCCAGATGGAATTAAAGGAAATGCTGTTGAATACAGAGAATGAATGGGATGGCAACATAGAGAGTAACCCAGTTTTAGGACCGGCAGAGAAGATAACTGAGAAGGAAGTTGAGGAAGCGATAAAAGCAATGAAGAGTAGAAAAGCGGGAGGGCCGACGGGAGTTGTGGGAGATATGTTGAAGGCAGCAGGAAGTTGGGGTGTGAAGAGAATGACAGAGATCTGTAATCTGGTGGTGAAAGAAGGCCGCATTCCAGTGGATTGGGAACTGAGTACCCTCGTCCCTCTATACAAGGGGAAAGGTGACCCTCTGGAGTGTGGCTCGTACCGAGCGATAAAGTTATTGGAGCATGGAATGAAGGTATTGGAAAGGGTGTTGGAGAGGAGGATAAGGAAGAAGGTGAAGATCGACGAAATGCAGTTTGGATTTATGCCAGGAAGAGGAATGACAGACGCACTCTTTATCGTGAGGCAGTTGCAGGAGAAGTACATGGAGAAGAGGAAGAAGTTGTTTCTTGGGTTTGTTGATCTGGAGAAAGCATTCGATAGGGTTCCACGCGAAGTATTGACATGGGCATTGAGGAAGTTAGAAGTGGAGGAATGGTTGATCAGAGTTGTGATGGCAATGTACAAAAGAGCGCGCACAGCTGTAAGGACGAAGGACGGGAACAGGGGTGAGTTTGAGGTGAAGGTGGGAGTGCATCAGGGGTTGGTACTAAGTCCACTACTATTTGTAGCTGTGATGGCGGTGCTGGCTCAGAACGTAAAGGAGGGTTTACCATGGGAGTTGTTGTATGCAGATGATCTGGCGTTGATTGCAGAAAGTATGGATGGACTGAAGGAAAAGATGAACAAGTGGAAGGAATGTATGGAGACAAAAGGTCTGAAGGTGAATATCGGAAAGACGAAGGTGATGGCATGTGGTAAAGCATGTGGTGAGGTGGAAAGAACTGGGAAGTGGCCATGTGTTGGGTGCAGGAAGGGTGTCTGAGTGAACTCCATTCAATGTACAATGTGCGCTGAGTGGGTTCATCAAAAATGTAGTGGTCTGAGAGGGTCATTAACCAGTGTGGCAGCTACATTCAAATGTAAGGTGTACACAGAGGGAGCTGCAGATGGAGGAAATGTTGAGTTGGATCTTGGAGACGGCGTGAAGCTGGAAGGTGTGAAAACATTTTGCTACCTCGGAGACATGCTGAATGGAGAAGGTGGATCAGACTCGGCAACGGTTGCTCGAGTGAGATGTGCATGGAAGAAGTTTCGGGAATTGAGTGGCGTGCTGATGATGAGGGGAGTGTCGTTGAAGCTGAAGGGAAAGGTGTATGCTGCATGTGTGAGAAGTGTTATGATTTATGGGAGCGAGACATGGGTCATGAATGTAGAGCAGCAACGAAGGTTGGAAAGGGTAGAAATGCGAATGGTTCGACGGATGTGCGGAGTATCGTTGAGAGAGAGGAAGACAAATGATGAATTGCGAAAGATGATGGTAATATTGCCTGTGATTGATGCTGTGAAGAGGAACAGGTTGAGATGGTTTGGTCATGTGTTGAGGAAGGATGAAAGTGACTGGTTGAGAAGAGTGATGGAAATGAATGTAGAAGGAAGTAGAGGACGGGGAAGACCGAGAAAGACTTGGCTAAAGATGGTGGAAGAAGAAATGCGGGCAAGGGGGTTAACAAGGAGAGATGCAGAAAATAGGGCAAAATGGAGAAGATTGTCATGGGGACCGCAAGGCTAACCCCCGCTCTAGCAGGGGAAATGGCCTTTAAAATGCATGTTGTTGTTGTTGTCTTATGACCGACTCTACCATTTGGTGAAGTTTCAAGAAGATCGGTTTAAAATATTGTGACCTGTCGGTGATTTACACTTACAGACAAACAGAAAAGGACAAAGACAGGATAAAGCACAATACCAACCAATATACTTGAAAAATCTTCGATTTTCGCAAGTAACAAACAAACAGGGGTGAAAACATAACCTCTGTCCACCTTTGGTGGCCGAGGTAATAAAGATGTCTTCTGTAAGTGGTGCCAGCAGGGAGCACTGCATTTAAAAACACGCCATCCATTCGAGAGGAATCCAACATCCCACCTGTAATCCTCCACACAAGGTAGCCTACACTTTGTTTCACAAGGGTAGGCGTTTGGTGTAGTACAATTTTCACGTAGACCTTCCTGATAAAATACATGCCAGAGATGTTATGCAAATGTAAGTTTTTTTTTGTACAGAGTTGAGGCTCATAGAGGAGCTGAACACAGAATGGACCAGAATGGACCAGGATATAACAGAACAAAAACAGTCATCAGTACCAGTCATCAATCAGTGAGTCAGTCTTGTGAGTAAACGGATCTGGCGTCAGTTGGGTTGTCCGGTGTTAGCCTCGATACACACTACCCTTCGTACTTACACAGGGGAGATGATGAAGCCATTGGGCTTGATGGATGTATTGGTTCGTTATCGGGACCAGCAAGCGGTGTTGCCCCTGCATATGGTTGATGGTTCTGGACCATCTCTCCTTGGTCGTGATTGGTTGCTGGGCAAACATTTACAGAGTGCATACGTCATTTCCGTTTCCTCTGCGCTTGGAGGGGATCATGGAAAAACACCAAGTTATATTCGGACATGAACCTGGGAAGCTCAAAGGTGCTCAAGGTCACCTGCACCTGAAAGAGGGTGTCAGTCCGCGATTCTGTAAGCCTCGACCGGTGCCGTATGCCCTTCGCTATCGGGTCAAAGCGGAGCTCGATTGATTGGAAAAGATTGGGGTCATTGAACCGGTGGAACACTGTGTGGGCGACGCCCGTGGCCACAGTGCTTAAGCGGAATGGAGGTATTCACCTGCGTGGTGATTTTAAAGCGACTGTTAACCCTGTAGTGGTGTGAGAGAGTTACACTAGCACTCACAACACGTACGAACACAGCTGCGTGTGCTCAATGAAAACCCGACAGGCCCTCTCGTTGTAAACGGCAATCACTTTCATCAACTACATGCTCCAGTTGCAGCCATGACGTCAATTCTCCACTCTCCGAGAGCGCCCGCTCCTATTCGATGAAACCCAGCTCAAAGCTCATTGGCTAGTTTCAATAGACCTTATGCATATGACGTCACACACCCTTAGAAATGGAAGTGTGCCCCCTCTCAGAGGGCAAGCAATATTGCTACTGCAGCAATACTGCTAGAACTACACAATGCAAATCCTGAGCAGTGCCACATTCATGAGCAGATTCCACCTGTTGGAGGGACTGAAACCCAAACGGAACTGTCTTTCAGAGACATTCGTGCACTGGAAAAAAACGTGGAGGAACTACAGAAGGACAATATTGCCCTCAGAACTCAAGTGTGTGACCTGGAAGAAAATATAAGGGCAACAGGTCTGCAGGAAGAACCCTCTCAGAACAACGATGCAAAACTCCGATTTTACACGGGACTTCCTTCTTGGGAATTTTTTTTGCCACTCTTCACGTTTACATCATGTGCTCTCTCAACGTGAAAAAAACTCACAAAGTTTGGACAAGTGCTAATGTTCGTCATGAAGTTGCGATTGAACATTTTTGACGAGGACCTTCGGAGTCAGCCAGTCAACTGTTTCACGAAATTTCCACCGCGTTCTTGATGTAATGTTTGTAAAGACTCAGTCGCTGATACACTGGCTCAGTCGTGACGCTCTACGTCTCAGTATGCCGTCATCGTTCAGGAAATTTTTCAGGAAATGTGCAGTTATTATTGACTGCACTGAAGTGTTTATAGAGCAGCCGTCCGATTTACTGGCAAGGGCACAAGTGTGGAGCAACTACAAGCACCATTCAACTGTAAAGTTTCTAATTGGTATAACACCACAGGGCTCAATATGCTCCCTAAGCAAGTGTTGGGGAGGAAGGGCAACAGACACTGAGATAACGGAAAACAGTGACCTCATGAATAAACTGATGCCAGGGGATCTTGTGCTTGCCGATCGTGGTTTTTTTGTTGATGAATACTGTGGAATGGCGATGGCCGAGGTGAAGGTACCCCCATTCACCAAGGGAAAGAAGCAACTTGAAAAAGTAGAAGTTGACTGGAGCAGAGAACTTTCTTGTGTTCAGATCCATGTTGAACGGGTAATTGGAATGGTGAAACAAAAACATACTGTACTCCAAAATCGCATTCCCATCACACTGATAAATGATGGGACATCGCCAGAAGCAACTGTGGACAAAATCGTACAAGTTGCGTGTGCTCTCGTAAATCTTTGTCCAGGAGTAGTTCCTATGGACTGATTATCATGGAAGTGTTATTTTATGGATCAACAGTATTGCCTTATTAGTGATACATATTGTTAAATACGCACATGAAACAAAACAAAATGACAAGTAATATAAAGTTGCAGCAGTTTTATTGTCACAGTTGTGTCAGATTCAAAACATATTGTTACGGTTTTTAGAACCTTCACTTTGTAAAATAATAATTCTTGTAAATATCCCCCTTTGTAAAGGTTGCACCCTAGTTAGGTCATGCACAACACGTAGGACACCATAGGATCTTCTTTAGTTATTTCATTAGTATGCGTTTCAGGTAAGGATCTGTTTCCAATAGTTTGACTCTGCGTTGTATTAATCAAATAACCTACGCCCCTTCTCAAATTCCCATTCCATCCATATTGCGGCACAAAACTGCCCTCCACAACATATATGGCTTCTCTGCCAGCTGCAGCACCCTTCTCAAGACGCCATTACGCACACGGTCAAGTTGGAGAAGAAGGGAGGAGCGGCCAGGAACACAGGCATGGCCCCATCAACGCGTCACGAGGGGAGGTACTGATGAACCCTCGTGACCAATCCGGGCTGATGCGTGTTCACGGGTAGGCGGAGCAAAGCGGACGCGGCTTGATAAGCGAGGCTGGCAATAAAAGCGCGAGCGCGAAGCCTTTTTACAAAGGATTCGGGAGATGAACGAGAGAGCAGATGCGGGGGAGATCGGCAGATGCGAGAGAACAGCGCAGAGGCGGCGAATATAAGAACATTGCGCAGAGGATTGTTTGGGACGATCGGTTTCGATACGAACTGGTTTGAGAGCGTTCGGCATGCTGTACGTACGCGCATTCCAGCCCCTCGCGTTTGTAAGGTCCGGTCGCGCGCCAACGACGTCAAGCTGCCAGCCGTCCTTCACCCGTGGACCCGGAGCCTGGACCACCCCATCGCCTGGAACCATCTGCCTGGATCTTCCACCCCTACCAGCTATCTTTCGTGTGAGTCTGTCTGTTTGTCATGGGCGTGTTATATAGGAGTGTCTAAGGTTGACCTATGTCCTTTTGTGTCCTCTTCTTGTATATTCCCTTCTTTCGTTTCCTCTTTTAGATAGTTAATAAACCATATTTGTTCTTCCTTTACCCTTCTTATTCTTTGGCTTCCTCTCGTCCGATCGTCCTTGTCTTTTCCCCATTGAATATCGGTGGCACGATTAGAACCGCTCAGAATCGGGCTAGTCTCTTTGCTAACGGCTCGAGCTGCAGATTGCTAAACCGCTTGCTAATCTTCCATCTTGTCCGTGGCTCGAGCAGAAGTATCGTCCTGCTTTGCGGAGAGGTTGGCGAAGGTATCTGGGACTCCATTGACCAGTCACCCTGGTCAACCTCAACCCCGCAAAGGAGCGCGATATCTTCTAGGACTCGGACGGCCAGTGTAATAGACGAGGGGATTAAACCCCCCTCGGTAAGGAGAGTGCCGTAACTGAGATCCGTAACAATTGGGGTCAGGAGTGGAATTGGACCCGAACCAAATTTTTAATCCATCGAAAAAAAATTTGGTCAAAATTACGAGCGGCCGAAATTTATTATTTAATATCCAAATTATAATCGTGCCATGGATGATCAAGGCGGTCGGATGCCGGTGGGGGAGATAGATGAGGAGTTACAGTCGACCCAGGACCCCAGGGAACAATTGGGGGTAATGGAAGAGGGGGTTGAAGAAGGTGTAACAGTGGGGGTTGCAGGCACACAAGATGGCGGCGCCTCGCACGTGGTCGCGGCAGCACAAGATGGCGGCGCCTCGCACATGGTCGCGGCAGCCGCGCCCACTGTACCAACGTTAAAAGACATGCAATCATTTATGGCTGAGATGAGGGCCTTTATGGTCAAGATGGGCGAAGACCTGGAGAGAAACAGTGAGCGATTGAGAAGCCAAATTGGAGGATTGAGAAACGAGATGGGAAACCAAATAGAGGAAATGGGAAATGATTGGAAAACCAAATTAGGGAGATTGAGTAAGGGTATGGGAGAAATGAGGGCCAATATTGAAGGGTTTGGAAACGGAATGAGTGAGCAAATAAGTAAATTTGGGGACAGAATGAGTGACCGCATACAAAAATGTGGGGAGAACATAGACCGCATGGCGAGCGGGAGAGGCACGTCGGTGCACGACGAGGTAACGCGGTTTGAGAAGCGCGGGTTGAGCGAGGGTGAGCAAAGCGAAGTCACGTGGACGGGGATAGAAATCGCGACCCGGGGTATGGGAAAGCTGGCGACCGCCGAAGTAGAAAAGGAAATTTTATTAGAGGCAGCGGTCGTCGAGGGAAAAGACATTGAAATTAAAGAAAAGGAAATTAAGATCGAAGTAACCGAACAAATAGTAGTGGAAATTGGAATTGAAGAGACGCCGGACGTAGAAAAGCACTCGCGGCAGGGAGAAATGGATAATGTGCAAAGTCCGTGACCGCATCATGATGCCGTGCTTGTTAATCCTTATAAAGATTTGCAGGTGTGTGTGGAGCGAAGAAGAAGAACCCCGAAGGTGAGTCGGGCTGTGTATGGGGCGAAGAGATTTTTCGGCAAAGTGTTTAGCGCAAAAATAATTTTCGCGTGCTTGGGATTGAGACGGCACCCGGGCGTTTGTGAACAGTCCCTTGTGAGTGGTGTGAGAGAAAATGGCGTGCGTGTGAGGAAAAGGTGAACGTTGCACGTGTGCGAATGGCGTCGAGGTGCGAGTGTGAAACCGAGTGCGAGCGAGAATGCACCTCGGAGTGTATGTGTGATGAGAGTGACATGGAGAGTGAGATGGATGAGGAGCGGGTGCGAGGAGGCACACCTGAGTTGGTTGTGGCGCATGTGTGGGAGGGCAAATCAGAGCGCGTGAGTGGGTATGTGCAGAGGTGCACACCCGGGAGTGTTACGGAGTATGTAACTGAGGCGAGGTATGTAACAGAGGAGTGTGTAATGAAGGAGTGTGCGAACAGCGAGTGGTGTGTAACAGAGAGTGCGGTGGTGGAATTGACGGAGTGTATGGGATGTATGAGCAAAGAACGGAACGAGTGGAGTGAGCATGTACGGGGAGCATCGACGTTAAACAGGACAGCGTTCAGACCGTCGTTTAGCTGACGCGAGCCCCCGGTCCGTGCCGGGTGGTGTGGGCTGTGGGAGCCGATGGGGATCGCTGTCGTGTTGCTCCTGTTCGGAGCGTCGTGCACGATCCGCGCCGGGCCCCGCCCTGCACGGTCGAGTCCGCGCTTTGCCAGGCAAAGCGGGTGGCCCGGTTCGAGAGGAAGGAGGAGGGGTTGGAACGGCGCCCCCTTGTGGTGGCGGCGTTCCACCCAGGCAAGGCAGGGCCATCGCGCTTGAGAGCGCAAGGCCCCGCACCGGGATGGTGCTTTGAACCTTGGCCCGAAGAAACCTCCTCCCCTGAATCGAGTGCCGGACGGACCCAACCCCAGGCGACAAACTACCCGAATTCATTGCTCGGGTTTGCGAAGCCGAGCTTTGAAAATACATGGGCGTACCGAGGAGGCTCAGATATAGTGGACTGTGATGATGATCGTGTAATTGTTTGGAATTGGTAGGGATTTGGCTTGAAATAACTAGTGATTCGAAATTGGGAATAGTGATGGTTGGAAATTGATACCCAGTGTCGGGGGGGGGGGGGTGGTAAATTTACCATCCCTCACATTTTGGGGGCAAAGGAGCAATAGGATTTATGGGGTATGGCTGTGTAAACCTAGCCTGGGAGGGTTAGGATAAAATGATAGGGATCTAGAAAGATGACCATGGGTAACATGAGAGTTAAGTAGCGACATGTACCTGTAGTAGGGGACATAGGTAGATTAGTTGGATAATAACGACGAGGGAGCGCTTAGTATAAGGGAAGACGGGGAGCGCGAGTTTCAGAGGGGAGTAGTTAGATCAGATGATGCAGTGTGTGTGCAGGAAGTGATTGAGCAGAGTATTGTGAGTGTGGGTGTGTGTGTGTGTGTGTACCCCGGTTCCCGGTGTGTACCCCGGTTTAGAATAGGTACACCGTATCCCTGCGCATCATAAGAGGCGACCAAGGGTTGGCGTCAGGAAGGGCATCCGGCCATAAAAACATTGCCTCAAACAGGGAACCATGATTGTCATGGGGCCCGCAAGGCTAACCCCCGCTCTAGTGGGGAAAATGGCCTTAAAACGATCATTCATTCATTCATTCATTGTGAGTGTGGGTGATTGCGCGTTGTATTGAATGAATGCGCCTGGAGTGAAGGAGGGTGCAAGTGCCACCAGGTGTGTGTGAGCACCAGGTGAGTGTGCAAGTGCAGGTGAAGCACAGGTGTATGGAGAATGGTTGGATGAAATGAATGGTCTGGAGTAAATGGAGTATGGAATGGATGGTGTGGAGTGAGTAGTGTAGAATACGTGGAGTGGAGTGGTTGGTGCGAAGGGAGTGGATGGGGAAGATGGACCCCTATCACGAATACCCGGGGAGGGTAGTTTAAGAGTAGGTAGAGGGTATAGGTAAATTGTGGTGGATATTGGCATCTGTGGTGCGTGTAGTAGATTGGTGTTTGGATGGGTGCATTAGTGACGTGGAAATGGCTGGGCGTGTGGCCTGTTAGTGTGTGTGGTTAAATGGGCACTCCGCCACTGTGAGGATGTTGGCCAGGGGAGGGCACAGGTGGGCTCTGGGAGCCGTTAGAGTTGTGGATGGGGCCCGAGGATCTGGAGGACGGACCCAGGTAGCCTGACGCCAGAGAGGGCGGTAGTGGGGTGAGAGCGCCAGAGGGCCTTCCCCAGGTAGGTTAGGGTAAGGAGCAGGTAAGCTCGGAGACAACTGCAGTGTCGGAGGTGTGCAGGTGAGCGGACCTGCTGGGAGTGCCACACGACCCAGCCCGGAAATTGTGCGAGGGCACAGGGAGTAGAATCGGGGGAGTGAGACCCCAAATTGGTGAGCACCACAGTTTGGTCAATGGGAGTTCGGTTCTTAGAACCACATAGTGTAAGATGGCCAATCGTTTTGCAGGGAAAGACCCTGGGTAGAGTAAGTGTGTTAAAGTCATTTAGAGTATAGTTAGGATTGGAATCTCTTCGCACCATCTGCATCCACTCACCAAGGTGACAAGACTCCACACCACTGGTTTGTGCAAATGTTTGGAATGGTGAGACGCATCATGACGTGGGGGTGACATTGTGCTTGTTATTCCATCTCTTCCTCCTTAGGAGGGATTGATGAGAAATTGGGCTTCATGGCAAATTTGGTAGAGGGATTGTCGACGAATTTGGAATTAGGGGAGATTTGGGGAAGGCAGGACGTCAGCGACGGATTTGTAAATTGTGTAAATATGGGTAAGGGGCGAGGGTAGATTAGGTGACAGGGGGGGAACGTACGGTAGGGACGAGCTTTCTCCGCTCGCTCTCCTGCGCACCTCACCTCTGCATTACCTTGTGTTGATGTGTACCCTTGCGCCCTTGCACCCCGCTAACTCTGCTTTGTATTCCTTCCCCACCTATGGACCGTGCTCTCTGGGCACTGAAGGGAAAGCGTGCGGGCGCCGCAGTTGTGTGCCCACACCTCCGCTGCCTGCCTGCCTGGACCGGTACACCACTTATGGACCACACGTTTGTGGCCAAGCCCACTTATGGACCACACGTTTGTGGCCGAGCACCACATCATGGATCACACGGCTGTGGCATGGCCACTGCTGGGGAATCTGGCTTGCGGACCACGGTAAAGGTGGCACCTATGCCAAGCAGGTGGACCACCCTAGTTGGCCCCTGCTGGCCATAATTAAACAAAAAAAGGACGCTTTTGTGCCCTTTTTGTGTTTTTGTTAGCTCTCAAATAGGCAGCAAGTCAAGAAGACACCCAGAACATTGACCCCAGCAGAACATCGGCTGTGCAGCGAGGACGCCAGTGTGGCTTTTTGAACTGTATAACTGTGCACTGGATGGTGCTTTGTGTTTTTTTTATTGGGTGCTTTATGTTGGTGCTTTTGGTGCTCTGAGATTGCACTGCAATATCAATTGTGCGTCTCGGAGCACCCGTGGGTATGGTGTACCGGTGCAATGCAGTGCATGACCTTTCCTCTTTCCAGAAACTCTGCTTTTGTTTCCCAAAAGAACAGGTCCTGGGTTTAGTTTTGTAAATACCAAATAGTGTCTTTGTAAATAACTAGGGCATGCCCGTACTATATCTATATCTAAAATTATATCCCCCCCCCTCTATTTACATGAAATGGTTTGGTTCATGAAATGTTTTGGTTCATTCGCAACGCCAAAGCGAACGGCGAACGCTTTACATGAAATGGTTTGGTGCATGAAATGTTTTGGTCCATTCGCAACGCCAAAGCGAACGGCGAACGGCTTGCGAGTACAGTGACAATCCCCCCGGGGTTTTAATTAGTTTTAAAACATCGTTTAACGCCAACATAGTTTGCCGACGGGAAATAAATGAATACGCTCTCAAATGTGCCATCCGAGGCAGAGTGTGTTCGCCACGTTCGGCACACGCGATAGCTCGCTGCTCTCTGATTGGTTGAATCGTTTTTTGGACATAGCTCGGTAAGTAATTGTCCGATTAATATGAAACCTTTAAAAGGCACATCCTCGGGTCCCCAGCAATATACCTGGCAAGTTTCAAGTATATCGGACCCGTGGTTGTCGAGAAACAGCGGTCACAGACAAACAAACAAACGTACAAACAAACAAACGTACAAACAAACAAACACACAGAGATTACTGGAATTATAGATAGATGCTCCCCACCGTCCATGTGTAGTTTTGAGAATTAATTCCGTGATTCGGTTATCCTGTGGGCGTGAATCTGTTAGATAGAATGCAACGCAGCAGGCGGGACATACTTAATTGTTTTAAAACTGTCGCACTCAGGGTAAGGTTAATAGTAGAGGGTTACTACACCTGAGTGTCACATGAAGTTAAAGTTTTTGTCGGCACAGGACGTGCCTGGAGGAGAGACGGGTGCTGTGTTACGGTTTTTAGAACCTTCACTTTGTAAAATAATAATTCTTGTAAATATCCCCCTTTGTAAAGGTTGCACCCTAGTTAGGCCATGTACAACACGTAGGACACCATAGGATCTTCTTTAGTTATTTCATTAGTATGTGTTTCAGGTAAGGATCTGTTTCCAATAGTTTGACTCTGCATTGTAATAATCAAATAACCTAGGCCCCTTCTCAAATTCCCATTCCATCCATATTGCGGCGTAAACTTCCCTCCACAACATATATGGCTTCTCTGCTAGCTGCAGCGCCCTTCTCAAGACGCCATTACGCACGCGGTCAAGTTGGAGAAGAAGGGAGGAGCGGCCAGGAACACAGGCGTGGCCCCATAAATGCGTCACGAGGGGAGGTACTGATGAACCCTCGTGACCAATCCGGGCCGATGCGTGTTCACGGGTAGGCGGAGCAAAGTGGACGCGGCTTGATACACGTGGCTGGCAATAAAAGCACGAGCGCGAAGCCTTTTTACAGAGGATTCGGGAGATGAACGAGAGAGCAGATGCGGGGGAGATCGGCAGATGCGAGAGAACAGCGCAGAGGCGGCGAATATAAGAACATTGCGCAGAGGATCGTTTGGGACGATCGGTTTCAATACGAACTGCCGTGGTTTTGAGAGCGTTCGGCACGCTGTACGTACGCGCATTCCAGCCCCTCGCGTTTGTAAGGTCCGGTCGCGCACCAACGAGGTCAATCTGCCAGCCGTCCTTCACCCGCGGACCCGGAGCCTGGACCACCCCATTGCCTGGAACCATCTGCCTGGACCTTCCTCCCCTACCAGCTACCTTTCGTGTGAGTCTGTCTGTTTGTCATGGGCGTGTTATATAAGAGTGTCTAAGGTTGCCCTATGTCCTTTTTTTCCTCTTCTTGGATATTCCCTTCTTTCGTTTCCTCTTTTAGATAGTTAATAAACCATATTTGTTCTTCCTTTACCCTTCTTATTCTTTGGCTTCCTCTCGTCCGATCGTCCTTGTCTTTTCCCCATTGAATATCGGTGGCACGATTAGAACCGCTCAGAATCGGGTTAGTCTGATTGCTAACGGCTCGAGCCTCAGATTGCTAAACCGCTCAGCAATCTTCCATCTCGTCCGTGGCTCGAGCAGAAGTATCGTCTTGCTTTGCGGAGAGGTTGGCGAAGGTATCTGGGACTCCATTGACCAGTCACCCTGGTCAACCTCAACCCCGCAAAGGAGCGCGATATCTTCAAGGACTCGGACGGCCAGTGTAACAGACGAGGGGATTAAACCCCCCTCGTTAAGGGGAGGGCCGTAACCGAGATCCGCAACAATATGTACACATATCATGTGCAGCTTCATTTATTGTTCACAGAAAATATGTCGTGTATAAATTTCTACAGAAACATTTCAAACATTACTATATCCATTGTTACTTCACCAAAAAATATTTTTTACGATTCATTCACCATGTGGAATTAGTTGACGCAATTAGTTGCGATCGCAGTTGACTCACACGTGAACGCGTCGTCAGGGCCTTTGTTTGCCCTCTAAGATGGCGTCGCGTTTGGTTGTTAGGTGCTTCGTGACGTCAATGCATAATATAAGGTCCATACTCAGTATCACAGAATACTACATCCCTCCCCACCTTAGTAGTTCCCACCTCCCCACCACACGCACACATTTGCTGTAAGATGATTGGCCAACAAAACAACAACAACAACACACTGTATTATTACCAATCCTTATTGATTCTATTCTGGATGGATATTATTTCAAACAGTTTGTATATTTTGTCATTCCACACTTTATCATACTACAATACAGTCTAATTGAAGCAAAACTAACTTGTGATAATATTGTCTTCACTGGACTACAAAACAGAAGTATTTCAACACATAAAATCATCCGGATAAAACCCAAAAGCATGACAAGGAAGAAACCAAAGTGATCATTGTCTTTGAGATCTCCCGCTCTGGCAATTTCGCTTTTCAGTTTATTATATTGAACATGAAAACGATTTGGTGACATAGTCTTTCAGGTATTGGGGCTTCTTTCGGGCTTTTTGGGATCGTTGTTCTGACTCGAGATTGTCCTCTGAAGTGTCTTCAGGTTCGTGAGGTTATTTTCCTCCTCTCCCCTTCCAATTCAAATCAGGGCTTTCCTGGGAAATCTCCTGGAAAGACATCTTCAGGACTCTCTTGAAGAAAGATGAGTTCCTGGTGACCTGCTCTTCTCCTGCCCTTGCAGTCAGCATAGAGCCTTTCTTCGCTGTAACCTACAGAGGTGATGGGTCATAGGACGGAGTCAATTTGTTCTCCCTCTTCTGTCGGACAAGGACAGTGTCGCCCTCCTGAATGTTTGGATGTGTTGCATGATGTCGGGCATCAGCATAGGTTTTCACCTTTAATTTCATGTCGGTGTCATGTCTTCGGATCTCGTCGTCCAGTGGTAAGGTTTGTCTTTCACTGCCAATTTCCGGAAGTCTTATCTTCATTTTCCTGCCAAAAACAGCTTCAGCAGGGCTGACGCCTGTGCTGCAGTGTGGTGTGGCTCTGTCGTTTTGTAAGAATTTGAAAAGTTCTTGTCTCCACACCTTTCCTTCAATTTGTGCTGCCTGGATGGTCTTTTTTAGCATAGGAATACACCTTTTGATGCCACCGTTGGCTTGTGGCCATAGGGGAGTGACAGATCGGTGCTTGAAACCGAGGTATACAGCAAATTGTGTGAGGTTAGCACTATTGAATGGGGACCATTGTCTGATTTTACAATATCAGGAACACCATAGCGGGTGAAGATCGCGTCAAGTCTTGGGATCACTGCCTTTGCACTAGTGGAGGTCAGAATGTCGACCTCGAGGAACCGGGAGTAAGAGTCAATGACCACCAGGAGATATTCTCCCGATGGAAAAGGTCCTGCAAATTCAATTCTCACTTTAGACCAAGGACAAACCGGCAGTTCGGTCATCCGGAGGGGTTCTGAAGAATGTTCTGGAGTTGTTGCCAGACAGGCAAGACAGGATTTGACCGTAGTCTAAACTAGGCGGTCGATATGTGGGAACCACACATTCTCGCGGATTAGTCTCTTTGTGTTACTCATGCCCTGGTGACTTTCATGGGCAATATCGACGACTCGCTGCTGGAGTGACTTTGGGATGATGATTTGGGTACCACATAGCAGAACGTTGTGCTCGTCACTGATGGACAGTTCATCTCTTACAGCCTTTAGTATCTGAAATGCTGAGCTATCGACTGAGTGGTCTTGAGGTGGGTACCACTGGTTGAGATACACTGCACTGATCATTGCTTGTAGAGTGGAGTCAGCTCCTGTTGCAGTCTCAATTTCATGAAGAGTCAGTGACTTTGGCACCGTATGGTGGAGTACAAAGTTAACATACTCATCTGCCACTCTTGACTCATGAGATGTCTTAGCATCAGCTGTCACACCTGGGTGGTGACTCAGGTAATCAGCCGGGTTCTTGCTACCTGACTGGTAATGGAGCGTGTAATTATATGTCTGAAGCCGTAGGCTCCACTGTTCGATGCGGGCAGAGGTTCTGGAAATGGGAGAGTTGTAGATACCTTCCAGAGGCTTGTGATCAGAGATGACTATGAAATGATGGCCATAAAGGTAGAGATGGAAGTGTTCACACGCCCACACTACTACTAGTGCTTCACGCTCTGTCTGCGAATGGTGAGATTCAACGGCAGTGAGCGCACGACTGGCATAGGCGACAATGTGATGAATGCCCTTCTCATCTTGTTGGGCTAGGACTGCCCCAATTCCATAAGGTCCAGCATCCACCACAACTTCCGTTTCCAAGTCAGGCCTGTAGTAGGCCATGACCGTAGAACTAGTCAGACACAACTGAAGTTCTTTTACAGCCACCTCATGTTCAGACGTCCACTCCCAATGGTACGCCGTTGCGTGTCATATATATCAGTGGCTTCGTAATCTTGGCGTAATTTGGAATGAAACGTGAGATATGGTTGGTCAGGCCTAGGAAGCTTCGTACCTCTTTTACATTGGCGGGCCTTGATGCTTTGTGTATGGCTTCCACCTTCTTCGGATCAGGCGAGATGCCATTTTTACTGAAAATACAACCATATAATTATATTGTGTCCTTGTTTAATTTACATTTTGCTTTTCATGTGAGGTGTCTTTCTCTGAGGCGAGCAACATTTTTTCAGTGTGTGGTTATGCTCGCTCTGAGTCTTGCCATGAATCAAGATATCATCGCTGGTGTTGAGGGCTCCCGAGATGTCGGCTAAAATCTCAGCAATGTGGTTTTGAGAAATTTCAGCTGCACTCGTGACACCAAAATTTAAACGCTTGCAGCGTCTCAGTCCAACATGGGTCGAAAATGTCGTCATATTTCTCGACTCCTCGTCTATCTCCAGTTGGTGATACCTAGAGTTCAAGTCGAGCTTGCTGAACACTGTCGATTTGTTCAGTTGTATAAGAATGTCATCAATCGTCGGCATAATGTGTCTGGTTCTTTTGATCGCCTTGTTTGGGAGTCTCATATCGACACATATGCGAATCCTGTCAGGCTTCTTGGGCTTCGGTGCTGCCATTATCAGAGAAACCCAGGGAATTGGACCGTCAACCTTTTCTATTATGTCCAGGCTCTCTATGCTTTCGAGCTCTTTTTCTACCTTCTTCCGCATATGGTACGGAATGCGTCGATGTGGCTGAGCTGTCGGTTGAACTGTTTCATCGACGTACAGCTTGACCTTGACACCTTTCATTTTCCCAATGCCCGTGAAGATATCACGGTACTTACTCTTCATGTGGATCTTGAGTCATGTCTCATGATGCGGTAAGTGCGAAGCTGATGAGACCTAGTTTCTGTGCTGTGTCAGTGCTCACCAGGTTGCCATTATGGAGTCCATTTCCTGTCTGAACAATGACAAACGATGCTGATATTACACGGTCCTTGTATTTGACCTTAAGGTAGAGGTAGAGGCATGCTTGACCCGTATGCATAGATGTGCAGACATGGTGATGAAGACCTCAGCATGCACTGTGGTGACTCAATGTTCATGAATGTTTTTTCAGTCATGATGTTCAGAGACGCATCTGTGTCAATTATGAAAAGAACGGGCTCACCTTGAATGTCAATGTTGATGGTGGGTGTTGCTGCTTTCTTGCCAGACATGCCAAAAACGTATTCTTCGTCTGAAGAGTATTGAGTTGTTGGCTGCTCGACGTTCCTCACATGGGTTTGTTGAATGTTGTGTTTGTGGTCACCAGATCGGCAAACATTGGCAAAGTGTCCCTTCTTAGAGCAGTTGCGACATAGCTTGTCCCTGGCAGGACACCTCTCTCGGGAATGTGGTTGTCCACCACACCACCCACAGTCCTTGGAGTGCGTCGTCGGACGTCTCGACCATGGAGAGGGCTGGCTATGTCCCCGGTGACATCGACTGGATGCAGGGAAGGTTGACTGGTGTCCTACCCTTTTGGAACTCATCAAAGCTGAATGAGACTGGTGTTGACGTATGGCACTTACAGATATAGAGGATGCTCTCTCCATTTGATTGGCTTGGGCATCGTAAATTTCGAGGGCACGCGCCTGGTCTAGCAGGGATCGCAGCGTCATATCTGCGTCTCGGAGAGCACGTCATCGTAACCGCTGAGAGCTGCATCCTTGAAGAATTTGGCTCTTCGCCTCCCTGTCCTGGTCGATGAAGTCGCAGTGTGACGCTTGGAGTCGTAGACGAGTGTAAAAACTGTCTATTGTTTCACCAGCATTCTGCGTCAGCTGTCTGAATTTGAACGTTTCAAAATCAGTGTTCTTTTTGGGCGTGAAGTGGTTGGTGAGAGCCTCAACAACGGTGTCATTTGCTGCTGCATCACCTCACTCGGCTGCTGGAAGAGAGTCATATATATTGTTACGGATCCGGGGGACGGCACTCCCATTAGCAAGGTGGGGGTTAATCCCCTTGTCTTGTTAAGCTGGCCGTCCGACCGGTCCTGAGGGTATGACGTCACGCCCGGTCAGCGCTGAATAGGGTAGTAGGCCAATCCTTCCTATGACCTAAGTACCAGCGCCTTCCGGTAAGCGAGGAAATACTCCCGCCCGAGCCGCAGCGTAATAGATGGATTGCGCCGAGCGAAGCGAGCTGCGACGCGGGCCGTTAACAGAAGACTAAACCCGATTGTAAGCGGTTCGGCCGAAATCGTGCCACAGGTACTCAATGGGGAAATCACTAAAGTGATCGGACAAGAAAGAAACCAAAGAATAAGAAGGAACAGGGATTTATTAATTTATTTACACAAAAACCAAAACCAAAGAAGAAGGGAACTAAAGTAATTTATAGAAGAAGAAGAAGACAGAGCAAATCCTTAAACAGTCTTACTTAAACCCACAGGACAATACAGACAGACTCACACGAATAGGGAATTGCAGGCAGGAATGGCTGGAGGGATGAGAAGGGCAGACGGTCCACGGAGCTGGCGGCAGGGAGGTCCGGGGATCGCGGCATGACGTCGAGGTCCCGCGTGAGCGTCCACGCTCCGGTTCAGTGGCGAAAACCCGGTCGTCAGTGCTGGTTGGTATCGCCCACGAGCGTGCAGACTCTCACTCGCCGCAGGATGTTCGCGCCAAGAAAATGAATGGGCGATCCTCTCTCCCTCCTCTCTCAACTTCTCGGGTCGTGCTCCCTCACTGATCTGCCTCTTACCGACTCTCTTGAACCTCCTCACACGTCTCTGGTGGGGGCCTCGCGCCAAGGGTTTTATTACCACGCCCTTGGAACCCTCTCGAACTCACCAGACGTTTCTTGCCACACCCTATCAAGCCATGCCCACCGAGCCCTGGTTGGTTGTTAAGGGCTCTCTGACTCCACCTTTGATGATGAGGTGGTGCCACGCCCGTGCTCTGGTGGCTCCTCCCCCCTTCTTGGCCTCGTGCGTAATGGAGTTTGGAACCAGACAGCGAACGCTGCTGGGCGAGCAGAGGCGGTGCAATGCCCACAAAAACAGCCCAACTGTTACTGGCACTTTGAGGAGATGATTGGGGAACTGAAAGGGACCTATCTTATTTGATTGATGCAACGTAGAGTCAACTATTGGAAACACAGCCTTACCTGGAACACATAATAATGATATAACTATAGAGATATCCTAAAGTGTCCTACATGTTGTACATGGACTAACTAAGGTGCAATCTTTAATTAACAGCCAATTAAGGGGACATGTACACAGGGGTCATTTATAAGGGAATTTACGACTAAATTTACATGTGAAGGTTCTAAAAACCGTAACAATATATATATCATACACTTCTTTTCCTGCATAGTGCAGAAACAGAGCTTTCTTACGAGTATTGTTCGTAATATTCAGTCCAGCAATCAGATTTTCAAACCTGGCATGCCACTTTTTCCACCTTGTGCCAGCAGTAGCTTCGTCATTATAGACGGGAAACTTGTCGAAGTGAAGTAGTGAAATCGCCATTCCATCAGCCCACGTGATCCACCACTCGGCGCGTAGATTATTTTGTTTGATTCTCGGCAGGAAATCCTCGTCGCCAAATGTAGTGGTGTGAGAGAGTTACACTAGCACTCACAACATGTACGAACACAGCTGAGTGTGCTCAATGAAAACCCGACAGGCCCTCTCGTAAACGGCAATCACTTTCATCAACTACGTGCTCCGGTTGCAGCTATGACGTCAATTCTCCACTCTCCGAGAACGCCCGCTCCTATTCGTTGAAACCCAGCTCAAAGCTCATTGGCTAGTTTCAATTAACTAGTTTTACTTAACTATTAATTAACTAGCTCTCTGCTCACCTTCACTCTTTCATTCCCCTTTTCTCCCGCCTCTGGAACAAACTCCCCCACTCCTTCAATCCCACTCCTTACTCCAGGTCTTTAAAACAGCTGTTCACCACCATCTCTTATCTTCCCCCATCCAAAACCTTGATCTTTTCTACCCCTGCTAATTCACCCCAGATCCACTTGTTTGAAATTCCAACTTCTCTCCTGGAAGTCCTTGCAGTGTCCAAATGTTTTATACCTCTCCCACCTCCCCCCTAAGCCCTCTCCCTCCCACAGTTCTCTCGATTTCCCTGCTCTCAAATGTTATGTTTGTGTCCCTCCCCCTCTTTCCCCATGTTGTCGACCGCTCCCCTTATTTTGTGTTTTATGTGTCGGTTTGACTTTCTGTGTGCTTAATGTTAGCTCTTTCACGAGCCTCGATCTTGTATACAAATATTTTTTTTTAAATACTCAGTATCACAGAATACTACAACCCCCAACCTCTGCGTGGAGCAGTATCCACTGCCATCCATTGACGAGATATATTCAAAGTTGGCGGGGAGTCGGTACTTCACGAAGTTGGACTTGTGCGATGTGTACTTTCATCTCGAGATCGCGCCGGAGGATCGTCACACCTCCTTACCATCAATACGTGTCAGGGTATGCACCAGTATACCCGTCTTTGTTTCGGGATCGCTTCAGCTCCGGCAATGTAGCAGAAGGTGATGGATCGTCTTTGTACCGACTTACCTGCACAATGCTACTTGGATGACATTGTAGCGACCCATGGGTCCCCCAAAGCTCGAGACCAGCAACATCATCCCCTTGCCCCAGCCGGTGACGTAACCGGCGGACAAACCGCGGCGCCGAGGTTATAATTGCTTGCACCTGTCGGTCACATGACCACCAAAGCATGCCTCGCCTGAGAGGCGTGGCTTTGGTTCTGACGTATGCTTTTTGGCTTGGATTATATGTATGCGAACCCGATAAATGGGTTTTTCAGAGTTCCCGAGTTGATTATACATTAAACATCTTCTCGGACGAATTTGTGTCTTGTCCGTCACTTCGTCCGTCTCAAGCAGGAGCACTGCTCCTTCAACATCCTCATTGCGGGTGTAATGGCCAAACGAGGTGAAGGTGATGTCTACGTTAGCTGCTCATGGCCTTCGCTTGAACAAGGACAAATGCTTATTCTTTTAGAAGCGAGTAGAGTACCTGGGGCATGTCATCGCCCCAGAGGGGCTGTGGAAAGCCCCTCAGAAAGTCGACGCCATAGCCGACATGCCCAGCCCAAGGGACAAAGTTCAGCTTTTTTCTTCATTGGGCCTGCTCAGTATTACCAGAGGTTTGTCAGCCACCTGAGCACTGAGCTTGTTCCGCTGACTCACATGCTGTGTTGAGATGTTCGTTGGAGGTGGAGTTCGATGGAAGAAGCAGCATTCGAACGAGTCAAAGCTCACCTTACTGCAGACAATGTACTCGCACATTACGAACCTTCATGTCCTCTCATTCTGGCATGTGACAGCTCGGTGTACGGCATCAGCGCCATCTTGTCTCGGGTAATGAGTGACGGTGCTGAGCGTCCGGTGTGGTTTGTGTCACATGCTCTGACAGCCGCAGAGCAGAACTTTGCTCAGATTGAGCGTGAAGCGCTGAGTTTGGTATGGGTCGTGTTGAAATTTCGTCAGTACATGATAGGTCGGCATTTTCTCCTACAAACTGATCATCAGCCACTTCAGTTCTTGTTTAATCCTCAGAAAGACATTCGAGTCACTAGCACTGCTTGACTACAGATATGGTGTCTTGTCCTCAGTGTGTACGACTATGAAATCAAATTTCGTGCTTCTGAACGGCATGCTAACTGTGATGGCCTGTTTCGATTGCCGTCTACAAAGGTCGGTACCGAACCTGCAGATGAGGTTGAGGTGTTCATGTTGGAATAGATTGAATCTGGTCCGATATTCGCTGTGGAACTGGTCACTGCCATTCGTCGTGATCCTGTGCTGTCACGTGTTGTGCACGTTGTTTTGTCGGGTTCTTGGCGTGAGTTGCTCTCGATGTCAGAATATGCTCCATATGTGTCATGGGCGTCTGAGCTATCTTTAGCTCAAGGTTGTGTAATGTGGGCCATGAGGGTGGTCATTCGTGCATCTTTACGTCAGCGCTGTCCCAATGAGTTGCATGAGGGTCATTTGGGTTTGGTCAAAACAGAGTTTAGCCCGGAGTTTGTTGTGGTGGCCCGGGCTTGATGCGGACATTGAGCGGATGGTGAAAGCATGTGATATGTGTCAAACTGATGCTGATAATCCCTCACATGTGTCGTTATGGCCGCCTGGTGATAGAACGTGGCAGCGCGTTCATGTAGATTTTGCAGGGCCAGTCATGGGCCACATGTTTCTGGTGGTGATCGACGCTTACTCAAAGTGGCCAGAAGTAGCTATAATGGAGTCAACCTTGGCAGAGAACATGGTGGAGCATCTGCGGAGTATTTTTCCGAACAAGGGGGTTCCGGAGATTTTAGTTTCGGATAATTGTTCACAGTTTGTGTCTGAGGTGTTTGCTGTGTTCATGCGTCCTAATGGTATCAAACACCTGAGGTCGGCACCTTACCACCCAGTTACAAATGGCCAGGCTGAGTCATTTGTCAAAGCGTTGAAACATGCCTTGCGCAGAGACCACTCGGTTCGATCTGTGCAGAGTAGGGTTGATGTGTTTTAGCTTGCCTATCGTAATTCAGTGCATTCTACTACACAGGAAACGCCTGCATTCCGCATATATGGCCGACAGTTGTGGTCGCGCCTGGATTTGCTTCGACCTGGTGCACCTGAAGTTGTTACGGTGACAAATGTTCGATCATTCACGTTGGACCAGCCAGTTTTGGGACGGGACTATGTACACCGACAGAAATGGGTGCCGGCTGTTGTAGTCCGAGTTTTCGGTCCGGCTAACTACCTTGTTCGTACTTCGGCCGGGCTTATCTGGAAACGTCATATGAATCAGTTGTTGGCTCGCGGGTCCGGTCATTCACACACAACCAATTCTGTTCTGCCGTGTGATGTGTCCTCATCCATTGGCATTGAGGTGCGCGTGACCACGTTTCGGCCAGCTGCCCATCCATCTGTGGAGCCGGATGTTCATGGCAGTGAGAGTAGTGTGCATGTTCCTTCGATTTCAGTTGAACCTAATTTTGTGTTGAAGACAAACACAATGTCTGGTGGGGAGCCGAAATCTGTTTCCAATGTCTCACCGTCGCCGGTCGTGTCCATGGCTCAATGCCCGCGTGTTTCTTCTAGACGCATTGTGCAACCAGCATATTTGAAAGACTATGTGACTTAAGGGGGGAGGAGTGTAGTGCCATGTACGGCCGAGTGGGGTCGCTGTGGGCGGGGCCGAGTGAGGTCGCTGTGGGCGGGGCCGAGTGAGGCCGCTGTGGGCGGGGCCGAGTGAGTCCAGGGTTGCCGTTGCCTGGAATAAAGATGGTGCTTGATCCTCTGTGTCCGCATCTTTATAACAGACATTACAGTACTGTAATCAATGTTCATATAGACATAGCTGAATCTTTTGTCTGGTGTCATTCTCATAAAGTGTTCGAGTTCACTTTGGAAAATATATAAATGAGACCTCGTAGGCCGAGAAAGAACAAATCATCATGGCTAAAAACACCAATAAAATAGTTGCCAAAGTCAGGTCTACTTCAATTAGAGGTTAATAACATGTTAATTAGGCCAATTAAGTGCATAATCTGTTCACAAATATTGTTATAATGACATGTTCTTTTAAAATGGGTTCAAAAATCGAGACATACCTCGGGGTGTGATCTCATGGCATCCTGATTTTCTGCATGTATGATCACTTCACATCTTGATCATTGTCACCCATTACAGGTGCATGCCATTTACTCCATTCAGGTCACAACTTCAAGCATAATGATTCATGGTTCAATGGTTCTATTGCTCACAAGAGGCTCACAACATGGTTCAATGGACTAACTTTTAGTAGTACTAGGGCATGCCCGTACTATATATAAGCTAGGACGTGCCCGTACGTGGGTGCCCGTTCCTTGCCAAAAAAAAAAAAAAAAAAAATTTGTGTAGGGGTGTGTGTGTGTAAACATCCTAGGGCGTGCCCGTACGTGGGTGCAAAAAAACATGCGTGCAAACAACAACAAAAAAAAACTTTGAAACCACGTGGCAGTAACGACCACAGAACCCCCCCCCCCCCCTCTATTTACATGAATGGTTTGGTCCATTCGCAACGACCACAGAACCCCCCCCCCTCTATTTACATGCAATGGTTTGGTCCATTCGCAACGCCAAAGCGAACGGCGAACGGCTAAATCGCCATAGCTCGGTAAGTACTTGTCCGATTAATTTCAAACCTTGAAAAGGCACATCCTCGGGTCCCCAGCAATATACCTGGCAAGTTTAAAGTATATCGGACCCGTGGTTGTCGAGAAACAGCGGTCACAGACAAACATACAAACACACATACACACATACACACATACACACAGAGATTAATGGAATTATAGATAGATCACAAGGATCCTCCTCCACATTACTCTCCATCCTCATCATGACTGAGATTGACGTCTTTGGTCCATCGATTGTTAGTGTCCAGCACTGTTACAGATGCAGAAGATAGTGCATGGAAGTTGAGCTGCAGCACAACCACATATTGCGTCTTACATGGCTGGTCTGCATCACATCCACATCATATTATCTCCAGAATTCCAGAAAGTGCTGGTTTTGTGTTTTGTGTACCTTATAGCCTGGAATTAATTTTTTTTGAATCAAACTTTTTCCACCTTTATTTGCACATCGTAACCCACAACTTCCAAGTAAAAAACAAATTCTACAAATCTCAGAAAATTAATTAAAAATACAAAACTAGAATAGCTTTGGCTGTGTGCCTCGGTTCTTTGGCATGCTGAAAGGTGAACTTCTGTCCCAATTTCAGCTTTCTGCACAGGGCATCAGGTTTTTCCTCTAGGATTTTTCTGTATTTTGCTCTATCCATTTTCCTTTTTATCCTGACAAGTTCCCCAGTCCCTGCTGATGAGAAACGCCCCCATAGCATGATGCTGCCACCACCATGCTTTACATTATGGATGGTGTTCTTTTGGTGATGGTCTGTGTTGGGTTTGCGCCAAACATAACGTTTTGCATTTAGGCCAAAAAGTTCAATCTTGGTTTCGTCAGACCACAAAACATTTTGCCACATGGCTTCAGAATCTCCAGAGTGGTTTTTTTGCATACATCAAATGCGACTCAAGGTAGGATTTTATGATTTTTTGAGTAATGGCTTCCTTATTGGCACCCTACCGTACAGGCCAGACTTGCGGAGTGCTTGTGATATTGTTGGCACATGCACACAGTGACCAGTCTTTGCCATAAAGGCCTGTGTCCTCCTTTGGCTTGGTGGCCTCTTTGATCAGTCTCCTCCTTGCTTGGTCATCCAGTTTGGAGGGACGGCCTGATCTAGGCAGGGTCTTGGTGGTACCATACGCCTTCCACTTCTTAACGATTGTCTTGATTGTGCTCCAAGGGTTGTGCTCTTGGCCGAAGTGTTTACTTCTTGGCCGAAGTGTGCTCTCTTGGCCGAAGTGTGCTCCAATTGTGCTCCAAGCTCCAATTGTGCTCCAAGCAAGGCCTTTGAAATATTTTTTATACCCATCCCCTGATCGGTGCCTTTCCACAACTTTATCCCGGAGATCTTTTTAAAGCTCCTTGGCGCTCATGGTTGAGTCTTTGCTGCGAAATGCACGACCCAGCAGAGGAAACCTGCAGGACAGTTGATTTTATTCTGAAATAATCAGAATCACTACAATTTAACACAGGTGGAGGACAATTAAATTTGTGTGTGATTTTAAAGGTGATTGGTTACACCTGAGCTAATTTATAATTGCTATTATAAGGGGGGTGGACAGTGGACACTTATCCAACCAAGATAATCTAGTTTTGTATTTTTAATTAATTATCTGAAATTTGTAGAATTTGTTTGTCACTCGCAAGTTGTTGGTTACGATGTGTAAATAAAGGTGGAAAAAGTCTGATTTAATTCCAGGTTATAAGGCAACAAAACGTGAAAATTTTGAAAGGGGCTGTACACTTTCTATAGGCACTGTATTTACAGTGGTATCATTCGGTTATAGCATGTACTGCCAAAAGATTTGGAATGATGCTCTCATATTTTTGGACTGTCTTCAATACTGCAGATTGCTCAATGAGCATTAGTGCCTCCCATCAGCACCATGCATTCCAGCTTGTTTTAATGGTAGTGGTGCAGCAGCAGGAGAGCAATGTCTATCATCACAAATGACTGATTAACCAATCTCTTTGCTTAGCAACCTCTACCATCTGTTGTATCATGATAACACCAGCCACCTCGTGCGTTGCTTTCAGGTTATCCCTTGGAACAATATGACTTTCTCTGGCCTGTTGTGGGAATGGATCACTTCCTGTAACTACAAGATTGGGCTTGAAAGATTCGTGTTGCTGACAATGATTTGTGACTTTTGATAACAGCTGCTGACAGACCATTTCGATGATTTGCTCCTTGCTGTTAGTGACTGTTAAGACAACACTCTGCTGTATGTCACTGAAAATATTAAATTTACCTTAAACAACATACAAAAGGCATTTAAAACACACTCATATGTCAAATATTAACAAAGAGATGAATATTTGATACTTCGCCAGGCATGTTGGAGCCATCTTGGATATCTCAAAACCCTCAAGGATGCTGAGGCGTCATCATCCAAATTTGGATCTCCACACAGAGATGGACACTTCCCTCCAATTGCCTTCCAGGAAGAGAAAGCAAGTTGTTTCAAGGCAACTGCTTCACTGCAGGATGTGGTGTACCATTTGCGAGAGGGTGGGTATGTGAACGGTATTAGAGATGAGATGAATCTGTGGCCAAGAAAAAGCAGGCTTCTGTGGAAAAATCCTGAGGGTGATAGAATATCAGTCCTGGAGTGAGATGCCAACTTTCAGTCCCTACCAGTCAGCCTGAGTGAACTGGCAGACTTGTCAACACTGTGGTAGCTCTCTGAAAGTAGCCATAGGGATGTTGACTCTCACAAGTACAATATCAAACAACCCAGTCAGAACAGTGGAATAGGAGACATTAGCAGGAAAGTTGGATGTTACGAAGTCCAGAAGGGAGGATTTGCCATTGCGAGAAATCAAGGTCAGAGGGTTCATAGACTCAGTCAGGCCAATGGAATCACTGTGGCTTGTGAAAGAGATAGCAAACCCAGCCAACTGGTATGGTGGTAATTGAAATCACCACCTATGAGGAAGAGAGAGAGAGAGAGAGACTGAGAGAGAGAGAAAAAGAGAAAAAGAGAAAGAGAAATATATATATATTGTTGCGGTTCTCCCGAAGCCCGTCGACGTACAGAGGGGAGGGGGGGGGGGTTAAACCCCCTTTCCCCCTCGGGTCTTCGTGTCCATGAGGCCGAATCACCACTCCTCCAGCGAGCGTGGAAAAGGGTATCGGGTCGATTTCACACGTACCTTTGGTACCCACGCTGCCACGAAAATGGGGACCGGACCTCGCACAAGCCATGCTAATCGAGTACGCCGAGCGGTTTGTGTATCACGTGACTCGTGCCGTTACGTTTATTGAACCGGATTCGAGCAGTTTTATTTGTACGATGCTCGGCCAATAGATGGAACTGACGAGGACGATCAAATAGAAGGAAGAACAGGTTTATTTACAGCTATACAGGCGAAGAGACACAGAGCAGGCACTTAAGCAGTCTTAACTTATCCCCAGACAAAGGGCCCACTCACTCACGCAGGGAAAAGGAGGAGGAAGAAGAAGTTCGCGCACCAAACGCGCCTTGCCGTCAGTCGCTCCCGGACAGCTCGCCTGGCGTGGCCTTCTGGTGTTCACGGCACGTGTGCAGGGAGCCCAGGTAGGAGGATCGTTGGCGTAGGTGGCTCCGGAATGGATCGTCTCCACAAGTGCGATTAAAACAGCCGCAGAGCACAGGGCACAGGGCACGGGGAATTCGTGTACAGAGAGGCTATAACAAGCAATTCAATCCACTCGTGGTGGGACAACAGCTCGGACGGGGAGACTCTCACTCGTTCTGCTTCTCACCGATCTCTCTCAGGGGCTGGGCGACTGACGCGGGGGGCTCAGGGCAGGGTTTTATATGGCCGCTCCCCGGCCTTACCCGAATGTTCCAAGCCGCTCCTCTCGTTGCTGTGGTGAGCCACTCCCCTCGAGCTCTGATTGGCGGCTTGCTGCTTACCGGCCACTCCCTGTAGCTCCTCCCTTTGGCCTTGCCAGACTTGTTCCAGGCCGAGCACATGGCATTCTAGCCCAATTGATGCCTACACTTACTGGCCTGCTCAACGCAAAACTAACACAGGAAAGGAGACTACGCTTACATTTACTAAGAAATAACTGAACTACCGCGAGGCTACATGTTGTGGTGCGTCTGTCAGCCATTGGGGTTTAAACCCCATGACTCAATTGAGTATAACATCTGAAATTATATATCGTGCTTCTGAAAACTGATTTGAACTCAGCTGCAGGCAGAGGCGAGTGGACAAAATGTGGTTTCGAGGCTCGAGGTACAGGGTGGATCCTTAGCCGAGTAAACAATTCCTTGAATGTATGTGCCAAACAGTAGATAATATGCTCGCGACCCACGTACAGGGAAAACATGTCGCCAAACGCCTTCTTCATAAAGGGAATAATTAATTATATATCTTTGTAGTTTCTAGTATGTCTCCTAAAATCAAGGATGTAACCAACCTCGGGAGAAATATAGACATTACATATCCTTGATTGTTATTGTATTCAGCACGTGTATCCAATCATTCATCTACCATTTAGCCTAGTGTATGAGAATATTTTCTTCGGCCTGCGCTCGGGTCTGATATGTTTAGATAAAGAGCCAAAAGGGCTCAGCCTATCCCATGCTTACATCTGTTTGTCCAAGTTTGGCCTTCTGTAGGAAGGGACAATGGGAGGTGTTGTCATTATGGCCCAGGGTTTGCTATGTCTTTAGCGCAGATTCTTGTCTGATATTTTGCTATAAATGAAATGCCTTTTTACTTATTTTTCAGCGAGTGTCTTGAGGAATTGCCCGCTGCGTGTTAGGCGGTGCATTCTCGAGCCTTGCTCCACACTGTGTGTTTGTAATCGATCCCATTAAACATTGTTGCTCTGATTCTTCTTCTTCTTCCTTCCCTTGAGGTCTTAGACCGACACGTCTACCTAAGAGGGTATCCTTTATTCACAAAACCGCAACAATATATATATATTGCTGCAGTTTTGAGATTTGTACAGTAAACTTAATAAAGGTTAAAGGTTTTCCCCCCATAGTTAGTCACACGAGCAACATGTAGCCTCATTTGTAGTATAGTTATGTCTTAGTATATGTGAGAGTAGGCCCCTTCCAGTGTTAATCCTGCATTGTGTAAAGACAGAAGGATAGGCCCTACTTCTACAAACCATTCCACGTCCATAGGCTCGATCCATTGCGGCTAAAAAGCCCTGGTTATGTTGGGCGCGAGTTAACACGAGGTGGGCCTCGGAAGGTGGAGGAGGGTTGAGATCGGCGCAGCGGTGAGGCGATGATGGTAAGAATGAGCCACCAATCAGGGCTCACAGCATGTGGCTGCAGCACTGCGTCACAGGGCGTGGTTGGAACATCGATCGGGCTAAGAGGGTTGGCAATAAAACCGATTGCGCGAAGCCCCCACCTCAGTTATGAGAAGGGAGAGGCGCTCGTCAAGTTATGAGAAGGGAGAGGCGCTCGTCAAGTTATGGGAAGGGAGAGGCGCTCGTCAAGTTGGGAGGGGTGCGCTGAAAGAAGTTACGAGTTCTGAGTTCTGAGAAGGGAGACGCGCTTGAAGAGGATCACTCGCACTGTATGAACTTGGTTACGAGGAATACGTGGGCACAGCCAGGGCGGTTATAACTTGCGTGGTTCAGCCAAAGCGAGTGAACACAGCTGAATAACCGCCAGCCGCGCAAAGTCCGCCCTCTACCGTTCTCCCTGAGATTACCCGTTTGTTAGAGCGACACGATACGAGTTCCTGCCTTCGCCTACCTCCATCTCCGCAGGACGTGCCGGGGACCGTGGAGAGTGAGACAGGCCCGATCCTGGACGACCACCACGGCGCTGGAGAACACCTGCTCATCTGCAATACCCCGTGTGAGTGTGTGTCAGACGGGCCCGTTGTCTTTGGGTAGTAAGAATAAGACTGTCTAAGCTTCCCTGTGTCTCTTCGTCCTGTACTGTATATACGTGCCATTATAATTACATCTATTTGTTCTTCCTTTTCTTCTGAATTTGATCGTCTTTGTGATTTCTCCATTGACTAAGCGTGGCACGAATAAGACCGCTTGAATCGGGTTCCACTTTTTTTTTCTTTTTTTTTTCTATACTGAATCGAGGCTCGTGAAAGAGCTAACATTTACTTCACAAACAAATCGACCAGACAAACAAAATACACAAAAAGAGGGAGCGGAAGACAAGATGGGGAGAAAAGGGGAAGCACACAAACACAACATCCGAGAGCAGGGAGATGTGTGGAAGGGAGAGGGCCCGGGGGGAGGAGGCATGGGAAGGGGTGGGGGGGGAGGGAGAAGTATAAAGCACAAGGACACCAAGGACTTCCAGGACAGAAGTTGGTATTTCAAAAAGGGGGATTGGGGTGAAATTAGCAGGGGTAGAAAAGTTCAAGGTTTTGGATGGGGGAAGATAAGAGATGGTGGTGAACAGCTGTTTTAAAGACTTGGAGGGTGGAGTGGGATTGAAGAGAGTGAGGGAGTTTGTTCCAGAGGTGGGAGAAAAGAGGAATGAAGGAGTGAAGGTGAGCAGAGAGTCTTGATTTTGGCAGTTTAACCAAAAGAGGGTTGCAGGCAGATCTTGTGCGACCTGTAGGAATATTTACGGGACAGAGCCCAGAGAGAGCTGGGGGGGCAAGGCCAGAGAGGAGTCGGTAGAAGACGGAAAGACCACCAACCTGCCTGCGGTGAGTGAGTGAGAGGCCCTTGGAGTTAGCTTCATCGCGGGAGATTCCAATGATTCTGAATGCTTTTGTTTCAACAGCGTGAAGGCAAGCTAGGTGTGAGGCAGGAGCACCAGCCCAGAGGGGAGAACAGTATTCCATTGAGCTGCGGATGAAAGCCTTGTATGTGGTGAGGAGCTCAGGTGTGCCAAGGAAGGACTTCGCACGACGGAGGATGCCCAGTCGGCGACTGGCTTTGGAGGCCAGATTTGAAATGTGGTTTTTCCAGGAAAGATCATGGCAGATAGTGAGACCCAAAAGCTTGAGTGACAGAACTTCTTGGAGAGGATTATTCAGAAAGTGGATGGGAGGGTTGTCCAGTCGGTCTTTTCGGAGAGACATCGTAAGAGTGTGAGATTTGTCAGGATTGAAAGACATGTTCCACTTGTTTGCCCAGTCTGTGATTTTGTCAAGGTCTGTAGAGAGTGAGGAGGCTGCAGACTGCCGATCTGAGGGATGAAGAATGGAGCGACAGAGAGTAGAGTCGTCAGCAAAGAGATAGAGAGGATTTTCAAGAGAGTCAGAGAGATCATTGATGAAGACCAGAAAAAGCATAGGGCCCAGAACACTGCCTTGGGGAACTCCAGCCTGAACAGGAAGAGGAGATGAGAGAAACCCATTCAGGGCCACACGTTGACTACGACTAGAGAGGAAGTCCGCCAGCCATGCGTGGAGATTTCCATGGATACCAAAAGAGGAGAGTTTGGTGAGCAGAGCGGGGTGCCAGACTGTATCGAAGGCACGTGATATGTCAAGGGAGACTGCTCTAATTTCCTGTTTGGCATTGAGGACCTCCATCCATTGTTGAGAAAGCAGAAGCAGCATGTCCAGAGTGGAGTGTCCAGGTCTGAAACCAAATTGATGATCAGAGATCAAGCCATTGGAGAAGAGGAAAGATTTCATATCTGAAGCAATGATGGATTCCATGACCTTGCTGATAATTGGGAGAAGGCTGATTGGTCTGTAGTTGCTGGGATCTGTTTTTGCACCTTTTTTGTGCAAAGCGGTGATGTTGGCAGATTTCCAAGCAGATGGAAGATGACCTTGAGCAAAAGAGAGGGTGAAGAGAACAGAGAGAGGGAGTGAAAGAGCGGAAGAACATGATTTTAGGACCCGTGGGCTGATGCCGTCAGGTCCAGTTGCAGAATCAGAGTTGAGGGTTGACAGACACTTTTCCACCTTGTCAGGAGGAAAGGACACAGAGTCCAGGAGCAGTTGGGTACGACTGGGTACGGTGGGTACAGAGAGGGATGGGTTTGGGACACAAGATTTAGAGGCAAACACAGAGTTGAGGCATTCGGCTTTTTCACGTGCGGAATCAGCCGTGTGGCCATTTAAGGTGAGGGAGGGGATGGAGGGGGAACAAACACCAGAAACAGATTTTACCAGACGCCACCAGGATTTGGAAGAGGGAGACAGATAAGAGAGTTCGGTCCTGAGGACGGAGAGATATTGTTTCCTGGCTCTCCTGAGGGTGGAGTGGGTGTTTCACTATCTATAACGGCGCGGATCACGTGTACGCAAACCGCTCAGCGTATCACCATCACACGTGGTTCGTGTGAGGCTTATTTCCTCGCTTCCAGGGCAGCGCTAGTACTTAGGTACGAGCGAATTTGGTCCCAAAATCCTATTTGGCTCTGTCCGGAAGGGACGTAATAGGTCTCGGGTCGCGCCAGGTCAGTAAAAACAAGGGGATTAATCCCCCCCTTGATAAGGGGAGAAGGCTGGCGGCAGATCCAAAACGAGAGAGAGAGAGAGAGAGAGAGAGAGAGAGAGAGAGAGAGAGAGAGAGAGAGAGAGAGAGAGAGAGAGACACACAGAGACACACAGAGAGAGACAGAGAGAGACAGAGACAGAGAGACACACAGAGAGAGAGAGAGAGACACACAGACACGCAGTGAGAGTCGCCTCTGTTAGGACGGTACACGTGCAGCTCACAGACAAACAAGAGGAATGGAGGGGAAGGTGCAGCCAAACCTCTACGGTTTTGGAGGGGTAAGAGCAGTATGGGGGAATATGGAGGAACATGGAGAGAGGTAAAGGGGAAGCTGAGAGGGAGGCGGTTGAAATTGGGAGAGGACAGGGTTAGGAGAAGATGGGGGGGGGAGGCAGAGCGTGAAGGAAGTAGAGAGAGGGGACATGGGGTAGAGGGATGTTGAATTGGTGGACATAGAGAGGGAGTGTTGTGGGAGGTCACGTGATATGATGAGGGTACTGCAGTGAAAGGGATTAACATTGTAATCCTGCACTCAGTAAAAACAAATTTGGTTTGAGAATTTGAAGGGCAGAAAGACAAAGTAAACTTCCCCACTGGAGAAATAGGAATACATATTTAGGGCACGGAGAAAGAGATGGGGCATTATAGTTTGCCAGCTTTCCAAGAGTGAAGCATCAAAGATGGGGAGAAGAGAAAGCAGTATGGGAGAAGGACATTTGGAAATGAAAGTGTGGGAAGATTAAGCATTATAAGATTTGTCATTTTCAAGGATTTGTCCAAACAGAGAGATAGGAGAGGAGGAAGAAATTGGGAGAAGAGGAAATAAATAGCTTGGGACTGAATGACTTAAGGAATGAGATCACAAGGAGTGGTAATTATATGAATGACTTTTATGATTTATTTGTGGTAGTTTTGATGAGAAGAGTAGGTGAGCAATGGCCGGCAGCATGGGAAAAATTCCAAATTTCTGCCATAACCTCACATTCTTAGCTGGGCATGCGGATTAGTAATAGGAGTTGTTCGGAGAAGGAAGAAAGATCAGTGGAAAAGTTTTGAAGCAAGGTGAAGGAATAAAAATAAATAAATACTTGAGTCAAATGAATGGGGGATGAGGAAAGAATAAAGTTTAGCAAGGAGTGAATGAATGAGAAAGCAGGAATGTTGAGCATGTGGAATGCCGAACCGGCCGAGGCAAATGCATCGGATCAAATGACCAAACAGGGATGCAAAGACACGGCAATGAGCACATGATACGGATGGACAACAACAAAGAAAACTCCAGAATAGTTTACTTAGGTCTGGAATCAGATCACTCAGAGATGTGAGATAAAGCTGACAAAACCCCTAAACCAGAAATTTCAGTAAATGGGATAAACTATAGATACTGCAGGTAAAAACATGGACTCTAGTTATGCCACCAGTTGAACAAACCAAGTGATTTCTTCCTGTGTGTGTAATATCCCATTGGCACTGTCGACCCTTTCTGGTGTTAGTAGGTTCAGGCACCTTAGTTATTGCACCATATGCCTACTTCATTGCATAAACAGTGTACCTGAAGCACACACCTGAAGCACACCTTAACCTGAGCCAGTTGCATTCATCAGAATAAACATCAACATCTTCAGTCTCAAACAGAACAGTGCGCAAACTTAACATGGACACCACCATCACATCCTTGTACACCACAAACAAAACAAAGATTTTTTTCCCACAATAAAAATACTGGGTCATATGAGAGACAGCCAGGACTTGGGATTTAAACTACATTTCCACACCATCTGCATATTCCTCATGGCAACCATTCATCTACCATATAAAACACAATGTCAGTTTGTGTGTTTGTACAGATGTCTGTCTCCCTTCATAAGTGTAGGATTTAAAGGCCAATCTTTTTAACACGAATGTGCATTCACTATGGTCTATTTTTGAGGATAAAACAAACTCGCAAAACATTTTCCATAAAAGAGTAATTATGTCTCTTCTATTGGAATTGTAGACGGTGGCTTGCAAACCGAGCCTCAAGGGCGGTGTACAGAAAAGCTTTTTAAAATAATAATAAATACAAGGTGCAGGAAGGTGAAATTCGCTGCATGTGATGTACAACGTGCACAGAGTAAAACGAGTGTTCATTTACGTTCATAGAATGTCTAATAAATAAAGAAAATATAAGCACACCTGACACTAGGCCGAGGCTTCAGATTTGGCACAATCACGAGGCTGCGCCGTCAAATAAACTGTACTGTTACGGACGTGGTTAAAGATGTTATTTTGACCGAGCGGTTGGTATTACCGCGACCGAACAGTGCTTCCTTGATTAATACCCGATTTGCCCCAAACTTTGGCCGGATTGCGCCACCGCTATTCAATCGGGAAAACTCTAAAGCGACCGAATACAAAGAGGAAGAAGACGTACAGAAGAGTAAGTGGATTTATTAGTTACACATATAATCAAGAAGAAAGTAGTCACGTTTATTTACAGACGAGATTAGATACACAGTGCAACGCTAGCTTACCTACAGTCTTAATTAACCCAGGGACAGAACAAACACGGACAGACTTACGCGGGGAATGATGATAGGGATGGCAGGTGATGGATGGCTTGCGGGATAGGGAGGTCCAACTAGTTCTGCAGCTGATCGACTCGTGGGCAGCCGCCGCTCCTTCGCGGCCCTGCTCCAAACTGCCGTCCAGGCCTCACGCTGCTGTGGCTGCAGTTTCGGTGGCTCCAGCTGCAGCAAATGCAGTTTCAGTGGCTCGAGCTGCAGCAAGTGCAGTTCCGGTGGCTCGAGCTGCAGTGAGTGCAGTTTCGGTGGCTCGAGCTGCAGTTCAACCCTGGACTTCTTTCGCAGTTTCTCTGTCGTCAAAGCTCATCTCCCTTGTCTGCTTTGGGAACGCCCTGCCTGTGGGTTATATAGGCCCCACCCCTCAACCTTCGCGAACCTCCTCGATGTTTCTTTCCACACCCTCTCCAAGTCCAACCCCTTGTTCGTGGTTGGTTGAGTGGGGCTGACTCACTCCTCCCCTCTATGACGAGGTGGGGACCCGCCTTTCTTCCCCAACCCTGCCTCGTGGTCAATGGCGGCAATTGGAGCGGAGGTAGTTTCCAATCGACGAAAAGGGGGAATGGAGGTTTTGGGAATGGGAATGAAGGGAATCTATCTCTTTCACTTGGTGCAATGGAGTACTTCTATTAATGGGAGACACAGCCTTACCCTAAAACACAGAATAAGATATAACTATCGAACAGGGGTATTCTATGATTGGCTGACGTGTATGCTTGTGGACTAATTATGGGACGCCCTTTTGACCTTTACACAGCTCCGGAGGCAGGAGGCGCAGACTCGAGCAATATTCATCACCAATTTACCACAATACAACACAATCAAAAAAATACAGTCCTCATATCCGCAACAGTACCAACCCATCATTTTACTAGTTTTGTAATAAAACGCCTTTGCTGTTGCAGCATACTGTACTTCAGAACTTCTTATCAACAGTTTTTAAACCAAGACTACATAATGCTTAATTATTGGTTCACGAGTTATCAAGCAGAGTGACCACTCTATTCGTCATGGGTGTGCGTCTGTCTCTGTGTGTGTGTCTGTCTGTCCGCAGCATAACTACCCGATGATATCATCCGATCTTGATGAAACTTGGGTGGGAGGTTGATATCATGATCTAGTTGTCCTGCCTGGAGTGGGCATATGGCGCACATTGTGGGCGGAGCGACGCCAGAAAAAGAAGTCTTTCTAGGGGGTAATCGATTTCAAGCTACACCTTCTCCGAGGGAGTTGGTGGAATCTGATACGGGTTTCGATATTTGGTTAGGCCAATGTCATGTGTCTAGCCCCACGGAGCTCGATTTTTCATTTTCGCCCCAAGGTCAAGGTCACAAGGTCACGAAATGTTGAAAAGTCGATTTTTGATGGTTTTATTACATTGTTCGTTTCCTGATAGGGTGAAATGTTGTACATGATCTTATATTATCACATACATCATGAAATGCAAGTTTTCCAACAAATTTCAGAATCTTCGACCTTTGACCTTTGAAGGTCACAAAGGTCAAATTTTCAAAGTTGTCGGAATCAAACCGAATTTTCAGTATTGTGTAGCTAACTAACCTCATAACTGATTATACATTATTTTCTATCATTTCAAGGTCAGTGACCTTCGTTTTGACATTTCCGGGCCTGGCCTGTCCGGGTCTGTTTCGGTTGTAGTCCGTCCTTTGTCATTGAATACCGCTCGCTCATGAAACCATCGTCGTCTCCTGACTTGTTTATTTGTTTTGTTGCGAATGCAAAAGCAATCGTTTAAAATGGCAGAAAAATTCGTCAAGTGGAATGTAGAACAAAATATGATTCACAGATTTTGTATTGATAATAACATGAGAATACCAAGGAGTACAGGACTGAAATTGTGTAATGAACATGCGGATTCATAACAAACATGCGTTTTTATGTTATTTCTCTAAAATTTCTCCGAAATTACCTCAGGGTGGGTCTTGGTGTCCGTCCGTCTGCCTGTTAACATTTGACTAAAACATCTTTTCCTTACAAACTACCCGACCGATATGGACCAAATTTGGTGCGATGCAGCAGGACAGCAAGGTATCATGGGATTATGCCCCCCATCGAGATGTGCCCCCTATAACGGGGATAAAAAGGGTTTTGCCCCAAATATCGGCATTTCATTAAAAAATCTTCTTCTCAGAAACCACTAGAAAGATCCAGACCAAACTCCCCACGAGGCTTCAGAACCATGCGCTAAGCTTCAGTTGTGCTCCTCATCTCTCCCAGAAAGAGGGCCACAGGCCCCTCCCAGAATCTCTCAATATCACTAAAATCTCTTCTGCTCCCAAACTACCCGGTAAATTCAAACGCAATCTGACAAGATGCATCAGGATAGACATGTATTCTTGGGTTGTGCTCCTCATCTGGATCCACATCCTTGAAGGAGGTCCTAAGTTCAGATAATTTTCTTTCCAAACCTTGTCCTCTGAAACTTACCACCAGATTCGAATGGAATTCGCTTGGATGTATCACTTGGAGGCACCCATTAGGACCAGGCCCAGATCTAAAGTTGTGCTCCACATCGCGAAACAGGCGTCACGGGGTACTCCCCCTGATCCACCATATTCACTGAAACATATTCTCCATAACTACGTGCCAGAATTGAACCAAATTTGACAGGATTCATCCGGGCAGCAGGGTCTTCTAGGATTGCACTTCTCATCTGGATCAGCTAGCCCCCACGGCGCCAAATTCAGTTACGGAGTTCAAAACTGGGCTTTCTGGTGTCACTTGTTATTCACATTTCTCTTCAGCCTCGGGTCATGCCCCTGCCATTACATTTGTTTTTTCTCTCGTGGATTCCAGCATGAACGTAACTCGGCCTGTATTTCCTGCCAATTAATTGAAACACACAATGTCGGGAATTACACATGTGAATCAGTTATGCATGCTGCAGCCTTAGTAATTGTGTGTGACCTTAGTAATTGTGTGTGACCGTAGTAATTGCGTGTAGCCTTAGTAATTGCGTGTGACCTTAGTAATTGTGTGTAGCCTTAATAATTGCGTTTAGCCTTAGTAATTGTGTGACCTTAGTAATTGTGTGTGACCTTCGTAATTGCGTGTAGCCTTAGTAATTGTGACCTTAGTAATTGTGTGTGACCTTAGTAATTGTGTGACCTTAGTAATTGTGTGTGACCTTAGTAATTGCGTGTAGCCTTAATAATTGCGTTTAGCCTTAGTAATTGTGTGACCTTAGTAATTGTGTGTGACCTTCGTAATTGCGTGTAGCCTTAGTAATTGTGACCTTAGTAATTGTGTGTGACCTTAGTAATTGTGTGTAGCCTTAATAATTGCGTGTAGCCTTAGTAATTGCGTGTAGCCTTAGTAATTGCGTGTGACCTTAGTAATTGCGTGTAGCCTTAATAATTGCGTGTAGCCTTAGTAATTGTGTGTGACCTTAGTAATTGCGTGTAGCCTTAATAATTGCGTGTAGCCTTAGTAATTGCGTGTAGCCTTAGTAATTGTGTGTAGCCTTAATAATTGCGTGTAGCCTTAGTAATTGCGTGTAGCCTTAGTAATTGTGTGGGACCTCGGTAATTGTGTGTCGCCTTAGTAATTGTGTGGGACCTCGGTAATTGTGTGTAGCCTTAGTAATTGTGTGACCTTAGTAATTGTGTGTGACCTTCGTAATTGCGTGTAGCCTTAGTAATTGTGACCTTAGTAATTGTGTGTGACCTTAGTAATTGTGTGTAGCCTTAGTAATTGCGTGTAGCCTCAGTAATTGTGTGTGACCTTAGTAATTGTGTGTAGCCTTAATAATTGCGTGTAGCCTTAGTAATTGTGTGTAGCCTTAGTAATTGTGTGGGACCTCGGTAATTGTGTGTCGCCTTAGTAATTGTGTGGGACCTCGGTAATTGTGTGTAGCCTTAGTAATTGTGTGTAGCCTTAGTAATTGTGTGGGACCTCGGTAATTGTGTGTCGCCTTAGTAATTGTGTGTAGCCTTAGTAATTGTGTTTAGCCATAGTAATTGTGTGTGGCCTTAGTAATTGTGTGTGGCCTTAGTAATTGTGTGTGGCCTTAGTAATTGTGTGTGGCCTTAGTAATTGTGTTTAGCCTTAGTAATTGTGTGTAGCCTTAGTAATTGTGTGTAGCCTTAGTAATTGTGTGTAGCCTTAGTAATTGCGTGTAGCCTTAGTAATTGTGTGTGACCGTAGTAATTGTGTGTAGCCTTAGTAATTGTGTGTAGCCTTAGTAATTGTGTGTAGCCTTCGTAATTGTGTGTAGCCTTCGTAATTGTGTGTAGCCTTAGTAATTGTGTGTAGCCTTAGTAATTGTGTGTAGCCTTAGTAATTGTGTGTAGCCTTAGTAATTGTGTGTAGCCTTAGTAATTGTGTGTAGCCTTAGTAATTGTGTGTGGCCTTAGTAATTGTGTGTGGCCTTAGTAATTCTGTGTGGCCTTAGTAATTGTGTTTAGCCTTAGTAATTGTGTGAAGCCTTAGCAATTGTGTGTAGCCTTAGTAATTGCGTGTAGCCTTAGTAATTGTGTGTGACCGTAGTAATTGTAGCCTTAGTAATTGCGTGTAGCCTTAGTAATTGCGTGTAGCCTTAGTAATTGTGTGTGACCGTAGTAATTGCGTGTAGCCTTAGTAATTGCGTGTAGCCTTAGTAATTGCGTGTAGCCTTAGTAATTGTGTGTGACCGTAGTAATTGCGTGTAGCCTTAGTAATTGCGTGTAGCCTTAGTAATTGCGTGTAGCCTTAGTAATTGCGTGTAGCCTTGGTAATTGTGTGTAGCCGTCGTAATTGTGTGTAGCCTTAGTAATTGTGTGTGACCTTCGTAATTGTGTGTAGCCTTAGTAATTGTGTGTAGCCTTAGTAATTGTGTGTGACCTTAGTAATTGTGTGTAGCCTTAGTAATTGTGTGTAGCCTTAGTAATTGTGTGTGACCTTAGTAATTGTGTGTAGCCTTAGTAAGTGTGTAGCCTTAGTAATTGCTTGTAGCCTTAATAATTGTGTGTGGCCATAGTAATTGTGTGTGACCTTAGTAATTGTGTGGTCTAAGTAATTGTGTGTGCCCTTAGTAATTGTGTTTGGTCTTAGTAATTGTGTGTGACCTTAGTAATTGTGTGTGGTCTTACTAATTGTGTGTGCCCTTAGTAATTGTGTGTGGCCATAGTAATTGTGTGTGGTCTTAGTAATTGTGTGTGACCTTAGTAATTGTGTGTGGCCATAGTAATTGTGTGTGACCTTAGTAATTGTGTGTGGTCTTAGTAATTGTGTGTGGCCATAGTAATTGTGTGTGACCTTAGTAATTGTGTGTGACCTTAGTAATTCTGTGTGCCCTTAGTAATTGTGTGTGGTCTTAGTAATTGTGTGTGACCTTAGTAATTGTGTGTGGTCTTAGTAATTGTGTGTGGTCTTAGTAATTGTGTGTGACCTTAGTAATTGTGTGTGGCCATAGTAATTGTGTGTGACCTTAGTAATTGTGTGTGGTCTTAGTAATTGTGTGTGACCTTAGTAATTGTGTGTGGTCTTAGTAATTGTGTGTGACCGTAGTAATTGTTTGTGGCCTTAGTAATTGTGTGTGACCTTAGTAATTGTTTGTGGCCTTAGTAATTGTGTGTGGTCTTAGTAATTGTTTGTGGCCTTAGTAATTGCATGTGTGGTCTTAGTAATTGTGTGTGTGGTCTTAGTAATTGTGTGTGACCTTCGTAATTGTGTGTGACCTTAGTAATTGTGTGTGTGGTCTTAGTAATTGTGTGTGGCCTTAGTAATTGTGTGCGACCTTAGTAATTGTGTGTGTGACTTTAGTAATTGTGTGACCTTAGTAATTGTGTGTGACCTTAGTAATTGTGTGTGACCTTAGTAATTGTGTGTGACCGTAGTAATTGTGTGTGACCTTCGTAATTGTGTGCGACCTTAGTAATTGTGTGACCTTAGTAATTGTGTGTGACCTTAGTAATTGTGTGTGACCTTAGTAATTGTGTGTGACCTTAGTAATTGTGTGACCTTAGTAATTGTGTGTGACCTTAGTAATTGTGTGTGGCCATAGTAATTGTGGTGGTTTTAGTTTATTTGGTTGGTGAGGGGGAAATGCTTTCACCTGGTCTGGTGAGTGGCAGAGGTACTTCTAAGACTTTGCAATTCATAATAGATCCCAACCCGATTTTGTTTGCTTTTTTAAAATCCTCACACGAGACGAGGCCGTCCCTTGGATGGATGTTAAACTTGGTGTCCCATCTGCCGGCATTCGTGGGTGGATATTTAAAGATCTCTCGGTGTCCTTTGCGAAGAGTAGGTGAGTTATCGCCGGCACCCTGACCGAATCCATAATGCCTGCCCTAACCTGAAAGGCACTCGGATCGGAATCAGGGGCACTGCAGTGCAATGCCAACATGCATCACGTGCTGCATACAAACGACGACGATGAAGTGAGTTCGTGAGCCTTTATCTTTTTTAACATTTATTGCTTTAAGGCCATGCACCATTTCTTCTTTTTTTTTGAATGTCTTTTTAAAAGATTTGAAAATTTTCAAATAATTTTTGTAATTTGCAATAAAAATATTGTGCGAGTGTATAAAATATCCATTTATTAATTTCCCCTTCAATATAAACTGATTACTGACGCATGGGAGTGATTTTATACCACCACTTGTTGTTTAATTAAAGGTGTTTAAGTAATTGCACTCTAAGTAAAAATAATCTTTCACTCAATTGTGTATCAACAAATCTTCCACTGTCTGCAGACGTCAGTCTATGATCGATGAACTAATAAATTCAATTCAATTTTATATTTTGAACACTGAAGGCCCACGGATCGGAACGCGAACCTGCAGTTTAGCAGTACTTTGGCTTTGAATTTGGCAAATTGTAAGGAATCTTGTCCCGAGTGCACAGACTCACACAGAGGAGTGATGTAGTCGTTTTAGTTTGTCTGCCTATCTGGCAGTCAAACAAAGTCATTACAAACAGGAAAACTGGTTTAAGGACTAATAAAGGACACAAACAACAGGCACGAATAACTAATGTGACGTGTTAAATAAGGTGGTGTAAAAGACGGTGCATCAACGGCGGCGAACTTCCGATTTTTTTTTTTTACTGTCTTTAAAACCTTTATTTTATTTTAAATGAATTATAAACTTGACCATGAGAACAAAAAATCACCTTGTCAGTTTCAAAAACATCCAGTTTAGCAGTACTTAGACAAAATATTATGCCATCTCATCCAATCAAATTTTCCGCTCATGCTTTCAGCGTTGGGGAATATCGAGATTGAGACAAAATCGTGGCTCATAGGAAGTACGTATAAATCATGCTCGCAAAGCAGTAGTTGAAAAGACCCTTCCCATGTCCTTCTCAAGATTGCACGCACAGGGTAAGATGTTCAATGAACTCTCATTCGATTATATTTTTCAATCGCAATGATCGTGAGTGATACATCACACAAGATTTCAAAGATCTAGTAACAATTTCAGAATAGCAATTATTCATTCTTAAAATTATTTCAATAATAAATAGAATGAATGCTATTTGAATGGTGGAGTGTTAGAGGATGTGCGCGGTGAGATAACTAAGTTGGTTGCATGAATCCATGATGAGCAAGTCGACCAAACTGAGTTGCAACATTAGTAGTTGACGATAAGTGCACGTGGCTCTGGAGGAGTGAGATAGAGATAGAGAGAGATAGAGAGAGATAGAGATAGAGAGAGAGATTTGTTAAGAGTAAAGACAATAATCAAACCTTTCTGCCATTAAAAAGTGATAGGCCCGGTTCTTCAACTTCCTGTTTATCGATTCTAATTTCCGGTATCCCCAAAGCCGTTGACTTGGTGGTATTGATGATGATGATGATGACCAGGTGTGTTTATGGGGTCCCACCCCACAGCTGCAAGCCATAATCCATGACAATGTGGGAGCTTCATCTTCTTTCATATGCAGCAGAGGGCGGCTGGGTAGCTTCAACAGGCGAGGGCACGGCTGTCAAGCTGTGCCCCCTGAAGCAATGCCCCCTGCTGGTTAGGGTAGAAATTTGGGATTTGGCCATGGTACCGGTGATAGCTCGCCTACTCCTCACGAACGACACCATGGGATCTTTAATGTCCACCAACTAATGACAGCAGACATGACGACCGTTTGACATCCATCCAAAGGAGGGCACACACATTGATGAATCGTCCTGCCTGTGAAACACCTGGATGACAGTTTATAGTTGGGATTCAAACCCAGGCTCGACAGCTTCGAGATCATCCTGCCAGCTCAATGTAGATGCGAGACGTACCTTCTATTAAGTGAGAATTTCGTCTGTAAGGATAAAGTGTCTGACATGACAAAGATCGTCTTGTCGATGTCTGTCTCTAAAGTCGACCTTTAAAATGTGGTCGACTCAAAAAGGGTCGTTGAATTCAAGTTTCCTTATAATAATTTAATGGTTGAGATTTAAATTATTTTTAGTAAGAGTGGGCTATAAATGGGTCATTTTTTGTTTTGCTTAGGTGACAGTTTTTTTGTATTCCATTTGACCTATCTCAACATGAAATGACAAAATTTTCGGCCTGGGGTCCAAGAAAACAGGGCAAAAATTCAAAATGGCTGCCGTTTTCCCTGAAAAATCACATTTTTAGCCATAACTTTGTCATTTCTGGGTCTTTTTACTTGGTTGTGGTGTCAAACCCTATGTTTATTGGGTCAGGCGATCTATTTATGCAATTAGAAGTAGTGTCAAACCTTCAGATGTTGAGTTAAGACATATTTTTGCTGTATGTTTTGAGTTAAGACATATTTTCGATGTTGAGTAATCATATTTTTATTAAGACAAGTTATATTGTCTATTTTTGACACTGTAGCGGTTCCCGCTGAATGTACACAATCGCCTTGCACCTGCCAGGACGCGGCCAGGGCGCGATCGCCATGCCGGGCTCGTCTGGACGGGCCCAGACACGCCTCTCCTGGGCATGCCCGCTCTCGCCTTTCCAGGGCTCGCCCAGAGCGCCCGGGCACGCCCAGCCTCGACTTGCCAGGCCGCGTCCAGGACGCCCGGGCATGTCCAGACTCGCCTTTCCAGGGCTCGCCCAGAGCGTCCGGGCACACCCAGCCTCGACTTGCGAGGCCGCGTTCAGGACGCCCGGGCATGTCCAGACTCGCCTTTCCAGGGCTCACCCAGAGCGTCCGGGCACGCCCAGCCTCGACTTGCCAGGCCGCGTCCAGGACGTCCGGGCATATCCAGACTCGCCTTTCCAGGACTCGCCCTTGACGCCCGGGCATGTCCAGACTCGCCTTTCCAGGGCTCGCCCAGAGCATCCGGGCATGCCCGCTCTCGCCTTTCCAGGGCTCTTCCAGAGTGCTCGGGCACGCCCAGCCTCGACTTGCCAGGACGCCCGGGCATGTCCAGACTCACCTTTCCAGGACTCGCCCTTGACACCCGGGCATGCCCGGTCTCGGTTTTCCCGGGCAAACGCCCCGGCATAAATGTGTATATATATTGCTGCCCGATAAACGGGCTTGTGAGAATACCTGAGCTGTTTTGTTTCATTAAAGCAACTCGGACGAATTCCGTCTTTGGTCGCGTCAATTCTTTCGACTCGCGTTGGAGCGCAGTTCCTTCAACACTACAATTTTTGCCCTGTACACTTTTTTCTTGGACCCCAGGCCGAACATTTTGTCATTTCATGTTGAGATCGGTCAAATGGAATACAAAAAAACTGTCACCTAAGAAGAATAACAATAAAAGTATTTTTGACCCTGTATAGCCCACTCTTATTTTTAGTGTCGAGATTCCCCAAGTCATTCCCATCTGGCTTTCATGCGTCCATGTCCACACACCTCGAGCCCTTCACCTGGCCTCACCTCTAGGAGGTTTTCCACAGGACTTCCTTACCCTATACTGCTTTATACTGGATGCTCACAACCTATTTGGTGGTGCACATATTACGTGAAACATTTCAGCTTCATGGCTCCCGAAAATAATTCAAAAAGGAAGCAATCATGATTTTCATGGCCTTTAGAAACGTACGACACAGCAAACCATTGTACATGTCGAGCCCCTTCGGTCTGGATTTGATTTTGTTCCGAAGGAGCCTGCGGTTTGCACTTTACTTCGTTTTGCACTATTCTGCTGACTCACCTCATACTCCCTAATATTTTCCATTCTTCTTCGGCTGAAGTCTTCAATTACCATTCTCATAGAAATCACAATCTCCCACTTCAATGATCCAAGGCAGAGGTTTAATGAAACGTGCGTTGGTGACCACCAAGACTTCCAATGGGAATTTGGCCTTTGCATAGCACGACTAAGGGCCCAGGCTTTAATCGGATGAAATGTTGCAGCGGTTGCTGTAAATGCTGCCATTTGGGTATTCCCCCCACCCCCTTACAATACTCTGTCGTGCCAAACAGATCACATGTTCAAGTAGTTTACCTTAAAACCGAAATACTTTGTCATACAATGGAGCAGTACGGTAAAATGGGGTGAATAGGGACACAAACTGAAAAAAAGTTTGGAAACTTTTTTCACTGAAAATTGATAACCATACAGATTTGTTGATATTTGGGTTGAAAGTGTTCTCTTGTTTTTTTAAAAAGCAACTTATAGTCCCTATTAACCCCATATATGGGTTAAATAGGAATAAATAGGATTTTTATGGCTGTGCCTATTCACCCCGTTTTACGCGTGAATAGGGACAGTCACTAATACAAAAAAATAATAATCAAGAAATAGGGACAGTTTGGAGAAACTTTTTATCCCATTTTTTTTCATTGTTTTTCATTTTATTTTTCATTGTGTTTTTCAAATTTTTCAGTTTCATTTTTCATATTTCATTTTTTTTCATATATCTATTTCATTTTTTCATTTTCATTTCATCCCATCCTATTTTCAACTTTCTACCCCCGCTAATTCACCCCAGAACTCTCTTATCTGTCTCCCTCTTCCAAATCCTGGTGGCGTCTGGTCAAATCCGTTTCTGGTGTTTGTTCCCCCTCCATCCCCTCCCTTACCTCAAACGGCTACACAGCTGACTCGGCACGTGAAAAAGCTGAATGCCTCAACTCTGTGTTTGCCTCTAAATCTTGTGTCCCAAACCCATCCCTCTCTGTACCCACCATACCCAGTCGTACCCTGCTGCTCCTGGACTCCGTGTCCTTTCCTCCTGACAAGGTGGAAAAGTTTCTGTCAACCCTCGACTCTGATTCTGCAACTGGACCCGACGGCATCAGCCCACGGGTCCTAAAATCCTGCTCTGCTGCTCTATCTCACCCTCTCTCTGTTCTCTTCACCCTCTCTTTTGCTCAAGGTCAACTGCCATCTGCTTGGAAATCAGCCAACATCACCGCTTTGCACAAAAAAGGTGCAAAAACAGATCCTAGCAACTACAGACCAATCAGCCTTCTCCCAATTATCAGCAAAGTCATGGAATCCATCATTGCTTCTGATATGAAATCTTTCCTCTTCTCCAATGGCTTGATCTCTGATCATCAATTTGGTTTCAGACCAGGTCACTCTACTCTGGACATGCTGCTTCTGCTGTCTCAACAATGGATGGAGGTCCTCAATGCCAAACAGGAAATTAGAGCTGTCTCCCTCGACATATCACGTGCCTTCGACACGGTCTGGCACCCCGCTCTGCTCACCAAACTCTCCTCCTTTGGTATCCATGGAAATCTCCACGCATGGCTGGCGGACTTCCTCTCTAGTCGTCGTCAACGTGTGGCCCTGAATGGGTTTCTCTCATCTCCTCTTCCTGTTCAGGCTGGAGTTCCCCAAGGCAGTGTTCTGGGCCCCGTGCTTTTTCTGGTCTTCATCAATGATCTCTCTGACTCTCTCGAAAATCCTCTCTATCTCTTTGCTGATGACTCCACTCTCTGCCGCTCCATTCCTCTTCCCTCAGATCGGCAGTCTGCTGCCTCCTCACTCTCTGAAGACCTGGACAAAATCACAGACTGGTCAAACAAGTGGAACATGTCTTTCAATCCTGACAAATCTCACACTCTTACTATGTCTCTCCGAAAAGATCGACTGGACAACCCTCCCATCTACTTTCTCAACAATCCTCTCCAAGAAGTTCTGTCGCTCAAGATTTTGGGTCTCACTATCTGCCATGATCTTTCTTGGGAAAACCACATTTCCAAGCTGGCCTCCAAAGCCAGTCGCCGACTGGGCATCCTCCGTCGTGCGAAGTCCTTCCTCGGCACACCTGAGCTCCTCACCACATACAAGGCTTTCATCCGCAGCTCAATGGAATACTGTTCTCCCCTATGGGCCGGTGCTCCTGCCTCACACCTAGCTCGGCTTCACGCTGTTGAAACCAAAGCTTTCAGAATTATTGGAATCTCCCGCGATGAAGCTATCTCTGAGGGCCTTTCACTCACTCACCGCAGGCAGGTAGGTGGTCTTTCTGTCTTCTACCGACTCCTCTCCGGCCTTGCACCCCCAGCTCTCTCTGTGCTCTGTCCCCCAAATATTCCTACAGGTCGCACAAGATCTGCCAGCAACCCTCTGATGGTTAAACTGCCGAAATCTCGGCTCTCCGCTCACCTTCACTCTTTCATTCCTCTTTTCTCCCGCCTCTGGAACAAACTCCCTCACTCCCTCACTCCCTTCAATCCCACTCCTCCCTCCAGGTCTTTAAAACAGCTGTTCACCACCATCTCCTTTCTTCCCCCATCCAAAACCTTGATCTTTTCTACCCCCGCTAATTCACCCCAGATCCACCTTGTTTGAAATTCCAACTTCTTTCCTGGAAGTCCTGGCAGTGTCCATATGTTTTATACCTCTCCCACTGCCCCCTTCCCACGCCCCCCCCCCCAAAGCCCTCGCCCTCTCTCAGATCTCTCGATGTCTCCATGTCTCTCGGTCCCTGCTCTCAAATGTTGTGTTTGTGTCCTTCCCCCTCTCTCCCCATCTTGTCTACCGCTCCATATGTTATATGTTTTATGTGTCGGTTTGTCTTTCTGTGTGATTAATGTTCGCTCTTTCACGAGCCTCGATCTTGTATACAAAAAAAAAAAAAAAAAAAAATTTCATATCCCATTTTTCATATTTTCATTTCATTTTTCATATCCCATATTATGTGCATCCATCTGAGCTATCAATTTAGCAATAAGTTGGAAACCCAAGGATTGTTTTTTGATTATTATTTTTTTGTCTTAGTGACTGTCCCTATTCACCCGTAAAACGGGGTGAATAGGGACAGCCATAAAAATCCTATTTATTCCTATTTAACCCATATATGGGGTTAATAGGGACTATAAGTTGCTTTAAAAAAAAAACAAGAGAACACTTTCAACCCAAATATCAACAAATCTGTATGGTTATCAATTTTCAGCAAAATGAGTTTCCGAACTTTTTTTCAGTTTGTGTCCCTATTCACCTTGCTGTCCCTATTCACCCCATTTCACGGTACTATAGTGCTGCAAGGCCGAGAGCATCTGGTAATGACGAAGAAACTTGACCGAAGTTGCAATTGCAAGACCAGACAAATCATTGGACAAGTGTGCTTTTCCAATTCTTTCTGGATTTTTCCTTCCCAACACGCCCCTCCCTTTGGAGTATTCCTTCCAGAAAGTCCAGCGGCCCGGCATGTGTCCGTATGGCATGGTGGATTAATCTGAGGCGGGCTGACGGGCCCGAGGGAACATGTCCCCAAAAAATCGGTCTGCACACCATCAGGCATGCTCACTGCATGCAGCATCAGCCAAACAGCCGGAACCAATCTGTCCGACAATGGAGTGTGCGTGTCTGTGCGCACACGCACAGCATAATGTCGTACTTCACCTTCCCTCAATGTGTGGTGTTCGCACAATATGGCCTACAAAGGGCTGTGCTTGGCATATTGCTCCAAACAGATAAAGAATCTAAAATGGCTTCCATCTACTACACGTTAGGGAAGGGGGAATGATGTTTATTTTTCATAAAACTATTGTTTATCAGTATAACCATTAATAACCTCTTCTTCTTCAGAATAAACTTAATGTGAAGCCCTTTTATCCACAAACACACCATTGGTTTCATAAATGGACAATTTGGATTGGATTTTACAAGTTGCCTCCAGGCTCAATTACATAAAGTTGCTCATTTAGAGAAATAAGCTTCCACGTGGAAGATGAAGCATGGATGCCATTGGCTTTGCATTCGCTGCATCACTTTTTGTGTTTTCTTTCAAGTTTCAGGGGAAAGACACTCAGCACAGCCATTCCTTCAATGCAGATTTGCACAAGATGATGTGATGTGATGATTTGCACAAGATGATGTGATGTGATGATTTGCACAAGATGTGATGATTTGCACAAGATGATGTGATGATTTGCACAAGATGATGTGATGATTTGCACAAGATGATGTGATGATTTGCACAAGATGATGTGATGATTTGCACAAGATGATGTGATGATTTGCACAAGATGATGTGATTTGCACAAGATGATGTGATGATTTGCACAAGATGATGTGATTTGCACAAGATGATGTGATGTGATGATTTGCACAAGATGATGTGATGATTTGCACAAGATGATGTGATGATTTGCACAAGATGATGTGATGATTTGCACAAGATGATGTGATGATTTGCACAAGATGATGTGATGATTTGCACAAGATGATGTGGTGATTTGCACAAGATGATGTGATGATTTGCACAAGATGATGTGATGATTTGCACAAGATGATGTGATGTGATGATTTGCACAAGATGATGTGATGATTTGCACAAGATGATGTGATTTGCACAAGATGATGTGATGTGATGATTTGCACAAGACCCCATAGTGGGACAGAGAGACACACACAGAGAGACACAGAGAGAGAAAGAGAGACACACAGAGAGAGAGAGACACAGAGAGAGAGAGACAGAGAGAGAGACACAGAGAGAGAGAGAGAGACACACAGAGAGAGAGACACAGAGAGAGAGACACAGAGAGAGAGAGACAGAGAGAGAGAGAAAGAGAAAGAGAGAGAGAAAGAGAAAGAGAAAGAGAAAAAGCATGTTTAATTTTATACTGCAGCTATATTTTCCAGCAGACCTATTGAGCAAAGCTTTATTCTCTGATGGAAACAAAGAATTGAAAATATAACCTACATCGTCCCTTCAAATAGCCAACACCAGAGCAGAGTATCTCCAGGGTACCCTAGGCCCCCAAAATACCCTAACTCCTGTACCCTAGGCCTCCGATCAGCAGAGGGCACAGGAATAACATGACTCGTTCCTTCAACTCTCAGAAGAAACCTGATTCACCTTCTGGAAAATCTTCTGAAACAATGAGTAATGACCTGGAAACTCTTTATACTAATGTCTTGAGAATCATTGGACAGAGGCAAAGGCAATCTGTTCCCATCCCACCCACATTTGGCAGCATTTTTTTTCCTTCTACCGGCTCTAATCTCATATCAAATGAACCTGCAGTTCTTTCCACAGTCCACCAATCATCAAACCCAGAGGACTGTCCATTCAGGGAATAACCACCTGCTTGGCCATCTGCCAGAGACTGAACATTCTGCGCACCCGGCTCAACTTCTTTGTACCTCTTCACAACAACTTCTGGAATCACCTATGTGTTGATTAAATCTCACCCTTCCCCTGAAGTCTTTTAAGGTCATTATTATGAATGAATGATCGTTTTAAGGCCATTTTTCCCCGCTAGAGTGAGGGTTTGCCTTGCAGGCCACATGACAATGATGGTTCCCTGTTTGAGGCAATGTTTTTATGGCCGGATGCCCTTCCTGAAGCCAACCCTTGGTCATGCTCTTACGATGCGTAGGGATACGGTGTACCTATTCTAAATCGGGGTACACACCATGATCATTCATCCCAGCAAGTTGGTACTCAATTTGCCGACCTCGGAAGGATGACAGGCTGAGTCAACCCCCTGGCGTTAATTCAGCGATCGACCGGGATTAAGGTCATCATTATCTACAATATTATTATCTACAATAATATCAATGTCAGTTGTCATTATCTACAATAATATCAATGTCAGTCATCATTATCTACAATATTATCATTATCTACAATAATATCAATGTCAGTCATCATTATCTACAATATTATCATCATCTACAATATCAGTCAGTCATCGTTATCTACAATATTATCATTATCTACAATAATATCAGTGTCATCATTATCTACAATATTATCTACAATAATATCAGTGTCATCATTATCTACAATATTATCATCTACAATAATATCAATGTCAGTCATCATTATCTATAATATTATCATCTATCTATAATTCCACTAATCTCTGTGTGTATGTTTGTTTGTATGTTTGTATGTTTGTATGTCTGTGACCGCTGTTTCTCGACAACTACCGGTCCGATATACTTTAAACTTGCCAGGTATATTGCTGGGGACCCGAGGATGTGCCTTTTCAAGGTTTGAAATTAATCGGACAAGTAGTTACCGAGCTATGTCCAAAAACGATTCAACCAATCAGAGAGCAGCGAGCTATCACGTGTGCCGAACGTGGCGAACAGACTCTGCCTCGGACGGCACATTTGAGAGCGTATTCATTTATTTCACGTTGGCAAACTATGTTGGCGTTAAACTATGTTTTAAAACTAATTAAAACTACTTTGCGATTCATCGTAACTGCGATTCGTAACTGCCGTTCGCTTTGGCTTTGCGAATGGACCAAACCATTTCATGTAAATAGAGGGGGGGGATTGTCACCGTACTCGCAAGCCGTTCGCTTTGGACCAAACCATTTCATGTAAATAGAGGGGGGGGGGGATATAATTTTAGATATAGATATAGTACGGGCATGCCCTAGTTATCTACAATAATATCAATGTCAGTTATCATTATCTACAATAATATCAATGTCAGTCATAATTATCTACAATAATAATGTACTCATCTTCATCTTATATTGCAAATAATGCTCCCCATTTTCAACACCATCCTCCGACAATTATATTATATGCTACCCCTTATTTACCCGCTTAGCGGTTAGGGTGCCGGCTTGGGATCCTAGGATCCTGGGTTCGAATCCCGGTCGATCGCTGAATTAACACCAGGGGGGGTTGACTCAGCCTGTCATCCTTCCGAGGTTGGAAAATTGAGTACCAGTTCACTGGTAATTCCCTGTGTGTCGCAAGATGCGACTAACAGGCGTGGCGGCAGGAAGGGCTTCCGGCCATAAAATATTGCTTCAAAAAGGGGACCAAGGTGCCCAAAAAAGGCCAATCCCCGCTCTGTGGGGAAAAATGGCCTCTAAAGGCGGTTCAATATTTTATGTGCAAACAGATTTATTTATTTTTTGCCTGCTCATTTACACAATTCCTCGCCTGTCACTTTCATTGTGCAAGTCAGTGTGTTTGTGTCATTAGTGGGGTTTTAGTTTTATTGTATAGTAAGTTTGTGTGTCTCCTTCCTCTTATTAATTGTCTTGTGCACCAGATCTGTTCCGGGTTTTGTTGTCACCTCCCCGTGTCATTTCTCTCTTATTAAAGCATTGTTAGTGTGTTCGTGCTTTCATAGCTTTACGTGTGAACGTAAACGAACATTCGCGCCTGCCCATGGGAAATACTGCTCAGTTTGGCGATATTAAATACCCGCAGGGAGATATTAAATTGTAACAGAAACTCGGCGCCATTAGGGTGTAAAGTCTATACAAGTGCTGTCTGCTTGCACCGACTTGCAAGATTGTTTGGCCATGTGTGAATGTTAGCGGACTGTGTTTATGGACCAATCTGATGCGACAATTTATATTAATATTGTAGGGGAAAAATACCCTTGCCAAAATACACCATAATATATGCTTAGCTTTGAGTTTACTCCACCTGATCTTACAAGATGATCACATTCCATAATGTCGACATTTCCATGATAAAATGTAACAAAACTCATTTGTAAATGTAACCAAGAATCGAATTGAATTGAACCAAGAATCAGAGTACTGTTGAACTTGTGTTGTTACTGACAAGTTAATTTTGTTGATGAGAATTTGCACAATTAGCTGAGCAATTTAGTCTGATAGCAGCACAAGGATACAAAACGTTAACGAGCCGCAGATGGTGGTCGGTACCTATCACTTGTCCTCCACACCTTTGAAAGTGGAAGTGAAAAAGTGCTTAGAAAGGCCTCGTCAGCAAGGTGAGGAATGTCCATGCAGCAAATTCCTTGTCAGCTTGGAGAGGCCTGTCCAAATGAAGCTATCACCGTTACTGAATGACAACAAATTATGGAAAACCAAATGATGCAAAGGCTGATGGGAGAAGCATGGGATTACTGTATTCAGTGATAGGATTCCCTTTCTTTTCTCTCTTCATATATTGCTGGTTGAAACACGTCTATGTTCTGTATTCAGTACCTAGCAACTTCTATTGTTTAATAGAAGTTTAAAAACAATACAATTTTTAAATAGAAGGATTACATTTTATATAAACGGAATGATAGAAGACATATGATGAAAATCATAGCCTTGGATTGGTTGGAACAGGTAAATAAGGGGTAGAACCGCCTTTTGAGGCCATTTTTTTTTCCCCGCAGAGTGGGGGTCGGCCTTTTTTTGGGCACCGTGGTCCCCTTTTTGAAGCAATGTTTTATGGCCGGATGCCCTTCCTGCTGCCAATCCGGTTAGTCGCCTCTTGCAACGTACATGAAATTACCAGTGAACTGGTGCTCAATTTGCCGACCTCGGAAGGATGACAGGCTGAGTCAATCCCCCCTGGTGTCAATTCAGCGATCGACCGGGATTCAAACCCAGGATCCCAAGCCGGCACCCCAACCGCTAAGCCAACACCAGGCACACATCAAATATTGGAGGCCAGGAATCTCTGTGCCGCTCTGATCTGATAGAGCAAGGCTGGATGAATTCATGAATGGCAAGCCAGCCAGAGCATCCTCTGGCTGATTAACAGACCTGGGTTGAGGGTTCATATCCAATGGATGGTTCGTCAGCTAAGAGCTTTAGTCTTTGTGGATGCACGTGGGTAGTTTAACAAAAATTTTTTTTAACAACAAGACCACCTTTCGACATGCATCTGCTCCACCACTTCCCCTCACCCCTCCTCCAGAGTGGCGCCTCCTAAAAAAATGTCCCACCTCAATCCACTGCCTTCTGCAGCAAATAACACCCACGAGGAAAACATCCTCCGTGAATCAGCCAGCGGTGAGGTTTCTCAAGTCATTTCCATAGGGTTTTTTCTTGCATCCATGTTCACTCACCTCAAGCCCTTCACCTGGCCTCACCTGCAGAAAGGTTTTACACAAGTCTTCCTTACCCTATCCTGCTTTATACTGGATGCTCACTACCTCGAGAGCAGTGCACACATTACGTAAAACCTATCTCTAACGTGTCCCTTATACAGTTGCAAATCTAACCTACAGGATGTCCACAAAGTCACGCATCACAGGAAATTATTTAATTGATTAATTTATCATAGGAAATTAAATTATTTAATTCAACAATTAGCCCGGATATGTTGAAGAACATTCAGAGAAACCTGCTTTTCCGTTTACAAACATGTTTTGAGATTGGTGGGACACATTTCGAACAACTGATGGAGTCAACCTTACAAATAAATGTTTTGCCTACGATGCGCGACTTAGTGGACACCCTGTACTTTAGCACATGGACCATGCTATTCTAGCTATGGTTCCCCCCTCCGAGCATTTCTCTCAAACCAGAGAGCACACTGAACAAAGTCTGGGCATGCTAGTCACACCTGTCGGCTAACAGGTGCTGCAATGTTCAACAGAAGACTACACCTGTAGATAGTGCGTACCTCAAATGTATGCTACAAGCTCAGCTATTTTTGATCCTTTACAAACGCTCACTTTTCTAACTTTCAAAAGGCACCAAAAATAAATAAATGGGATCGTTGTTGAGCAAATAAAAATGTTCGAACGTTTGTTGTTGAGCATCCATCCCATCTGTTTTTGCAAAAAACTGAGAATCACCAACATAAATCATAGATGTTTACTGAATGGAAAAATGAGCTTTTCACACTCTGCCCGTATAGACGATATATGGACTGCGGGAAAACTCAGGTGGTTTTCAATTCAAGTTGGACGCAACCCCTACCGTTCACCTCTTTACTCTGTACAATGCCAAATTGGTGTATTATTGTGTTATTCATAAATCAGGTTTGGACCACACAACTGACTTCCGGTTGGACATCAATCTGTTAGACTTTAGAGAACCTTGGTTTGTGACTTTTGGTTCACGAGTTATCAAGTGACCACTATATTCGTCATGTGTGTGCGTCTGTCTGTGTGTGTGTCTGTCCGCAGCATAACTACCCGATGATATCTGATCTTGATGAAACTTGGTTGGGAGGTTGATATCATGATCTAGTTGTGTCCTGGCCAGAGTGGGCGTATTGCGCCCATTGTGGGCGGAGCCACGCCCGAAAAAGATGTCTTTTTAGGGGGTAATCGAGTTCAAGCTACATCTTCTCCGAGGGGTTTGGTGGAATCTGACAGGGGTTTCGGTATTTGGTTAGGCCAATGTCATGTGTCTAGCCCCATGGAGCTCGATTTCTCATTTTCGCCCCAAGGTCAAGGTCACCAGGTCACGAAATTTAGAAAAGTCGATTTTTTATTTTTTTATTACATTGTTTGCTTCCTGATAGGGTGAAATGTCGTACATGATCTTATATTATCACATACATCATGAAATACAAGTTTTTCAACAAATTTCAGAATCTTCGACCTTTGGCCTTTGAAGGCCTCAAAGGTCAAATTTTCAAATTTGTCGGAATCGAACCGAATTTTCGGTATTGTGTAGCTAACTAACCTCATAACGCAGCGCATTGGGGCCCTTTGTAAATAGGCATATACACTGCATGTCGGGGGCCGACACCTGCCACGTCGGCCCCCGACCCCCAGTCCGGGCCTGTTTCGGTTACAGTCCGTCCTTTGTCATTGAATAACGCTCGCTCGTGAACCATCGTCGTCTCCTGACTTGTCTTTTTATGGGACAAAATGTATAATTTACACCAAAATATACACCATTTAAATATTTGATATCTTGACACAATGTGTGAATCCGTTTGTTTTGATCACAGCCTTCCTGTATTTTGTATCAACTCCACAAAGTTGCTAGAAGTCGTCTTCAATGATGTTTTTATTTTTAAATGGCAATCAGGCTCCGGCTCCAGTCTAGTTAGTTCCCTCTGGTCCACTCAGCCCTCCAACCCCAACCCATAAATTTTTGTTAAAAGCCCCCATTGACCTATCCTTATCCCACCCTCAACTGCAGGTTGCTGTTTATTCATTCCATTGCTTCTGGTTCAACTGTCACTCCATTATCAGCTTGTATCCCTCAGTCACCTTGCTCTTCCAAGCCTTGAAGGCACAAAGCTAAATTCAAGGTAAGGTTTTAAAGTGCTGAGAAATGGAGGTGCACCTTATTAGTGAACCCTTTTTGGGAATGGCTACATCATGAAATATACTTTAATATTTATATCCCTCATCCACATCCTTCATACATGTATGTACATTTGATTGTGGTTCATAAATGTCAAAATGGAGTTATGCAGAGATTGCTGATGCAAATCAATGTCCTGATATGGTGCATAGATGTGCTTGCAACATCCACTATTTTACCAAAAGTACTGGGACATTCATGTGGGCTGACAGTGTGGTCCAGAGGTACACACACTCGTCTCTAAGTTGTCTAGCCTGGGTTTGAATCCCGACCCAGCTATAAACTGTCAGTTCGATGTTTCACAGGCAGGGCGATTCATCAATGTGTGTGCCATCCCTCAGCTGGACATTAAACTGGGGGGTCCGGTCTGCCAGCATGGATTGGTGGGAGTTAAAGATCCCATGGTGTCTTTCGCAAAGAGTAGCCGGCATCATGGCCAAATTTCAAATTTCTGCCCTAACTAGGCGAATGTCAGGCCTGGCCAGGACGGTTCGTGAAAAACTTGGGCCAAGCTCCCCCGGCCGTCCCCACAAGGTGGGATAATAGTCGCCGTTAAAGAGGAACAACAACAAACAACAATTGGGACATTCATGTTATATATAGGGCAATTAATAACCAATATGATTACTCATCACGTAAATACTGGCCCGAATTTGGCAAATAAGCACAGCTCAGACCACTCTGTCACCAAAGACTTTGTACTAAACGGTTGATATAATGGAATATTGCATCATTCCTCCAGATCAAGGTTTCATTGGGTTTCAGCCACTGCAGAATATTCTTGGGTGGCCATTGCAGATTTGTTGCTTTCCATGTAAACCAATTCCTACCAGACAACTGTACAACAAAGTGAAATGTCACACTCGTAACGGTATCGCAAAGCCCATAATACAGGATTGTACAAAACATTGCAAGACGACATCTTTGCAAAGCACATGTTGCTGCTTTGCATTGTTGGAAGAATTTGCACGTTGAGAGGGGTTCACGTTGAGGTGGTCAGTGCGAATCCATTGGGTAATAAATACATACATGAACATCCCCATCTGTTCCGAATTTCTTCAAATAATTTATTGGCTGCACTTCACTCAGGTCAGTATGTACTATCCAATTTTACACCATGACTCCTACGTTCAGCTACTCCTCGGTAACCTCAGAAAAGTGAAAATGAAATCTTTCCAAATACACACAGCCTTGCAGCTATCATAGTTACATGCTTTACCAAAAGGGCATTGACTATTGCATTTAAACCTTCAAACCAAGGATGACAAAAACAAAAATGCCGAATGCACACACTAATAGGCAAGTGAGACATACTTGAAAGAAATACAACAAACACAAATAAATCAGCGATAAAGAAAAACATTTATTATGAATAATCCAGTAAAAGCAACACGATATAGTGAGGCCAAATTGGCACCAGGCCAATTCTGGCAGAAAAGGTGAGGGAGATCAAAAAGAGCGTTATACAAAGTTGGTTACTTGCAAAAGCCACAGGTTGGCCTGCTTGTGCAGAAAACCAGGCCTTTCATCAATTCTTCCTCAAAATGTACTTCTTGTGTACTGTCCTACCCAGGCGGCTCTCAGCCTTTCATCACTTATGGCTCTGCAGGCATGAAACAGTTCCAAGAGAAAGTGCGATAATTGGCAGTACAATCAAGATAAAGCAAACTACTATCGACTCTTAAAATATGTACAATTTCCAAAATGACAATGAACAATCACTCTCCTCTTATTCAAGACAAAAATGTGCAGCTCCGCAAACGAGCCGAGAGTGTAAAGTGTTCAAACATCTTCCTTCAAGCAAAAAAACCAATCAAGTCAGGTTAACAAGTACCAGTCTGGAGAGAAAGTAGAGCAGCGAAAATAAAGTATTACTTTAATCACAAGTCATTGCTCTATAGTACACAGGTAGCAGTTTGAAGCACCACCGCACCATTAGCAGTTTGAAGACTTCCAAGGAAAAAAGTTGTCCTCATCCAGAGATTACATTAAATCTTCCTACAACATGTCCAAAAACACCATGCGTTGTTGTATTTACAGCGAGAGCTTCGAACGGAGAGAAATAAAAAATGGAGGACAACGGAGGAAAACCACCAACTGACAAAAAACTCTGCATGGCTTTCGATATAGCAAAAGTACAAGGCTATTGTAAGGAGAATCGCCATTTCCATCGACACTCGAGAAATAGGACATTTTCTATATGGTTTAGTGGTTACGTGGACCAAAAAACCCAAAAACAATTAGTACGAAATGCTTTCAAAAAAAACATGGCAATAATTGGCCATCTATAATGCCGGCAGGTTGAACAATCTACAATCAGATGGCAAATAAAGAACACAAGGTATTAAAACAAAAAGTGACATTGGGAATGTACCACAAAGAAGTGCGTCAAGAAAAGGAAGAATACCCCTCGCCTTTTTCATCTACATATCAGGGAATGTTTGGGGGAGAGAGAGGAGAGAGGAAGGGGGCAGAAGGGTTAGGGGGAGAGGGATTAAGTTTCAATTTTCCTGAAATCATTCTACTACTTAATCTGAGGATGGCAGCCAAGAAATATTAGAGTGTAGATATTTGACATGCAAATATCAACATGCCAATCAAACGGAGTGGGAAGCAAAGAGCCCATAAAGTGGTGAGTTTTACAAAGGGAATCCTGTAAAATACGCTGTAAATTGTACAGAGTGCAAATTGCTGGGTTATGTTACAAGATAAATACCTTGATGACTTATTGTATATCTAAACGATTATCAAGAATGAGGACAAAAAAAGAAAAAGGTGAAATGCAGAAAACCAAAATAAAGACAACCTTGAAAACTGCACTGGATTTGTATACATTGGATTAGCAGTCGAATATTCCATGGATGTCCAGATAATATCGCAAAACACATTGAACGCATATTGTCTTGCACGCACAGGAAGAAAGGAAATCAAACTGCTGTTCAGGACATGTACCAGGTTTGTACAAATATGTACATCGATCAAGTGTATGGAAAGTCATTTGAACAACGATGCTTCAGTTTGAGGACATACCATATCACATCAAAAACAAATGGGGGAAGGAGGATTCACATATGATTTGGAAGAAACATACAAAGTGGTATAAACTGTGTGCGCATGTACAGAGGAGGGGAAGGAGGAAGTTGGGGGCTTTGTACAAAAAAAAGTCACTAAACAATATTTACCAACCCATTTTAAGCAAGAAAAAGTTAATACCTCACATGACCAGCCTTAACGATCATGAAAAGAGCCTTGAACATGCAAGTTTTTAAAGTTAAATAGCAATGTTACATAATATGTCATGGCCACGTAAATGGTTGACAGAAACGAGGACAAATACTCCAGGATTAAATTGGCAGAGTGGAAGAAATTTGGATTAGACAAAAAAAAGAAGAAGTCGTTTGGAAAGTTTAGAAGATCCCTTGCATGTACAAGAGCCCGAGACTAAATGGAGCCAGCACAATAAGCATTAAAAGGTCAAGTTGAACACTTGGGGACAGCCTGACTGTGATATGACATTTACCTGCTCCTTTCACCAAATACAGGTTAATCGTTTTTTTTGTGATAAAAAAGAACAAAAATAAGAAACAAAGGGGTGCAAGACTTGAGGCTTCAAAAACAGTCGAGTCTTGATCAAGATATCGTGCAAAAAGATTTCAGGCTCCATACGTACAAAAGGTAATGGCTACTGGTCTCTCAAACGTTATACTTGGCACTGGAAACTTCACCTGCTGAGAGTACGAAAAAAAGCATTAAAGATTTCCTTTCTCATTTCAATGTCCATAGCGTCTGTTTATATCATGCGCCACAGTTTCTGTACTAAGAGTCGAGTGTTATCAATGGCTGCCAATAAGCCAAAGTCCGCAAACAATCAAACATAAGGCTGTTGGCCACTTCAATTAAACAGGTGTGCTTCCTGCTTTTCATCAACATGCAAGTTCGAATAAGCAAAGGCGTCTGGGTTGTATGTTCACCAGAATGAGGTTGAGGTTCTTGTTCTTTGGGGCTGGTCACAATCAAGTGAAGTTGACAAGACAGAGCAAAAATAATAATAATAATAAAAACACGAGGGGTGAAACCCTTCAAAAATACGAATAAATTGTGGTGTCGAGTTTAGATAATTGGAGATTGGCGGACCTCAAAACACGACAACAACACTAGTTCACCTTAAGGCTGACGCTACATAATTCAAAACCCAAGACCTCAAAATTTATCGGAGCAAGAGTTGACACCATGACAAAAGGTCAAGTCCTCAAAGGCCTTGCAGTAAGAATCTGTGTTTATACTAAACTTGGTCCTGTGGTAGTTGGATCAGACAAACGATACACAGCAAGTAAGAAAGCCAATTTCTTGATACAATCTTTTTCATATGTGCTGTTGGAATGCCATAATTACTGAGGTACTAGAATCACAGCTGAAATCATTGTTCATAGATATGAACATCTGCCTAGGACTGCACAGAAATCAGTAAAGATCAAACTTGGAAAGAATTACATATTGCTGAGAGAGAAAATATATACATTTCCTCTACCAGGTTCAAACAACCCTCAAAAATGTGAAAACCCTAAGCATCTTAGTCTTTCTGACGCAGCGTTAAGGTTTCAGGTGCAGAGCATTTGCGTGGCCGATCCTTGGGGATGGAAAGGAAGAATTCGGGTGCATCGGAGGCCAATGGAGTATTTGGGGCACTGGAAGGCTGGCTCCGTGAGGGAATGGGTCCGCTGGCTGCTGGGTCTCCAAACCGCATTCCAATCTTGCTATTGGTGGCCTCTTGTGTGACACGTTCAAACTCTCGTACATCTTCCATCGTCATGTCTGTGGACAATCCAACAGAAATCATAAACCCATGTTTCTACGATCTAACCATTAGTATGAATATATACATTTAAAAATAAAAAATAATAATAATATATAGACACCTGTACAATGCTAAGAACACATATGTCCATTAGGTGTGTTGCCAGCCTTCTTGCTGGCCTGCCATGGACAGCACTCACACTTGGAGGATATTGAAATCAAGCTGGTGTGCATTTTTGCACTCCAGGATAGCAGTGTCATGTAACATTATGCATGCGGTAACCATCACCATACTTTTGCAAGAATACACTTGTGCTACGATTGAGTTTTGTCTTTTTCTCGTACATTTTGCCATTATAAAAACTGCAGTTATTCTGAGAACGTGCACGAGTATACGTGCATTTGCGATCCATTTGTAATCTTATCACTTAGGAGCGCACAGAACACAGGTTGTAGTTGGGAAGATCCACATCCCACATCCAAAAATGAAGGCACCACCAACTAGTACTGGTGTCATTCAGATAACGATCATGCCCGCATGGAGTCGGTTTAGCTGCATAAATCAATGGATGACAGAATTGGGGCAATGGCAAAATGTGCAATTCGGTTCTTATGGCCTAAACACTTCTAAATGTTCGAGTTAACCATGAATCTCAAAAGTTCGACAATGGTTACGTTTTTAGAAAATTAAACAATTGTTCCAGGAACTGCATTAATCAAGAACTTAAATGCAACAATGCAAAAAAGAAAAGTACAACGCAGTAGCTAATAATGCATGCTTAGTACAATATATATATATATACACAAAAATGTTCCAAACATTGGTCTCCTTCATTAGATACTCCCACCTAGGCTGACACACCCAGCTCATGTCCTAGTGGTGGTGTTGCGCTATAATATGTCAAAACTCCCCTCCCCACAAAGCCTGCCTAAGCCCCAACACTCTCCCCCCACCCGACTCAAGTATTTCTTGCTTAGTGTCTTTTTCCATACAATAGACCTCCCAGCTTTGACTCCTAAATCTGAGACACTTTCTTCAGATGTAGATACTCTGCTGACCTCTCACCACAGTTCTTTCCTTATAATGTGTGGAAATTGACAGATTCCCCTGCCCTGCTTCCCTTTTGCTCTTCTCATTATGCCATTGTTAAAAAAAAGAAGAAGTTAACCTCCTTGGTGATTTTCAGTGAGTATAGCAGTTCAGCAAGGCAGATTGGTCTGCTCTGAAATAAGCTAATTCCACATCCCTTGCACACTGGTCCAGAATCACCTTCCTTGACACTTTTTTTCTTTCCTTCAACAGCTCAGTGTCATACCTGCATTTGTCCAAAATGATATTCCACAACCAGTTTATATCAGTCCTTTGATGAGCTGAAGCCCAACGTCAAGTTCAGGTGCAGTTAAACCTATCAGCATCCTCCAAAGCCTGGTGGCAGCTGGTTAGTTCAGTCTCCCGTGCACAGTCACATCCTGCATGCACCTTCACTCCGAAAGGATGGAGTAATTTTCAGACTAATGTTGGACACTGCCCGGGAAAAAAACTTAACATTCCAAACTGTCTTTATTGAAAAGGCCAAAGTACCCAATCCCTCCTTTACACTGTCCACCATTCTCCCATCCGTCCGTCATCCTTCCCCTACCCCATCACCCCTATAGCAGACTGCTCTCTATGCAGCACATTGACTCTTCCCCCACTCATGTTGATAATGTCATGGGTCCTAAAATCCTGCTCTGTCGCTCTCCCACAGCCTCTCTCAATTCTCTTCACCCTCTCTTTTGCTCAAGGTCATCTGCCATCTGCTTGGAAATCAGCCAACATTACCGCTTTACACAAAAAATGTGCAAAAACAGATCCTTGCAACTACAGACCAATCAGCCTGCTCCCAATAATCAACAAGGTAATGGAATCGATCATCGCTTCTGACATCAAATCCTTCCTCTTCTCCAATGGCTTGATCTCGGATCATCAATTTGGATTCAGACCAGGTCATTCTACTCTGGACATGCTGCTTCTGCTGTCTCAACAATGGATGGAGGTCCTCAATGCCAAACAGGAAATCAGAGCTGTCTCCCTTGACATATCTCATGCCTTCGATACGGTCTGGCACCCCGCCCTGCTCACCAAACTCTCCTCCTATGGTATCCATGGAAACCTCCACGCATGGCTTGCAGACTTCCTTTCTGGACACAGTCAACGTGTGGCCCTGAATGGAATTCTTCATGTTCAGGCTGGAGTTCCTCAAGGCAGTGTTCTGGGCCCTGTGATTTTTCTGGTCTTCATTAATGATCTCTCCAACTCTCTGGAAAATCCTCTCTATCTCTTTGCTGATGACTCCACTCTCTGCCGCTCCCTATCTCAACCCTCAGATCGGCAGGCAGCAGCCTCTTCCCTCTCTGCAGACCTGGACAATATAAAAAACTGGTCAAACAAGTGGAACATGTCCTTCAATCCTGACAAATCTCACACTCACTTCATCTCCGAAAAGACCGTCTGGACAACCCTCGCATCTACTTTCTGAACAATCCTCTTGAAGAAGTTCCGTCACTCAAGATTTTGGGTCTCACTATCTGCCATGATCTTTCCTGGGAAAAGCACATTTCAAGCTGGCCTCTAAAGCCAGTCGCTGACTGGGCATCCTGTCATGCAAAGTCCTTTCTGGGCACTTCTGAGCTCCTCACCACATACAAAGCTTTCATCCGCAGCTCAATGGAATACTGCTCTCCCCTCTGGGCTGGTGCTCCTGCCTCACACCTAGCTCGGCTTCACGCGGTTGAAACCAAAGCATTCAGAATCATTGGAATCTCCCGTGATGAAGCTGATTCTGAGGGCCTTTCTCTCTCACCACAGGCAGGCAGGCAGGTGGTCTTTCTGTCTTCTACCAACTCCCTCCGGCCTTGCTCCCCCTGCTCTGTCTGTGCTCTGTCCCCCAAATATTCCTGCAGGACACACAAGATCTCCCAGCAACCCTCTTCTGCTGAAACTACCAAAATCAAGTCTCTCTGCCCACCTTCACTCCTCTTCTCTCCCGCCTCTGGAAGAAACTCCCCCACTCCCTTCAATCCCTCAGTCTTTAAAACAGCTGTTCACCACCATCTCTTATCTTCCCCCATCCAAAACCTTGATCTTTTCTACCCCCGTTAAACACCCCAAATCTGCCTCTTTGAAGCCCCAGCTTCTTTCCTGGGGTTGCTAGAAGTGTTCATTCGCTTTGTTCAGTGTAGCCCTCCCTCTGCCCCCAGCCCTCCCCCTTCCACAGATCTACTGGCGTCCCTGTTCTCTTCTGTTGTTGTGCTTGTGTGCTTCCCTCTCTCCCCCTCTTGTCTCCCGCTCCCTTCATTGCATGTTTTGTGTGTCTGTGCATGTTTTCATGTTCAATGTGTTAGCTCTTACACGAGCGTAGATTCTGTATACAAAAAAAACAATTTTTTTTACAATTTTATTTTGACACTCCTACCTCCTCTTTCCTCCCTCACTCCTGGTCGTGACAGTATTGGCACTGTATTCTTCAAGAACTGTGGTTCAGCCCTTTCCTGACGTCTTTCCTCAGGCAACAATCTGAGAAATACCTGAAGAAGACCGCCTTCATCTTGGAAAGTTGCAAATGTCATAATTATTCACGATAAAAGGTTTCAAGTATGAACCAAATCAACGATAGACTAATCAGGTTTCTCCGCAGATTCTGCCCCACTAAGCTAACCCTAATGACACGTTGCAGCTCTTAACTGAACACTGGATGGAGGGACCAAACTGGAACGTGCCTTTCAAAGGAAAAAAGTCACGTGCTCCCTGTGTTCCTCCACAAGGATCAGCTTTAGAACCCACAGTGTACTTCACTGACCAACCACTGGAAGAGATAGCATCCCTGGAACTCCTAGGCCTCACAATCTGTCACAAGCAATCGTGAGTGAACCACATTGCCAAACTGTCTTCTTTCTATAACAGGCAGAGACGATTGGTATTTTCCACAGAGCCAAGTTCAAATTGAGGCACTCAGATCACATTAGTGCCCCAATGTGTTCATCCAAAATACATGGAGAATAGGTCCTCAGTCCAGCTGCTTGCCATCTTGGTACCCTGGAGGTATCAAGTCCAAAGCTCTTTTATTGAATATCTTGGCAGGAGGATAAGTCACAAGATCTGCTTCTCACCCACCGCAGGCAGAATGGTGGACTCTGTTTTCTACACTCACTTCTGGTTTTCCCCTTGCTTGCCTTCTTCACCCTCCATCCTCCTCAAAGTCACACCTGTTCTTCCAGATTACACCACCGGTTTACCATGTCCGAATGTGAGCTGAAGGCTCATCAATTCCTGCATCCTTCTAGTCTCTGGAACTAAGTCCATGTCTCTTAATCCCTCCTGTCCTTCATATGAATGCTACCCATGAGCACCTCATGCTTGCTCTGTCCGACACGCATACCTAACCCCTTGCTCATACAACCATAACTAACCCAGGCTCTCTCTTAAACTCAGGAATTTCCCCCATCTTTTGTGCCACTAATCCACTCAGATGCAAGACCTTTGGATCCTGTGTGTCGGTGAAGCTGCTGCGCTCTGCCATTGAGCTCTTTCATGAGCCTAGATTTCTGTATACAAAACAAATGCTCAAAAGGGCTTTGTCTAACTTACCCACCTTCAAGAGTGGAGCAGCCCCCGCCCCCCACGAACGAGGCTAAATTTCACTCGTTCCCCCACACCACCCACATCATCTTTTCCTTTTTCTCCTCCGCTTCCAATTCAGCCATTCATAATTACATTTAAGAAAAGGACACCTCTCCCAACATCTCTTTATATGCAATATGTATGGCTGAAGTAAAAATTTTATTGTTCCTTCAAGTCCGATTTCAAATCAAAACGCTTGGACATCATAAAAACAAGCAAAGCAAACAATGAATGGTAAATCAAGAATGCATCGAGCAAACTAATAGCACATAATAATCCGTATAAAATGCACAACATGGATTTTACATTTATGCAATTAAAACAATAATGCATAATCTGACACATTTCTCAGATAATGAAAAAGAATGGAAAAATATTATTGGCTGTGCAGAGAAAATAACTACTTATCTCACGGTTAGTGGTTAATATTAGTCTTAAAAAAGCTGGAAAAAGGGTAATTAGTATCAAAATTAATAAATAAAGGAGGAGGGTGAGAGGAAAATTACATTAATTTTTTTAAAACTAAGGCAAAAAAGAAAATAGGTGAAAAACAAGGGGAAGGAACAGAGAAAGGAGGAAAGGGGGGGGGGGGGGGGGTGTAGAATAACAAAGGTGAGCGGTTACAGAAGAAAAAGGCAAAAATAAGATATAATGGAAGGGCGAGGGAAGGGATGAATTTTCAAACACTACCCAAAAGGTAGATTGCATAATGGATGACATGTTGACAAAAGTTCAAAAATAAACACCAATATTGGATTGCTGTTTCTGGTTTAAAGCTTCATCCGCAAGACAAAATTTGCTCAAACGTTTTGCAAAGCCCCTAAGATCTGACAACAACAAAAAGATGAAATAAATTGTAAAAAATAAAATTTACAATGCTAAAGTCATGAAAGGTGAAAGTGTACACCATGAATGGAAGGCTTAATTAGGAAATCACAAAATCTTTGCTGGTGAGGTTAGAAAGAAGCAAAAAGGTATAGATAAAAGAGCGAGAGAATCTCCAGAGAATAGAAGAAGAAAGCACAGCAAAATATAGCCTCTGCCCTTCACCAGCATAACGAGTCTGTACCTTCAAAAGGAAATGGTGTGAAGAGGAGGAAAGAATAACAAGAAAGAAAGAAGGGATACAAAGCAGAGGTGGGCAGGAGAATAAGTGCTGAAGTGGGAGCCATTCAAGCAGCAGGGAAGCAAAATAATTTAGAGCAAGGCACATAAGCCATCCTGGTGCTGTCCCTATCCTGTTAGCTTTCCTATCGAGTTGCCTCTTTCGCCTTCCTGAGTGAAACAGGATAGCTCATTGCACATTTGCAACTTTTACACAAAACAAATGAAAACAGACAGTGCATGTCAGCTCTGTCCAGCACCTCAAAAAACGGAATATATATTTAAAAAAGTTATTTGCTCAGAAAAGTATCCAAGGTGCGAAAACTTTTCAAAACGATAATTTTTCAGCCATAGAGGGCAGTAAATTACCCACATTCCCATGGACACAAATGTTCCATCAATCCATTCCTCCATTACAGAATTGGTGCATCTCTATTAATTTATTTTGGTGTTGGCTTAGCGGTCAGGGTGCCGGCTTGGGATCCTAGGATCCTGGGTTCGAATCCCGGTCGATCGCTGAATTAACGCCAGGGGGGTTGACTCAGCCTGTCATCCTTCCGAGGTCGGCAAATTGAGTACCAGCTTGCTGGGATGAATGATCACTGTGTGTACAGAATAGGCACACTGTATCCCTGCGCATCGTAGGAGCGTGACCAAGGGTTGGTGTCAGGAAGGGCATCCGGCCATAAAAACATTGCCTCAAACAGGGAACCATGATTGTCATGGGGCCCGCAAGGCTAACCCCCGCTCGAGCGGGGAAAAATGGCCTTAAAACGATCATTCATTCATTTCATTCTATTAATTTATTTTGATGTTTTGCTTTTCCTGTTTCACAGGACTACGTGGCAGACGACATCATCTTGTAAACTCATATACACAGCAAAGTGCATGTATACGCTGCAAAACAGGACATCATGCATTATTGCATGGAATATACTCCCATTTAATGGCATCTTGTGGAAATGTCGTGCTTAAGCTGGGTGCTTCTGTTAATTGCATTAAAGGAAGTAACAGAAAAGGCAAGTGGTAGTTAGAGGAAAATATTAATGGCAGAAGAGGTTTGGTTATGAAGGATAAGCAGGTGATCGCATCTTAACCACCATCAGTGCAAGGACACAGTGGATGACTTATGGCTAGGACTTGCATTAGAGAGATGGTTCTTCAGCCTCTTTGGCCTCTTCAGCAGGCAGTACACCAACTTTTACATTTGTCGTGTGGTGCATATTTTTCTCATAAACTCGTACTGACTGCAAAGTCATGTCTGCAACAGAGTTGGGGAATTCACAGTTTTGCCAAGAGATTCACCATGAACTGTTAATGGAAGTTTCTTATGGCTCAACAGTGATTGGATTTCTTTACAGTTGATTTGAGCTTTCATTCACCTTCGAAATTCTTTGGGAATCGTTACTGCAAGACTGCTCACGGTGAACAGACCGATCTCAAAACCTGCTCTCACTTTAATTTTCTGCTATGGAGGATATCCACACCAGACGCGATGGCATAATGGTTAGAGCATCTGCTCCAAGTCTGAGAGGTCGGCAATTCGAAACGAACCTCGGTGAGTCCTTACAAAGACTAAAAATATGAGCAATACCCCTGGGCTCACCTGATAGAGCGGGGAACCACTGGTAAGAGTGGATCGCCCATGAAATATGCTCTTTCTCTTTCACAAACTCTTAATATTTTTAGCTCTTTCACGAGCCACGATGTTGTATACAAAAAAAATTAAAATGCAAATTAGCCGATGGTTTGAACAAACTTGTGAAAGCACCATGCAGACATAATTCCTAACAGGTTGCATCTAAATCGGGTGAATACTTTGAGAAGTCAAAAGCAGCGATCCTGGAATCAGAATGACCTTTGACCTTTAAATTGACCTGCTTGACCTAAAAAAAACTTGAAATGACCCCAAAAAATAAGCAATTTTTTGATGGAATTGGCAAGGCATTAGGAAGCATTGGTTCTCAGGGGTTCTATAATGTTTGGTGAAAATAGGACTATTAGTTTCAGCATCACGGGTGATGAAGGTTGTGGTCAGGTTTCATCGAAATTGTGAGTGTACTTTCAGAGAAAAAAAGCAAATATCTACTTTGGGGGGTGAAAGCTGTGCCCACTTTGACGCCCCCATATATCTCCTTAGACCCCGATTTATTTTAATTACGTGAACAAACTTTGATACATCATGAGTGATGAAGGTTGTGGTCAGGTTTCATCAAAATCGTGTGTCGTTTTCGAAAAAAAAGTTCCAAATGTTTACATACAGCTTGACTCACTGACTGCCTGCTTTCCACACCGCAAGATGCTAATACCACACCTGAACAATTTTTGTTCCAGGTGAGCGAAAACTGCTCCATGCTGTTTCCTTGCTCGACAATCAGCATTAAAAAAAGAGCATGGACAAAACCATAGGTTGGCAACCACTGCACAGACTTAATGGGCCTAATGGCTTCCTCCTGCATTGAAGTTCCTTGTAAAGGAACTAATTATTAAAATGTAGTTGTGCAATATAAAACAAAACTGTATCACCTTTTACTGCCTCAATCATCTGAAGTACCATATTTAACAAAAAGAGGATTTACCACCACCAGGGTCTATGTGAAAGAGGAATTTATGCATTGTGCTGAAAATATCAGTCATTCATGTGTTTTAACATGTGTACAAACAAATTATAACTAGCAGTCATATTGGTATAAGGCTGTGACAACTATCCATAAGCTATCCAAGATTCCGGTACAATACAGGGTGAATCAAAGGTAGCGCCACGCCCGATTTCTGTTTTTTCGGCTGTCAGATTCTTTCTGGGATGTCATGTTGTTAATAATTGTCTTGCAGATTATTAATTTTCTTAATTTATTTATTTTGCAGGTTATTGCTGAGAGTTTGGAAAGTTACTGAAGTTGCAGCAAATTGAACCATGAATTACCTTTCAATGAATCAACGCATTGCGGCCGTGAAACATTACTACAAATGTAATGAACAACCAACGATGGTGGCACGCCGTTTGGCACAGGAATTCGATATTAACCCACCCCAGGGAAGAAACATACGATTGATTGTCGAGAAATTTGAAGCAACAGGGTCGGTAGCCACTGCAAAGACGTCCGGTCATCCGAAAACGGGAACGAATGTAGCTAAGGGTTTCCCCCGTAATAATTTTCCCCCGAATAAATGGTTAGATAAACATGTCATTTATTTATTTGTACCTTCTTGTACACTGTAATACAAATGGCAAACTGACAAAGATATATATAAAGCAGTAAAGTATGTTTGTTTGTTTGTCCTCTTATAACTCGAGAACTACTCATCGCAGAGAAAAACCAAAGGCATATTCGGAATCAGTACGTCTCAGAGCAACTACAGCACACCTTAAATTTTAAAAAAAACTTCGGGTTTTAAAATTAGCGTATTAGCGCAGAAGCGCTAGCAGAAGAGGGAGGGAATCGAAGGGAGGGAGTGCAGCACTCCCTCTAGCGCTTCGCAGCGCCAGCGCTTCTGTTAGCGTAATTAGCGTATTTCGGAACGTTAATTTTTCAACTTCATTATTCGGAATCAGTACGTCCCAGAGAAACTTCGTAATGTTAATTTTTCAACTTCATCCGATTGACATGGGACCAACGGCATGTGACAGAGAGTGAAACATACATGCTACATTTATTTGACAATGAGTTCCGACTTCCGGGTTCGTGCCGCCAACCCTGTTAGGCACCTCTTGCGGCACACAGGGAATTACCAGTGAACTGGTACTCAATTTGCCGACCTCGGTAGGATGACAGGCTGAGTCAACCCCCCTGGTGTTAAGGGGGAGGAGGAGGGGAGGAGGAAGAGGAGGGGAGGGGAACGGGGAAAGGGAGGGGGGAGGGGAAGGGGTGTGGGGGGAGGGGGAGGGGTGTGGGGGGAGGGGGAGGGGGGAGGGGGAGTGGGGAGGGGCCCTTCTTCCCCCAGGCACCCCCACACCCTCCCCTCCCCCCTGTTCCCCTCCCCTTCCCCCTCCCCCTCCCCCCCATTCCCCTCCCCTCCTCTTCCCCCTCCCCCTCCCCCGCCCGGCAATGCCGGGTACTTCTGCTAGTATGTATATATATACACAAAGAATTAAGTTAAGCACCCCCCCCGTTTTTTTACAACCTCGCACATTACAAGTTTGTTGTCGTCAAAACAGTGTAATATACCCATGATATTGCTATATTTTCTGGAGAAGTGATATTATGGTCACATAAAAACATAACAATCATGCCGTTTTCAATATTTTATTCTGAATAATTTAAGGTGAAATTTTTTGGGAATTTTAGGCATATTTTCACCTCAATTTAAGTATGGAGCTATAGGTCCATCACGGACAGTGTGGATGACGTTTATGTTTTCTAACGTACAGTCATTGTTCTGAGAAGACCTCTAGCGATCTTTGCGTCAATAACGTGTGTAGGACCCACGTGATCGGATCACTGACTCAACCAATCACTTTTTTTCACTTTGATCACTCAATTTCATCAATGGATAATTGCTAATGTCATACCAATCATTATTTGATCTCACATACCTTAGAATATATGCCAATGTATACATATACACAAAGAATATATATTAGGGGGTGCTTACCTTAATTCGTTGTGTAGGGGTGCTTAACTTAATTCTTTGTGTATATATATATGTATATATATATATATATATATATATATATATATATATATATATATATATATATATATATATATATATATATATATATGTGTATATATATATATATATGTATGTATATATATATATGTATAAATGGCCCCAAATGGGCGAGAGTTATATATATATACATATACATACATATATATATATATATATATATATACATATATATACATATATATACATACATATATATATATATACATATATATACATACATATATATATATATACATATATATACATATATATACATACATATATATATATATACATATATATACATATATATACATACATATATATATACATATATATACATATATATACATACATATATATACATATATATATATATATATATATACACATACAGTGGAACCTTGACTTACGAGTGCACCAACTTACGAGTTTTCCGAGATACGAGCCGTCGCTCGGGCGGTTTATTGCTTTGAGATGCGAGCCGAGATCTGAGTTACGAGCTTACGCCACCCACCACCAAGTGGGTTCCGGTCACGTGGTTATCTTGCCGTGCAAGCATCTCTGCCGTATATCGCTGCTGTTTTGTTTTCGCATTTTGGTTATTTTGGAGCTTATGCCACCAAGTGGGTTCCGGTCACGTGGTTATCTTGCCGTGCAAGTATCTCTGCCGTATATCGCTGCTGTTTTGTTTTCGCATTTTGGTTATTTTGGAGCTTACGCCACCAGGTGGGTTCTGGTCACGTGGTTATCTTGCCGTGCAAGCATCTCTGCCGTATATCGCTGCCGTTTTGTTTTCGCATTTTGGTTATTTTGGAAAATTTTCTTAGTTTTAACCATGGGTCCTAAGAAATTGAGTGCCAAGGGCAGTACTGAGAAGAAGAAGAGGATGATGTGCTTGGATATAAAACACGCAATCGTCGAAAAACATGAGCGAGGTGTGCGTGTTGTCGACTTGGTGAGGCGGATGTGAAGGCAGCTGAAGATTTTATTTTAACTTTTGCCGAACTGATAGAAGCCGAACGATACATCCCCCAGCAAATCTTCAACTGTGACGAGACAGGGCTCTTCTGGAAAAAGATGCCGAGGACGTATATAACGGCAGAGGAGAAGAGCATGCCAGGCCACAACTTGTTCAGAGTGCCGGCGATAGCTCGCCTTCTCTTTGTGGAAGACACGGTGAGATCCTCAACATCCAACAACTAATGGGACGCAAACGGGGCGCCCAGTTTAGCGGTACACACATTGATGAATCACCCTGCCTGTGAAACACTGACATGACAGGTTATAGCTGGGTCGGGATTCAAACCCAGGCTGGACAGTTTAGAGTCAAGTGTGCGTACCTCCAGTCCAGGCCATCCTGCCAACTTGTATGCTGCATACAGGTGAAATATAAAGCGCGAGATATTTTTTATATATACTGTATATTTAAAAAAAAATTGGTGTGGTTTTTGGCGGGCTGGAACGGATTAATAGCATTTCAATGCATTTTAATGGGGAAATTTGATTTGAGAAACGAGCAAATTGAGTTACGAGCTCGGTCACAGAACGAATTAAACTCGTAAGTCAAGGTTCCACTGTATATATATATATATATATATATATATATATATATATATATATATATATATATATATATATATCTATATTATAATAGCCGTAGATGATTCTGTCTGTCTGTCTGTCTGTCTATCTGTTGGGTGTCTGTCCGGGGTGTGGCTTACTCGGTTTGCAGAGTAGCTCCACCCATAGCTCCACCCATTCTGGGAGTGGCTATAAACAAATATCCACCATTTTATTAACTCGCATAGCTTTGAGTCCTGTTTTGTAGGCCCGTGGTGTCTTGCTCTCCCCCAGTTTTATTTCAAATCAAATTCGATAAATCATTTCATTTTTCACAGTCGCTAACATAGTTTTTGACTCGGTTGAAAAAAAACGGGAAGAAAATCCGATGAAAGTTGCCGTTTATAGAACGAAATGAATTCTCAAAGGCCTGTAACTTCAAGGCCATTGAGTCTCTCTCACGCCTTTATCTCCAATCTAACTCACCATATGATTTCATTTTTATCGATGGTTTTACTTTTAGACTCGGTGTCAGCAATAATTGAGAACAATCCACACACGCGGGAAAATGCAGAGATATATTTTTTAAAATCGCGTCATGGTGTATCATACACCGCCCAACATGACACCGCCGGCAATGTGTCGATATATATTAAAAATTCGCTTTTGCTTTTCCGTTATGATATATTACTATTTCGTTTGATGATAGTCGTCACAAAAACGTCAACAATGATGCCGACATATATTTCTTCGTTTTTATTTCATTCAACATATTAGCCGGAAGTAAAATATGTTTCAGGAAATTACCGAGATATTTCTTCGTTTTTTTTATTAGTTATGTGCGCATACACTTTAAATAGGTTTATTTGAAATCTTTAATTTTCCACAAACATTCCACACACGCGGGAAAATGCAGAGATATATTTTTTAAAATCGCGTCATGGTGTATCATACACCGCCCAACATGACACCGACGGCAATGTGTCGATATCTATTTTAAATTCGATATATCATTTCATTTTTCACAGTCGCTAACATAGTTTTAGACTCGGTTGAAAAAAAACGAGAAGAAAATCCGATGAAAGTTGCCGTTTATAGAACGAAATGAATTCTCAAATGCCTGTAACTTCAAGGCCATTGAGTCTCTCTCACGCCTTTATCTCCAATATAACTCACCATCATGGTTTTAGACTCGGTGTCAGCAACGCGGGAAAACGCAGAGATATATTTTTAAAAATACACCATATCACCGCCCAACAGCCAACAAGTATCATACACCGCCCAACATGACACAGACGTCAACATTTCGACATTATCGCTTTTTCTTTAAACCGAGCCGAACCGAATAAACCGAGTGAATTCACCGTTTACCTTTGATGACAGTCGTCACAAAACGACATATATTTCTTCGTTTTTATTTCATTCAACATTTTTAGCCGGAAGTAAAATTACCGAGTTCAGGAAATTACCGAGACATATTTCTTCGTTTTTTTATTTATTAGTTATTTGCGCATACACTTTAAATAGGTCTATTTGAAATATTAAATTTTCACAATGTAATTTACTTGCTATTTGTCATTTGATAATTATGAGACACTTCCTATTGAGGATCGTGATCGTGACAATTCATGCGGTGCGTGGAAACTTCCATTTCCAAAATGGATGAAGAACGCAGCCCTGAACAGGATGCAGCAAGAAAACGAATGAGAAGGGCGAACGAGTCCGTCGTCGAACGTCAATGCAGACTTGAACAGGATGCAGCCAGAAAACGAATGAGACGGGAGAACGAGTCCATCGACGAACGTCAATGCAAACTTGCGGGGTCACCCGTGGGAATCCCTCGGGCATGGATGTGTGTGACATTTCGACATATTGAGTTAGATGCTGCACATTCTTTTTACAAAATGGTTACTGGCAAGTCATCAGATCCAGAAATGGTGTAAAAACCACCGTTTAGAGGCCATTTTTCCCCGCAAAGCGGGGGTTTGCCTTTTCGGGGACCGTGGTAGTTGTTGTTTTTTTGTCCCCTTTTTGAAGCAATGTTTTACGGCCGGATGCCCTTCCTGACGCCAACCCTTTTTGCCGCCTTCAACGACAAACAGGGAATTACCAGTGAACTGGTACTCAATTAGCCGACCTCGGAAGGATGACAGGCTGAGTCAACCCCCCTGGCATTAATTCGGCGATCGACCGAGATTCGAACCCAGGATCCTAAGCCGGCACCCTAGCCGCTAGCCCAACACCAGAAATGGTGTCATGAACACAATTTATTTACGCACAAGCACAAAAGCAAGACGGGCCGATTTCCGATTCCGACGGGCCGATTTGGAGCAAGAAAAAGAACGAGACGGGAGAAAAAGGAGAGAAACGAGACGGGGAAAGCCGATTGGAGAGGCGAGTGAGGCGCGATTGGAGAGGAGTGTGAGGCGCGATTGGAGAGGAGTGTGAGGCATGATTGGAGAGGAGTGTGAGGCGCGATTGGAGAGGAGTGTGAGGCACGATTGGAGAGGAGTGATTGGAGGGGAGTGTGAGGCACGATTGGAGAGGAGTGTGAGGCACGATTGGAGAGGAGTGTGAGGCGCGATTGGAGAGGAGTGTGAGGCGCGATTGGAGAGGAGTGTGAGGCGCGATTGGAGAGGCGTGTGAAGGATTGGAGAGGAGAGGAGTGTGAGGGATTGGAGAGGTGAGGGATTGGAAAGGAGAGGGATGTGAGGGTTTGGAGAGGAGAGGAGTGCTGGGTGGAGAGAGGAGAGTGTCAGGTGGAGACAGGAGAGTGTCAGGTGGAGGCAGGAGAGTGTCAGGTGGAGAGGAGTGAGGGGTCACATATTATGTGAAATAAATAAATTGTGTTCATCACACCATTTCTGGATCTGATGACTTGCCAGTAACCATTTTGTAAAAATGAATGTGCAGCATATAACTCAATATGTCGAAATGTCACACACATCCATGCCCGTGGGATTCCCACGAGTGACCCCGCTAGTATATATATATATATATATATATACATATATATATATATACATAAATAAACAGAAATCGGGCGCTACTTTTGACTCACCCTGTATCCTTCATTATAAATATAAAGTTCTTCACAGTCCATTTTATCAAATATATAAATCTTAATTAAAAATGTCTGTGCATAAAGTGTGTGTGTGTGTGTGTGTGTTTTTTTGTTGTTTTTTTTTTGCGGGTAAACACATGAACATGTTCTGAACTTTTATATCTCATGCGCGAATTCTTCATTGGCATTTAAGTCGAGAGATCAGCAAAACATTTCCAATCAAGTGAAATAATTACTTCCTGATATTGAATTGTAACACATAACAGCGAGGGCTTCTGTGGTGATACGTTTATGTTGTGGCAATAAATCGGTCAGATTAGAAGTTCTATATGATGCAAAGGATGCGCAGCTTAGTTTGCAATGTTTGATGTTGTCAGTGAAAATGTTTTCTGGGTAATATGAGGTACAACATTGTTTTCAGAACAACTTGCCTGTGCTACGTTATTATAAAGGTAATTTGCTACATTTCTATGTTGGCTTGATTTTCCCAAGATTGAATCGTTTGTGACATCCGTTGTTGTGGTTTGTTTTTGACAGGTTTTTGAAATAGTTGGAATAATGAGAGTCTAAGAATTGTTCCCTTGCTAAGTGAATATGCTGGTGTTCCTTATTACAGTGCCATCAGAAAGTATTCACAAACCTTGACTTTTGACATTTTGTTTTGTTACAGCCTGAATTTATAATGGCTTAATTCCATTTTTTTGTCACTGATCTACACATAATACCCCATAATGTGAAAGTGGAATTTAATTTTTTTGGAAATTTTTACAGAACAATTAAAAATGAAATACCAAAATATCTAATTTACAAAAGTATTCAACCCCCGAGTCAATACTTCGAAGCGCATTTGGCAGTGATTACAGCTTCAAATCTTCTTGGGTATGTTTGTATTGGCTTTGCACCTCTGGATTGAAAAGGTTTTCCACCTCCTGAAACTTCCTACCACTACTCATGTTGGTGAAACCGATGTAAACTTTGTTTCGTCGGCCAAGAACCTTGGTGTGGTTTTCGACTGTAACATGACATTTTCCAAGCAAGTACTTCAAACTTGCAAAGCAGCATACTTTCAGCTGCGAAAGATCGCATCCATTCGCCACTTTCTTACTCCTCAAGCTGCTCTAACTCTGGTCTGTGCCCTTGTCCTCTCAAAGCTAGACTATTGTAATTCTTTGTATGCTGGCTGCCCTCAGTTTCTCTTGGATAAGTTACAAAAGGTTCAAAACTCTGCCGCTCGTCTTGTCTGTAAGGCGAAGACGTCTGACCATGTTACTCCGCTTCTTGAATCTTTACACTGGCTGCCTGTCTCTGCTCGTGTGCAATACAAAATTTGCACACTCTTATAAATCATTGTGTGGAGCGGGACCTCACTATCTCTCCGATTTGCTCACTCTCTATGAACCTCGGCGACGGCTTCGTTCAAGCGACGACTCTATGACCTTAGAGCCGCCGCGCACCAGCACCAAGTCGTTTGGCGAGAAATCCTTTTCCTTTGCTGCACCTCTGCTCTGGAATGACTTGCCTTCCTCTGTTCGACATGTTGACTCTCTTCCTGCCTTTAAAACCTCCCTCAAAACCTATCTGTTTCACAAGTCTTTCAAAGTCTAAGTCCTGTTTTCCCTTTGGTTTGAGGTGGGACAGAGATCGAGAGTATGTCTGTGTACATGTGCGGGGGAGGGAGGGGAGGAGGAGGGGGAGTACACATCTGTGGGTTTTGAATGGGGAGGGAGAGGAATAGGGCAAGAGTGAAGGTGTGTCTGTGTGTGTGTATGTTTGTGTGTGTGTGCGTTCACATGATAATGTAAAGCGCCATGAGGGTAGTTTACTCTGCTTGATGGGGCTATATGACTATTATTATTATTATTATTATTATTATTTGGGGAGTTTCCCCCATTCTTCCTTGCAGATTTGCTCAATCTTTGTCAAGTTGGATGGGAAGTGTTGATCAACAGCAATCTTAAAGTCTTTCCACAGATTCTCAATGGGATTAAAGTCTGGGCTTTGCCTGGGTCACTCTCAAGGACTTTCACCTTCTTGTTCTGAAGCAATTCCAGTGTTGCTTTGGCTGTACGCTTGAGGTCATTGTCTTCTTGGGATGTAAATCTTCGCTGCCGTCTAAGGTCTTTTGCACTCCGAAGCAGGTTCTCCTCAAGAATTTACCTGTATTTGGCTTCATGCATTGTTCCCTCTATCCTTAGAAGTCTCCCAGTCTATGCCACTGAAAAGCATCCCCATAGCATGACGCTGCCACCACCATGCTTCACGGTAGGGATGATGTTAGATAGGTGATATGCTGTGCTCGGCTTCCGTCAGACATATCACTTTGAATTCAGGCGAAAGAGTTCCATTTTTGTCTCATCAGACCACAGATATTTTGCCTCCTGCTCTCAATCTTTCATGTGCCTTTTTGCAAATTCCAGGCATGCTGTCATGTGCCTTTTTATCAGGAGTGGCTTCTGTCTGGCCACTCTCCCTTAAAGCCTAGATTTGTGAAGTGCTGCAGAGACATGTCCTTCCAGAAGGTTCTCCCTTCTCAGCCAAGGTACTCCGTAGTTTGGTCAGAGTGGTCATTGGTCCTCCCTGCCAAAGGTCCTCTTCCCTGGTTGCTCAGCTTGGTCAGACGGCCAGCTCTAGGAAGTCTGGCTAGTTGCATATTCTTTCCATTTCCTAATGCTGGGGCTCGCTGTGCTCTTGCAAAACTTTAAACACCAGAAATGGTTTTATACCCTTCCACAGATCAATGCCTCCTCAAAATTCTATCTCAGAGTTCTACGAACATTTCCTTGGACTTCATGGTAGAGTTTCTGCTCGGACATGCACCGCCAACTGTGGGACCTTATATTAAAAAAAAGTTTTGTTTTTTCCTAAATTTTGTCCAATCAATATGAATTGCCCACAAATAGACTCCAATAAAGTAGTAGAGACATCTTAAGGTTGATCAAACAAAATTGGATGCACCCGAGTTCAATTTGGTGTCATATAGCAAATGGGTTGAATAGTTATTGACAAGACATTTCAGCTTTTCATTTTAAATAAATTTGTAAGAATCGCTCCAAAAAAAATTTGCACTTTGACATTATGGGGTATTACATGTGGATCAGTGAGAAAGAAATCTCAATTTAATCCATTTTAAACTCAGGCTGTAACACAACAAAATGTGAAAAAGGTCAAGGAATGTGAATACTTTCTGAAGGCACTGTACATAATACATACATAGTCCTTGATTTACACTCATGTTTAGCGTCGAGAGAAAGTCTACACCCCCTTTCAAATTTTTCACCTTTTGTTGTCTTATAGCCTGGAATTAAATTTCATTAAATCAGACCTTTTCCAGCTTTACTTACACATTGTAACCCACAACCTCCAAGTGAAAAACAAATTCTACAAGTTACAGAAAATAAATGAAAAAAACCCAAAGAAACTAGAATATCTTGGTTGGTTAAGTGTCCACCCCCCTGACAATAGCAATTGTAAATTAGTTCATGTGTAACCAATCACCTTCAAAATTACACACCAAGTTAATTGACCTCCACCTGTGTTAAATTGTAGTGATTCTGATTATTTCAGAATAAAATCAGCTGTTCCTGTAGGTTTCCTCTGCTGGGTAGTGCATTTCACAGCAAAGACAACCATGAGCACCAAGGAGCTTTAAAAAAGAGATTTGGGATAAAGTTGTGGAAAGGCATAGATCAGGGGATGGGTATAAAAAATATTTCAAAGGCCTTGAATATTCCTTGGAGCACAGTCAAGATAATCATCAAGTGGAAGGCGTATGGTACAACCAAGACCCTGCCTAAATCAGGCTGTGCCTCCAATCTGGATGAACAAGAAAGGATGAGACTAATCAGAGAGGTTACCAATAGGCCAATGGCAACTTTGAAAGAGCTACAGGCCTTTATGACAAAGAATGGTTACTGTGTGCATGTGACAACAATGTCCCAAGTACTCCACAAGTCTGGCCTGTACAAGAAAGAAGCCATCACTCAAAAACACCCACCTTGAGTCATGTTTGAGGTATGCAATAAGCCACTCCAGAGATCCTGAAGCCATGTGGCAAAAAGTTTTATGGTCCGACGAGACCAAGATGGAACTTTTTTGCCGTAATACAAAACGTTATGTTTGGCGCAAACCCAACACAGCACATCACCCAAAGAACACCATCCTTACTGTGAAGCATAGTGGTGGCAGAATCATGTTGTGGGGATGTTTCTCATCAGCAGGGACTGGGGCACTTGTCAGGATAGAAGAGAAAATGGAGAGAGTAAAATACAGAAAAAATCCGAGAGGAAAACCTGCTGCCCTCTGCCTGAAAGTTGAAATTGGGACGGAAGTTCACCTTTCAGCATGACAATGACCCGAAGAACACAGCCAAAGCTACACTGGAGTGGCTCAGGAACAAAAATAGAAATGTCTGAGGCCCAGTCAGAGCCCCGACTTAAATCCAATCGAAAATCTGTAGCATGACTTGAACATTGCTGTCTATAAACACTTCCCACACAACTTGGCTATGTGTTTGAACAGTCTTGTACAGAACAATGGGCAAATATTGCCCAATCAAGGTATGCAAAATTGGTAGAGACCTATCCCAACAGACTCACAGCTATAATTGCTGTCAATGGTGCTTCCACAAAGTATTAACTCAGTGGGGTGGACACTTATCAAACGAAGATATTCTAGTTTTGTATTTTTAATAAATTTTATGAAATTTGTAGAATTTGTTTTTCACTTGGAAGTTGTGGGTTACGATGTATAAAAATAAAGGTAGAAAAAGTCTGGTTTAATGAAATTTAATTCCAGGCTACATGGAAACAAAAGGTGAAAAATTTGAAAGGGGGTGTAGACTTTTTATAGGCACTGTATATTTTGTGTGCAACGCCATTCTCTTTACGATATTGTTTATGAGAACAACGGGGTGAGGTTGATTGCAGGAGTGAAGATGGTGGATAGAGGGAGGATGGATGAACAGAGGGAGGAGATTGGTATGCTTGGTGAAATGCTGGCTGAGATGGGCTGGACAGGTGGTACAGATGGGGGAAGAGAATGGCAAAGAGCGGATAGGTTGAAGGAGCAAGCTAAAAAGGGGTAGACCCCGGTTGCAATAGGAGGATTGTGTGAAGGACGCAGAGGAATACCGTGGTCAAGGCAGGGAAAACCCTTGGTACCATTGGACCTCGCCCCTAATATGTATAGGGAAGAGGACAAGAAGAAATTTCCTTCTTTTTTTTTTCCTTTTTCTACGTAATACCTTACAGCTTAGACGAAGTACTGCACAATTTTGTATTTATGCTTTGTAATTTTCAAGTTAACGTTTTTTTTTCCACATGGATTTTTTTTTTTAAATTCAGTGAGGCGGCAAAATGGGAATGGAGGTATGGCATCCAGTACACTTAAACAAGTACGGCGTCCAGTGGAGGCGTCCAGTACACCACTTCTCTTGCCATCCAGTACACTACTACTCGGCATCCAGTACACCGGTACAGCGTCCAGTACACCACTTCTCACCCTCAGCGACATGGTCTGTACTGTACTCGTGAGGTATCATACGATGTTCATTGATGGTATTTTGTGCCAAACTCTTCCAAACCCCTTCATCATGAGTGGTAAACGAAACGACCCTCAAGTTCTCCAGGTGATACTCCCCAAATAATGCAATTGTAAAGCTATTAGTTTGGACATTAAAATGAATGTGGTGAAGTGATTCAAGTGTGGGGAGCGTTTTTTGGTAATGTCCCGTGCGCTCAGCCTTCCTTCCTCGGCCGAGAACAATTACTAGTAACACCACAGAAATAAAGTTGAGTGCACCAAAGTCAAGTGCCTCATAGTCTCAGAAACTGCTCCACCCCCACCTGCACCTCCCAGGCCTGGACATTAGCTGTGTGCTGCAGATTTTGATGTGTTCAATGTGCCTTTACTTAAAACAGTCCATAATCTATTCAGTAGATATCTGCAGCCGAGTTGTTCTCCTTCACGAGGAATTCAATCACTGCACGTTGGCGAAAAGACACGTCATTGACAGCCATTTTGTCACAATGGATTGTGGGGGACACCAGAGGTGTGCATATTCGTGGATAGTTCATATTGCAGTGGATAGATGGACAGATGTCTTCAATAACATGTTCTACTCTGTCTGGTACAAACATGTGGAATCCACTGATGCTCATGACTTGGCCCTTGCATATCCGAGGTCTGACAATAAACTTCCAGGATGAAAGCAATAGGAAATTTTATTGTAAATGTACCAATTATGTTTTGTGGTCTCCTTCAAAATAATCTCCCTGGGAGAGGATACACACTTGCCAACGATGCTGCCATGCTTCAAAGCACCCTTGGAAGTCGTTTGAAAGGCCATTTAGCTCATTGGTCATGGCTCTTTCAATCTCTGCTATTGATGCAAAATGAGTTCCTTCATTGGAGCTTTCAGATGTTGATCAGATTGTCGAAAATGTCAAATGCATGAGAATGTCGGTCCAGTTTTGGCAAATGATGGGTGTCCTGACCACGCGTCATCATTCATGTCCAATCTTCCTTCTGCAAACCGCTTGGCCCACTCAAACACATGTAATCTTGACATTGCATCTTACCTGTATACCAGCTTCAACCTGTTGAAAATTTCCATGCCACCTTCATTTAGTTTTATCAAAACTTGATGATTCTCTGCTTCATAAATGTCGTTCATCTTCAAAAAAACGATTGCAACACATATTCCAGTATAGCTACAAAATACAACCAATCAATACAATGGCTAACACAGTACTGACAGGAAGGTTATGATGCACATCCAATTACAAAGTGGAAGCCAGTGCTGACACCTGTCAAGAGAAAACACACATCCTGAAACTTTATTGTCAGACGTCTGACGTCAGACCGACCACACACCCACACACCTCCAAGTCATTGAGCCTCGGTTCGATTCTCGGCTCAGCTATAAACTGACATCTCGGTGTTTCACAGGCAGGGTGATTCATCAATGTGTATGCCATCCCTCAGATTGACCTTGAACTAGGTGTCCCGTCTACTGATATTAAGTTGGTGGCCATCAAGGATCCCACAAGGTCCTTTGCGAAGAGTAGGTGAGCTATCGCCAGCACCGTAGCCAAATTGCTGCCCTAACTACTGCTGGGAACATAATGGCAAACTACCCAATATAACCACTGCCAAGATACTGCTTTGGCAGCACCAACGTTCTGTATAGTAAGGTAGGTACATCAGAAAAAAATACGACACCACACAACACAACACAAGTTGTTTTTCATATCGTCTATTGAGAGTTTGCTTCTGATATTTCTGCACATGTAATTTGGAAATGACATCTCATCCTTTTTCCTTGTTTAAGCAAATTATTTTACAATTTTAATGCAAAGTGCTCACCTCTTTGTTAACCTCATTTTATCGCAATATAAAATGTTGGTGAAGCTTTAATGCAAAGTGCCTGAGGTTTAAATGTGTTGCATAAAAAGAAAAGTACTTCTTATGCTGGGCATGACGCACAACAAAAAACCTGTTTCAACAAACATTGCATTTTAAAGCAAGAAATATGGAATTTGAGGATTTCATAGCAGGTTACTGGTTTTGTGTTGGTTTTGTGTTGTGTTGTGCACGGACGGGCACGTGTGTGTTGTGTGTTGTGTTGTGGTTTTGTGTTGTGCACGGGTGTGAAAAGGCTTTAAAATTTGCAGCATACAAAATGCTTCATAAAGCTTCTCTCATTATTCATTTCAGGGTCACGTCACAATCAAATACTTTCCACTTTGGATTTGTAAGTGTGAAATTAGATTTTGCCTGAGGTTGTTTTTCTTTCACAGATTTACCTGGGGGAAAACATGCCCGACTGCCAAGAATTTTGCACTGCACTGGTTTTGTGTTGTGCACGGGTGTGAAAAGGCTTTAAAATTTGCAGCATACAAAATGCTTCATAAAGCTTCTCTCATTATTCATTTCAGGGTCACCTCACAATCAAATACTTTCCACTTTGGATTTGTAAGTGTGAAATTAGATTTTGCCTGAGGTTGTTTTTCTTTCACAGATTTACCTGGGGGAAAACATGCCCGACTGCCAAGAATTTTCTATCAGAAGTAAAAAAAAAAACATGGAAGAATCAGCAGCGATTGACAACGCCTCATTATTTTGTTCCATCCTGACCACTTTTTTCCATGACCTTGTAACAGCATGGATGCCCAAGCTGAGTCTGATAGTAGTGTTATGTGGAAAGGGAGTGGAGGAGGAGGGGGCAAGCGGGAGGGCGGGGGGGGGGTCACAGGGGTCAGAGGTAAGTTGCGTGTAACATGTGCACAGAGAAGGTGGTGATTGTAATCTGAGTAGAATTGAGTATGAGGTATTGAGGTATGGTGGAGAGTAGACCTTCTGTACAGGCCAGGCCAGGTGGAGGACTTGTGGGCAAAAAGTCACTGAAGCGTGCTTTACAGGACATTGTGTATTCTTGTAAAGTGCCATGAGCCAGCATGGCATTCTGCTGAGGGCTTGTAAAGGACCGCCGAATAACCGTCATTGTGAGCTGAGGGGAGGTACCAGATGGGGGCGGGTGGACGTTGTGGCAGAGCACCACCTTCCATCTTATGCATTTGCAATGGAGACCAACTGTAGCGGTCCTAAGGGGGAATAAAAACTGTGTGCATGCGCACTCTCTCTTTCTCTGCTTCATCGCTGATGAGACACAGAGGGTTGGAGAAACCATGGACGTATCTCCTCGTTGCGGTCGTCCCGAGCAGCACCAGCCCGCCCGGGTCATTTTGGATCAAACACAATATCATGCCTGCTCAAGTCCTCGTCTGCCTTTGTTTCTTGTTGGAGTCTGGTATTTTGGTGCCATTAGCAGGGTTTAGTCCTCTAGTTCTTCTCGTTTAGTTATCTTGTATTCATGCTCCCTTCTGCCCTATTTGTGTCCATCGACTACCAGATCTGCTCCGTTTTTTTTAGTGTCGTCTTTTCTCATTCCCCATATTCTTTGAAAATAAAACCATTTATTTACAAGGCATATCTCACCTCCTTCTGCCTTCCCATGCAAGCGTTTTGGAACGTGTTTGGCCTGTCCTTGGGGAATATTAAATTTTAGCTGAGTGTCCTGCTATTACAGTATGGATAGCCATGGAAACGATGTCTGCTCGCAGCTTCATGTGCAAAGATAATTTTGGCCATTCGCAGGGGAGAGCTTGGGGTTATTGTTTTTATTGTAAAGCTTCGTGTCGAACATAAATATTAAAGAAGGACTGTATTAAGTAAAGGGATTTTAGCATGTTACACTAATTGTATGACTCTTATAGATAAATAAGGTGCTCAAATTATACGAAAGATACTCATTGTATTTTTTTTGACATTCAGGCATATATAATTTAGTCCAATTGCAACACGTGTGGTGTGTACAGGGTAGTTAGTACAGTGCAAGGCCTGAACATGGACCATGTGCTGGGCATGGGACATTTTTCCTGGAACAAAGGCTACATGTTTAAGTTTAAGTCCAGTTGAAAAACTGAACTGTTGGGAGGTGGTGTTGCTTGCAGTTGAGAAGTTAGTCGAGTTAAGGGTATCCCATGATCTGTTCATCCTGCCTGAATTTGTGAATGCCAGGCAAGTAAAGTGAAGGGACCTTGGAGAGGGTATTCAATGAGGTCAACCAGTGTGCAGCACAAAGTTCGTTCCTTTCTTGCCATTCCTTCAGGTGTTGGCATAGGCTCGAGGACGTGACATCGCCGCCGGTGTGGTCAATGTTGTCACTTGGGGTGGGGGCCCCAGGAAGGAACTTCTCACTGATGCAACAACAACAACATACACTGATGCCCCAGGAAGGAACTCTGACATTGACTGGATCTGCTAGCTACAAGAAGTGCTGAAATTAACCATAGCTGTGGGCTGTGTCCCGATTTGGCTGGCGGTGGGAAGGAGCCATCCAAGTGACCATGCCACATCACGTGAGGTGCAAGAGAAGTTGGGAAAAAGGAAGCAGGGGCTACTGTGCCTTCAGAAAGTATTCACTCCTTGACTTTTTTTCACAATTTGTTTTGTTACAGCCTGAATTTAAAATGAATTACATTGAGATTTCTTCGTCACTGATCTACACACAATACCCAAAAGGTCAAAGTGGAATTGTTTTTTTTAGAAATTTTAACAAAATAAATAAAAATGAAAAGATGAAATGTCTTGAGTCAGTGCGTATTCAACCCCTTTCCTATGACACTCCAAATTGAGCTCAGGTGCTTCCAATTTCCTTTGATCATCCATGAGATCTTTACAACTTGACTGGAGTCCACCAATTCAATTGATTGGACATGATTTAGAAAGAAACACACCTTTCTATATGAGGTCCAACAGTTGACAGTGCATATCCAAGCAGAAACTCTACCATGAAGTCCAAGGAACTGTCCATATAACTCAGAGATAAAATTGTGAGGAGGCATATATCTGGAGAAAGGTATAAAATAATTTCTAGAGCATTGAAAGTTCCCAAGGGCACGGTGAGCTCCATCATTAGGAAAAGGAAAGAATATGGAACTACCCAGATTCTTCCTACAGCTGACCATCCAGTCAAACAGAGCAACTGGGCAAGAAGGACCTTGGTCAGGGAGATGACCATGAACCCAATGACCGCTGCGACAGAACTAGAGTTCCTTGACCGAGATGGGAGAACCTGGCGGAAGGACAACAGTCTCTGCAGAACTTCACACATCTCGGCTTTACGAGAGAGTGGCCACACGGAAGCCACTCCTGAGAAAAAGGCATATGGCAGCACGCCTGGAGATTGCAAAAAGGCACGTGAAAGACAGAGCATGAGGCAAAATATTCTGTGGTCTGATGAGACCAAAATTGAACTCCGACCTGAATGCAAATCACTACGTCTGGCGGAAACCAAACACAGCTCATCGCTCATCTAACACAATCCCAACCATATAGCATGGTGGTGGCAGTACCATGCTGCCATGGGGATGCTTTTCAGCAGAAGGGACTGGGAGACTTGTCAGGATAGAGGGAACAATGAATGGATCCAAATACAGGCAAATCCTTGAGGAGAACCTGCTTCAGAGTGCAAAAGACCTTCAACTGTTGCGAGAATTTACCTTCCAACAGGACAATGACCCCAAGCAACAGTCAAAGCAACATTTGATTCAGAACAAGAAAGTCCTTGAGTGACCTAGCCAAAGTCCAGACTTGAATACCATCGAGAATCTGTGGAAAGACTTCATTGCTGTTTACCGAGGCTCCCCATCCAACTTGACAAAGCTGGAGCAATCTGCAAAAATCTGCAAGGAAGAATGGGAGAAATTCCCTAAATCGAGATGTGCAAAGTTGATACAAACATACCCAAGAAGTCTCAAAGCTTTAATTACTGCCAAAGGTGTTTCTACAAAGTATTGACTCAGGCGATTGAATACTTATGTAAATTAAATATTTTTGCATTTAATTTGAAATTATTTTGTAAAAAATTCTATTTTAAAACTCCACCTTGACATTGTGGGGTATTATGTGTAGATCAGTGACAAAAATCACCATTCTTAATGAATTTTAAATTCATTCAATTTAATCCATTTTAAATTCAGGCTGTAACAATAAAATGTGAAAAATGTCAAGGGGTGTGAATACTTTCTGAAGGTACTGTATATAAAGACCTGAGGAGCAACTTTCTCTTTTTTTTCCACTTCAGATGCCTGATGGTGCTGAAGCTGTGATCTTCTGTTGGGGACGTTTCACTGTGCCATAATCTCAGTCAGTGCTGCTCAGCTCTCCTAGCTGTTCCTTCAAAGGCACTCCTTCAAAGGCAATCAAGCTCCCCTCTGGGCTGGTGCTCCTGCCTCACACCTAGCTAGTCTTCACGCTGTTGAAAGCAAAGCATTCAGAATCATTGGAATCTCCCGCGATGAAGCCAACTCCAAGGGCCTCTCACTCACTCACCGCAGGCAGGTTGGTGGTCTTTCCGTCTTCTACCGACTCCTCTCTGGCCTTGCCCCCCCAGCTCTCTCTGGGCTCTGTCCCGCAAATATTCCTACAGGTCGCACAAGATCTGCCTGCAACCCTCTTATGGTTAAACTGCCAAAATCAAGGCTCTCTGCTCACCTTCACTCCTTCATTCCTCTTTTCTCCCGCCTCTGGAACAAACTCCCTCGCTCTCTTCAATCCCACTCCTCCCTCCAGGTCTTTAAAACAGCTGTTCACCACCATCTCTTATCTTCCCCCATCCAAAACCTTGATCTTTTCTATCCCCGATAATTTCACCCCAATTCCACTTTTTGAAATACCAACTTCTGTCCTGGAAGTCCTTGGTGTCCTTGTGTTTTATACTTCTCCCCCCACCCCCCCCCCTTCCCACGCCTCCTCCCCCCAAGCCCTCTCCCTCCCACACATCTCCCTGCTCTTAAATGTTGTGTGCTCTCAAGTGTTTGTGTGCTTCCCATTCTCTTGTCTTCCGCTCCCTCTTTTTATATATTTTGTTTGTCTGGTTGATTTGTTTGTGAAGTAAATGTCAGCTCTTTCACGAGCAAAAAACTCCCCCCAAAAACAAAACAAAAACTGAGATCATTTTGGAATCCTTGCCTGTCCAGGCCACCAAGATTGTATTGTAAGATAAGGGACTTATTTATTTATTAACACCCTTGATCTTTTGTCTTCATGCAGTGGATCCATCTGCAAACGTGTCTCATTGCCAGTGTCCTTTATTTTAATAAATCATCATTAAAACGGAAACACCTGCTCCCTTCGTGAGCATTGGCAAGTCGTTTCCTCCCCACCCCACCCCACCTTGTAGGGTGGGGAGGTGGTGGTGGGGGGGGGGGGGGGGGGGGGGGGGGAGGGAGAGCTTTTTCCTTGTGTACCTATGATCTGACCCTGGGTACTACCAATAAGTATGGAAAAGTTGGTGGAGATGGGGCCAGTCCTGTTTTTTTCTGGGCATTTCAGATGTACATACACATACATACATGCATACGTACAAATTGCATTGTTTAATATAGTAGGATCGTGTGTGACTGCTATGCAATCTGCCTCCAGCACATTACTAATTTCCGAGACATCGGCAAATCCCTGGGGATCTAAATTAGATTAAAATCCTGAGAATCCAGTGCGGGGTTAGTCCAGACTTGAAATGGAATCGCATGTCACCGCTTAGGTGTGCAGTCGCCTCTAAATTGGCATCAAGCCGGCCATCCGCAAAGTGACTGCTTCAGCGTTTTGCAGATCACAAGACTTGTTATGAACAGTTGAGGTGGGGGAGCTGTATATATGACAATCTATCTATAATTCCAGTAATCTCTGTGTGTTTGTTTGTACGTTTGTTTGTCTGTGACCGCTGTTTCTCGACAACCACGGGTCCGATATACTTTAAACTTGCCAGGTATATTACTGGGGACCCGAGGATGTGCCTTTTCAAGGTTTCATATTAATCGGACAATTACTTACCGAGCTATGTCCAAAAAACGATTCAACCAATCAGAGAGCAGCAAGCTATCGCGTGTGCCGAACGTGGCGGACACACTCTGCCTCGGATGGCACATTTGAGAGCGTATTCATTTATTTCACGTTTGCAAACTATGTTGGCGCTATGTTGGCATTAAACTATGTTTTAAAACTAATAAAAACCCCGGGGGGATTGTCACTGTACTCGCAAGCCGTTCGCCGTTCGCTTTGGCGTTGCGAATGGACCAAAACATTTCATGCACCAAACCATTTCATGTAAAGCGTTCGCCGTTCGCTTTGGCGTTGCGAATGGACCAAAACATTTCATGAACCAAACCATTTCATGTAAATAGAGGGGGGGATATAATTTTAGATATAGATATAGTACGGGCATGCCCTAGTATATTTAAATGCACGTCTAGAAATATACAATATAATTGGTTGCCCATTAAGTCCAAAAAGGCCGTTCACATGAAACATTCAAACGACCTGGATAGTTAGCCCATCCCCGACACAGTGGGAGATGGGGCTTTGCAATCGTGTATGTGTGTATATGTATGTGTGTGTATATGCGTGTGTATATGCGTGTGTATATGCGTGTGTATGTATGTGTGTGTGTATGTGTGTGTGTATGTGTGTGTGTGTATGTGTGTGTATGTGTATGTATGTGTGTATGTATGTGTGTATATATGTATGAACTCTCAAACCTGTCTCCTTCCTCCAAATCCTGGTGGCGTCTGGTCAAATCCATTTCTGGTGTTTGTCCCCCCTCCATCCCCTCCCTTACCTCAAATGGCTACACAGTTGACATCGCACGTGACAAAGCCGAATGCCTCAACTCTGTTTTGCCTCAAAATCTTTAGTCCCAAACCCATCTCTCTCTGTTCCCACCTTTCCCAGTCGAACCCAACTGCTCCTGGACTCTGTGTCCTTCTCTCCTGACAAGGTGGAGGAGTTTTTGTCAAACCTCAACTCTGATTCTGCAACTGGACCAGATGGCATCAGCCCACGGGTCCTAAAATCCTGCTCTGCCGCTCTATCTCACCCTCTCTCTGTTCTTTTCACCCTATCTTTTGCTCAAGGTCATCTGCCAGCATCCTGGAAATCAGCAAACATTACCGCTTTACACAAAAAAGGTGCAAAAACAGATCCTTGCAACTACAGACCAATCAGCCTGCTCCCAATTATCAGCAAAGTCATGGATATGATTATCATCATATGATTATTATCAGCAAATTATCATCATTGCTTCGGATATGAAATCTTTCCTCTTCTCCAATGGCTTGATCTCTGATCATCAATTTGGTTTCAGACCAGGTCACTCTACTCTGGACATGCTGCTTCTGCTGTCGCAACAATGGATGGAGGTCCTCAATGCCAAACAGGAAATCAGAGCCGTCTCCCTTGACATATCACAAGCCTTCGATACGGTCTGGCACCCAGCTCTGCTCACCAAACTCTCCTCCTATGGTATCCATGGAAATCTCCATGCATGGCTTGCGGACTTCCTCTCTGGTCGTAGTCAACGTGTAGCCC
>NC_136261.1:159459622-159542122 GCF_964187855.1 Myxine glutinosa | reverse complement strand
GTTGAGGAAGGATGAAAGTGACTGGTTGAGAAGAGTGATGGAAATGAATGTAGAAGGAAGTGGAGGACAGAGAAGACCGAGAAAGACATGGCTAAAGATGGTGGAAGAAGAAATGCGTGCAAGGGGTTAACAAGGAGAGATGCAGAAAATAGGGCAAGATGGAGAAGATTGTCATGGGGCCGGCAAGGCTAACCCCCGCTCTAGCAGGGAAAATGGCCTTAAAATGCATGTTGTTGTTGTATTCGGAAAATTTGGTGCACTGTCAAACATCAGATTTAATACATAGCAAAACTGCATCAGCGAAGTATAGAATATTTTTTATAACAAATAAAAATTATACAAATAATAATAATGAGAACCGACCCTACACAGCAATGTCAAGAGAAATCGTGCAATTCTACTCAAGTAAATGATGGATCTTTTTATTTATTTTAATAACAAACGAGAACATCTCATCAAAATTTAAAACTTCAAGGACCTGCACATAAACAAACAGCCCTTTCCCACTACAAATTGAGTTTCTGGAAATTGCAAAAATGGGGATGGGAAGTGAAAATATCAGATGACAAGTTTTATCCAATGGAGAGTCGAGTTAGAATCTTTGGGGTTTGGGGGAAATTTCAAGGTTTTCATTTGCAATTTGTTCTGATGACTCTCCTGATCACATTGTTCAAATGCTCAAGATTTTTGGCAATCACAATATTTAAACTCCAATAAATGGAAACATTCTGGGCAGAGTGCAAGAAATGACAAGTGTGTGTATGCAAATCTATGGATCTATTCACTGAACTAGAACGCCACTCAGAAGAGCGCATAATCCCGCCGTGGGTCAAGTTGGAATAGTACGATTTCACAAAAGTTTGAGGGAGTAGTTCAGTGACAACACAAGACAAGACAGACACTGCACAGATATATATATATATATATATATATATATATATATATATAATATATAGAAGATTAAAAACACCTCACAGCCACAAAACACGAAATTAAAAACACCTCACAGCCACGAAACACGAAATTAAAAACACTTCACAGCCACGAAACACGAAATTAAAAACACCTCACAGCCACGAAATTAAAAACACCTCACAGCCACGAAATTAAAAACACCTCACAGCCACGAAATTAAAAACACCTCAGCCACGAAATTAAAAACACCTCACAGCCACGAAATTAAAAACACCTCACAGCCACGAAACACGAAATTAAAAACACCTCACAGCCACGAAACACGGAATTAAAAACACCTCACAGCCACGAAATTAAAAACACCTCACAGCCACGAAATTAAAAACACCTCACAGCCACGAAATTAAAAACACCTCAAAGCCACGAAATTAAAAACACCTCACAGCCACGAAATTAAAAACACCTCACAGCCACGAAATTAAAAACACCTCAAAGCCACGAAATTAAAAACACCTCACAGCCACGAAATTAAAAACACCTCACAGCCACAAAATTAAAAACACGTCACAGCCACAAAATTAAAAACACCTCACAGCCACAAAATTAAAAACACCTCACAGCCACAAAATTAAAAACACCTCACAGCCACAAAATTAAAAACACGTCACAGCCACAAAATTAAAAACACCTCACAGCCACAAAATTAAAAACACGTCACAGCCACAAAATTAAAAACACGTCACAGCCACAAAATTAAAAACACGTCACAGCCACGAAATTAAAAACACCTCACAGCCACAAAATTAAAAACACCTCACAGCCACAAAATTAAAAACACCTCACAGCCACAAAATTAAAAACACCTCACAGCCACAAAATTAAAAACACCTCACAGCCACGAAATTAAAAACACCTCACAGCCACGAAATTAAAAACACCTCACAGCCACGAAATTAAAAACACCTCACAGCCACGAAATTAAAAACACCTCACAGCCACGAAATTAAAAACACCTCACAGCCACAAAATTAAAAACACGTCACAGCCACGAAATTAAAAACACCTCACAGCCACAAAATTAAAAACACCTCACAGCCACAAAATTAAAAACACCTCACAGCCACGAAATTAAAAACACCTCACAGCCACGAAATTAAAAACACGTCACAGCCACGAAATTAAAAACACCTCACAGCCACAAAATTAAAAACACCTCACAGCCACAAAATTAAAAACACGTCACAGCCACGAAATTAAAAACACGTCACAGCCACGAAATTAAAAACACCTCACAGCCACAAAATTAAAAACACCTCACAGCCACGAAATTAAAAACACCTCACAGCCACAAAATTAAAAACACCTCACAGCCACGAAATTAAAAACACCTCACAGCCACGAAATTAAAAACACCTCACAGCCACGAAATTAAAAACACCTCACAGCCACGAAATTAAAAACACCTCACAGCCACGAAATTAAAAACACCTCACAGCCACGAAATTAAAAACACCTCACAGCCACGAAATTAAAAACACCTCACAGCCACGAAATTAAAAACACCTCACAGCCACGAAATTAAAAACACCTCACAGCCACGAAATTAAAAACACCTCACAGCCACGAAATTAAAAACACCTCACAGCCACGAAATTAAAAACACCTCACAGCCACGAAATTAAAAACACCTCACAGCCACGAAATTAAAAACACCTCACAGCCACGAAATTAAAAACACCTCACAGCCACGAAATTAAAAACACCTCACAGCCACGAAATTAAAAACACCTCACAGCAACGAAATTAAAAACACCTCACAGCCACGAAACACGAATTTAAAAACACTTCACAGCCACAAAACACGAAATTAAAAACACGTCACAGCCACAAAACACGAAATTAAAAACACCTCACAGCCACAAAATTAAAAACACCTCACAGCCACGAAATTAAAAACACCTCAGCCACGAAATTAAAAACACCTCACAGCCACGAAATTAAAAACACCTCACAGCCACGAAATTAAAAACACCTCACAGCCACGAAATTAAAAACACCTCACAGCCACGAAATTAAAAACACCTCACAGCCACGAAATTAAAAACACCTCACAACCACAAAACTAAAAACACCTCAGCCACGAAATTAAAAACACCTCACAGCCACGAAACACGAAATTAAAAACACTTCACAGCCACAAAACACGAAATTAAAAACACCTCACCGCCACGAAATTAAAAACACCTCACAGCCACGTGATTTAAAAACACCTCACACCACGTCCATTTTACACCTCACCACCACATAATTCAAAATACCTCACCACCACGTGATTCAAAACCACCACCAACGTTATTAAAAACACTTCCCAACCACGGAAATAAAAGTTTCAGGGAGTAGTTCAGTGACAACAGACACTGCCCAGATATGTAGATATATAGATATATAGATAAATAAACCTGAAAATCGCAGAGCCAGAATTATTTTTTGGTCTGGGAAGCCCATGCGAGGTTTCTTCTTCTTCAGCCTCACAACCCTGGGTGAATATGCGATCTTAAAAAAAAAGTTCGAATTTTGCCAAATCTGTTTTATTCGTTTGTTAATATACCTCAGCCATTGACAAATCTGGAATTATAATTTTATTTGAGGTTCAAATTAACCCGAGACATTGTGTCAAACAATGCCTGCAAGTCTGTACATGTGATAAATTAATTAATCGCCCACAGGCGAAGACTTCTTCTTCACGCAATAACAACTTCCAGCTTCCAGACCGTACATACAATCATCTTCAAATTTTGCACACTTGTTACTCTTCATGACTTCTACTACAGTATGAAGTTTCACGTCGATCAATGAAGTGGTTCAAGGGATATAAATGTTTTTATTATTTGCGTTTAATTAACGATATCTGCCAAACCACATGACCTATCGCAAATTCCAAAAGGACATTTTAGTAGACATATGCTGAACAGATTTGTGAAGTTTCCCCTCGATTGGATCACAAATGAGGGAGGAGCTAGGTTTAAAATGTTTGTGCTTAAAAACGTCATAACTCTGAAACCATGTGATGCATGACGTCACGCTCGATGACTTTTTTTGTTCGTCATGGGTATGCGATTCTGCCTGCAAAGTTTGGCCTCGATCTGTTCAGGCGTTTTGGAGAAAATGGGATTTTAGTGTTTTTCACTCAAAACAATATGGCGGCCGAACCACGTGACCTGTGACGTCATAATTACCATTAAAATATTCTGCAGACCGAGTCCCTCTTATGGTGAAAATTTGCTCTCAATCGGTCCAATTATTGCAGAGAAAATGGTTTTTAAAGGAAAACAGAAAAAAAAATTCCCCCAAAAAAACTTCCTGGATCCGGAATAATATCCTGAGCTTCACCAAAAACTAATCAATTCTTCCTTATCCCAAGGGCAATCATCCCACCAACTTTCATCCAAATCCGTTCAGAACTTTTCCAGATATCTTGTTCACAAACACACACACACACACGGACACGAGCGAATGCATTACTCCCTGGCGGGAGTAATTATTGTGAGGGGCTTAATTTGACGAACGCAGTTTTTAAGCTGAGCTGTGGGATGGTTATCTCAAACCACAAGCCTTTTGTTGTTTCTCAGCACTTTAAATAACGGTTATTATCCTTATTATTATTGCCAATTATTATTACTATTACTTATGTTAGATCAGGTCATTGAAAAGATCAGACCATGCCTCACCATTCTGAATTCCCGATAATAAAATTTACTTCTGTGAGGGTGTCGGGGTGGTAAGGGCTAGGAGAGAGGGAGGGGGCAATATCGCAAGTCACAAAACCCCTTGGGGATTAATATTAATATTATGCTATTATCATCAGTGGTGTTGTTACTTTTGTTATTACAAACGCCCTAGGAAAAACGCCAGGTTTGTGGTATGTGCTTTCCAGGTACGCCAGGTATGTGCTTTCCCCCAAACACTGAAGTGCAAAATTATAGAGAAAAGTGCTTCTTTTAATTTTATTTATTCGCTGGTTTACAACACTGCAGAACACATACAGACTACAAAGGCAAGCAATTGAAGAGATTAATATGGGAGGAATGGTAAGGGCGAGGGGGCAAGTTCAAAAGCTTCTGAACGTTTCATCTTACATCAACACAGCAGGAGATTTCATCACTTCATCACAGAGCAGATTTATATTTATATTACATGTTTATTATCTTCACCACTGAAGGTGGATGGAGGTTAAGTTTTCACCCCTGTCTGTTTGTTTGTGAACAGGATATCGTCTGACAAGGTTGTGGACAGATTAGGATGAAATTTGGTGAAGGGGTTGGGTGTGTGACAAGGACGAAATGATTAGATTTTGGTGAAGATCCGGATCCAGATCTGGATGTGAGAATTTTTTTAGTGATTCTTAACCAGTGAGAGATAGGAAAAAAAACAACATATGTCACGATATCTCAAAAAGTTGTGGACAGATTCGGATGAAACTCAGTGGACAGGTTGTGTGTGGGACAAGCACGAATTGATTCGATTTTGGTGAGGATTCAAATCCGGATGGATCCGAATGAGGGTTTTTTTTAAAATGAAGTGATTCTTTATCATTGAGTGATAGGGCCAAAACGATATGTAGCATGATATTTCAAAAGATTGTGCATGACTTGTGACAAAACTTGGTGGCTGAGTTGCGTAAGTGACAAGAACAAGCTGATTCGATTTTGGTTCAAGACTGAATCCAGATCCACCCTATCAGTGGGATACAAGACGTAAAATGTTCAGCCTGGCGGAGGTTTGTGCTCCACCGAGTTCCGATCTAGTCAAATTATATATCTATCGTTTAGTTTTAAGTCTCATGATTCCTTTTTTAACTTTAACTTTTAATTTTTATTTTGAAAAAATTATTATTCTTTTTTTTTGAAAAATTAACTTTTATTTTGGATCCAAAATTAAATTAAATTCCAACACAAGGACTATGATGCCAGCACGTTTAAAATTATGCCATTTTAACTCAACGTCGATCTCCGTAAGATAATACAGAATATATTCCTTCAAGCTTAAATTCCTAGCAGTTAAAACAGCAACTATTTCGGGGATCAAGATGCGCTTTAGGGACTACGCAAGATCAAAGCAAAACAAACGATAAAAAATAACATTACACTCACGGCAAAAGAATTAGCTAACCTTTTGGATTTGTTTACAGTATTTTTATTTGCAAGCATTTTTGCAACTAATTATGTGCATTAGTGTTCTTCAACTTTAAAAGTTTTCCTTTATGAATCACCTGCCCCCACGAACCCAACTCCCTTTTTCCCCATTGAAACAATGGCCCAACATTCACGCTCCACGGCGGTTTTCAAGAACATATTCCCCGCGAATGTTGGGGCGTTACAGTACTCCTCTACGCTGGGCTGGGTACTGAGCCCTGCACAAAATCTCATCAAAATTTAAAACTTCAAGAACCCACACACAAACAGCCCTTTCCTGCTACAAATGGAGTTTCTGGAAATTGGAAAAATGGGGATGGGATTGCAAAAATTGCAAAAAAGAGAAAATACTGAGCCCTGCTCATCGTGACACCGTAGAAACCAAGGCCTTCAAGATCAATGGAATCTCTTGTGATAAAGCCGAGTCTATGGGCCGATCACTGTCATTGCAGATGGGTCAGTGGTCGCTCTGTCTCCTATTGCCTCCTTTCTTGCATCCTCTGCCCTTTCCATGCTTTGTCCTCCCCCCCCACCCCCCAACCCACTCCATTCCAAGGTTTCTGCAGGTTGCACACGGTCCACCAGTCCCCTTCTGCTGAACCTTTAAAAATCCAGAATCACTGTTCATTTCCACTTATTCGTTCCTCTTTTTCTTCCCGACTGTGGAACCAACATTTTCTTCAGTCTCATTCTGTCCTCCAGGGCTTTAAGACAGATATTCAACACCATCTCATATCATCCCAAATCCAAAACCATGATCTTCTCTCCACCCATTCAGCCATCTCACACTCTCTCCCTACCCCCCCACCCCCACTCCACCAACCCACCTCCTTCCAAATTCACAGCTCTTCCTTCCTGAGAGTTTGCTTCTGTATACATGTTGTCCACTCCTGCATCCTCCCCAACCCCTTTTTCTTACCTATGTCTTGTTTGTCCGTCTCCATCTATTTTGTCCCTTGGCCCTGCTGGTGGTGTTTTCCACATTTCTTTGTTGTTCCTTTTTTCTGTTGCTTTCTGATCCGCTCTGTGTTCTCGCTCTTCCATGAGCCTGGACATTGTATCCAAAAAATAAAAATATAAACTACACAAGTTTGGTTATTAAATACCTGGATGAAAAAAATTAAATTAAAAGCAATTGTTTAATATTGAGTGTCAAAACAGCTTTGAACTTTTACTTTGCTCAGATAAATGTTGATCAAATAAAAGCGAAAATACTGCATTTGAGTAAGCAGAAGGAACCAAAATAAGCAAAGAGCAAAGATAGAGTCATCAGGAGGAACCTGGATAGGAGGAACAGGCTTTATCTGCTACTCCATCCTCAAACCCATGCAGGCACAGCCAAGTTGAGCCTTACAAAAATATTTTTTGGCACAAATCGACTTGTCCCAAGACAGAAGGATAAAGAAATAAATTAAGAGTAAAAGAGCAATAAAGGAAGAAAATGAAGAAAAATTAGAGTGAATAAAGAAGTGTGAAAGGAACAGAGATCAAATATGTCGGAAAGTTTGGTCATCTTGACATGGTCTGAGATTTGACCCAAATTTTGTTGACCTTTCGGCCAGGTACCAGAAAAGAAAGACAAAATTCTCCCTCCTAATTAATGCCTTGTTTGTCCTGTCATCAAAAAAGGTTGGGGGTAAGACATGTGTGTGCACCTCTTCCCCCACCAACATTATCCACCTGGATTTTCTGCAAATACCCATGTTAATATCATCAAAGCTCCTTTACCTTTTATTCCCCCCACCACCAATCTCTCCTTGCATTGGTCAGGCCAAACTTTCTCTCTTCTCCATCAAAGCGTCACCGAGCAGCCATTTTTGGGGTCATATCGTTTCAGTGTGCTCATTAAACATTCATGAGAGTCTTTTACTCCATTCAAGCAGTATCCAAAACAGCTGCTTAGCATACAAGAGGCAGAAATTGTACAACACAAAAGAAATGAGTCAGCCACTTCAGTCCGTGGCTCTTACACTCCTTGATGTATGTGCCCCTCAATTGCACAAAAATAAAACAAAAATAATAAAATAGTGAGTATTTGTTTTGAATGAAAGGGTTTTGGGCAGTTGATTTTTTTGCTCTCATCCTGCCGCTTTTGAAACTGGTAAAGTAAAGAGAGAAACTTCTCTCTTAGAAAATAAAAATGCATATATGGAATCATGTACGAAATATAATACGAAATATAATATATATATATATAAATATAAATTATATATAATATAATATATATACATATATATATATAATACATAATATTATATATAATTATATATAATATATAATATTAATATAAATATAATATATATAAATATAAATAATATAATACGAAATGAGTCCCATAAATTTTGGGGATAATTTGCCCTTCATACTTCATAAATATTGCCCTATTGGCAATAGCCAACACCATCCTGGCCCCATAAACAATACCCCAAGGATGGAAGTCTTACCATGCCATTCATCAATCCAGGCAAAAGCTTGTCTGTGTCCCGCCAACAGGATGTCTCGTATGGCCTGCAGAAGATCATAAAGAAGAAGTCGGCTTTGCATTCTTTAACGTCCACAATTAAAATGCACACATGACAACCGGCTTATATCCGAAGCATATAGGGGTCGGGTTCTATTATAGGCGATGTCCTCTGGAAATCAACGATTCCTGCTGGCACCATATCAGAATGGGGTCGGGTTCGAATCGCCGACCTCCAAGGCTCAGAGCAGATTATATAACCACTATGCCACAGAGTCTGATATGAAAACCACACATAGTTCTTAATTCCATCGATATTACTCTCTTCATCATGGAAACCTTTGGTTAGGTCTTTTTTGTACACGTTGTCTAGGCTCGTATAAGAGCTAACACACAGAACATACAAAAAGAGGAGCAGGAGACAAGAGGGGGTGAGGGAGGGAAACACAACAACATTAGGGAACAGGGACATCAGGAGACCATGGAAGAGAGGCTGGGGCAGAGTACACAGAATAAACAAGATGAACACTACAGGGACTTTAAGAAAAGAAAACCGAATTTGAAAGAGGTGGGTTTGGAGTGGATGAACAGGGGTACAAAAGAAGAATGAAAGAATGAAGGTGAACAGTGATTCTTGATTTTGGCAGTTTCACCAGAAGGGGATTGCTGGCAGACCTTGAGCGTCAGAACACAGACAACCAGAGGGTGCAACACTGGAGTAATTTTCAGAGGTCAATTTTTTAAATCTTATTTCCTTTGCTTTTATACAAGGTCAAGAACAAAGCTTGTTTAGAGAGGGGATCTGCATCAAAATAATGGTATGAATCATTGCAAACATTAAAAAAAAAAAAAAAAATGTTTGCATTAGTGCAACCTACACCAGAAATTTGGCCAGCCAGCTATATAATATATTCCATGGCTTGTGGAAAATGCCAGAAGATAGACAATAAGGGACATTCAAAAAAATCTCATGTACATGCTGTACTAACATGGTGTTCTTAGGAGGAACCAAGTAATGCTCTAGAAAAGTTCATATAAAGGGGTGCCAATTTGATTCATTCAGCTACATGAAGTAGTTAGCCTGGTGTTGGCTTAGTGGTTAGGGTGCCGGCTTGGGATCCGAGGATCCTGGGTTCGAATCCCGGTCGATCGCTGAATTAACGCCTTGGGGGTTGACTCAGCCTGTCATCCTTCCGAGGTCGGCAAATTGAGCACCAGTTCACTGGTAATTCCCTGTGTGTCGCAAGAGTCGACTAACAGGGTTGGTGGCAGGAAGGGCATCCGGCCATAAAACATTGCTTCAAAAAGGGGACCATGGTGCCCGAAAAAGGCCAACCCCTGCTCTGCAGGGAAAAATGGCCTCCAAAGGTGGTTCAGCTACATGAAGTAGTAAATGTATTTTCAGTCCAGTTACAGTCGCTTGGTTGCAAAGGGACCTCTTCATGGTCCTTCATTTTTCTGTAATGTGTACACACATCGCACTTGCTTGGCCCAAAGAATGCATCACACCCAACATGTCTGCAAATGGTTGGTACATAGTACATACGAATTTTTTTTTTTTTTAAACAATTTAATGACACACATGCACATTATCCTGTGTTTTACGTTTCCAAGGTACAAAAAATATATATGCTGCCGGACCCCACTATTTCCAGGGGATATCTTCCTGGAAAATCCGCGAACAGCGAAACCCACGAGTAGCGGGGCATTGTTTAAATGTAAAAAGAGGTGATAGGTTCCCGAGTCACGAAAATCCACGAATAGAGAGGAACAAACCTCGAACGGTGAGGCAAAATCTGCGAATGGTGAAGCAAATCCCGAGAATGTCGACGATAATCTGCGAAGGTCGATGAAAGTCCCGGAAAATGCGAGACAAAACCAGCGAATGTCAACGAAAATCAATGAAGGTCGATGAAAATCTCATGAATGCATACCGCGGCATTGTTTCAATGGGGAAAAAGGGGATACGTTATAGGTTCTCAGCGGTTCCTGATAGAGGAAAATTTAAAATGTTTTCGACCGCAAATGCACATGATTACAGTTTCATAAAAAATGCTCACAAATTTTAAAAAACGACAACACCAGGTTTGTGAGGGATGTTATTGGATGATGCCGTATTGAGCCTATCTGCTCATTTCAGCAACAGATTTAATGAAACATTTGCATTTGATAACTTGCGGGGTTGTTATGTTTTCGTCACTGATGGAACATCCCCCGAAGTGTTTTCATTGTGTAAGATCTCTGATGATGCTTTACCGTAAATTTCAAACTGTAATCGATTTAATGAAGCAGTTGCATTCTATAATTCACCGAGTTGACTTGTTTACACATCTGGTTGGATATCACGCAAAGATCGCTTATAGTGCGGCTAAAATTCGTGCCCACGAAAGCCATGAAAACACAAATCACCCAGCAGTGAATGTACGGTACTGTACTGCATAAGCAGGTCATGCTTGAGGCTTGTATAATATGTTTTTTTGCGTACGTACATCCACCTACTTTATGCATGGCTGGTGAAAGATGGGTTTTTATAAATGTGTCAAGCTAGCAGCTCGTGAATTTTTTCACGCTGGTGAAGTCAAGCGAGCAGTAGAACATGGCCACGAATGGAGGGGGGCGGGGAAACGCGATTTCACAAAACACAGCAGCGAATAGGAAAAAAACGCGAATTTGCGGCACACTTTTCAGCGAATAGAGAAACAGGTCGCATTTTATCAACTGCAAATACGCAGATTCCACGAATATCAGGGTCTGACTGTATATAAAAATTTTTTTACATACTGATGAGTTTAAACCTATATGTATGGGGTGCTCCTTTATATGAACGTTCCCAGAGCAGTACTTGGTTTCTCCTAAGAACACAAGGGTAGTACAACACGCACATAAGCTTTTTATTTTATTTTAAATGTCCCTTATTTTCTATCATCTGGCATTTTCCACAAGTGGAATGTCCCTTTTCTATAGTTTGCCACATAGGACATATCATATAAAGGCACCTTTTTCTATGCCCCTGGAATTTTTCCCAAATATATATATATATATTGTTACGGACACGGCTAGGATGTTGTTTGCCGAGCGGATGGCCGCCGCGCCCGAACAGTTACCCCGACTAACCCGATTCCTGAACGTTGGCCAAAATCGCGCCACAGATATTCAATGGGGAAAAGACTAAAGCGAAGGATGTGAAGAAGAAGAAGACAGAAGTAGGGAATACGGATATAATTTATTTGCTATTTACAACCAAAAGAAACCAAGGAAGAAGGAAGGATAATAAAATAATTTACAGAAGAAATCAGAGACACAGTGAAAATCGCTAGCTTATCTAAACAGGCTTAACTTATTCCCTGGACAGAACAAACAAAGACGGACTCACACGGGGAATTGCAGAGTGGATTGGCTGGAAGGAGGTGGGTGGCTGGAGGGGGAGGAAGGCACGGAGCTGGCTGGAGCTTGATCCCGCACGGGACATCGGGCTGGACCTCGACGGCCGCCGATGCCACCGATCCTGTCGAGTGCGCGGGGTAACGGGTCGGAGCTGCTTGGTGGAGCCAACGCTGCTGGTGGGGGGTCTGGCGTGATGGTTCTCTCTCTCTCTCTCACAAACTCCAGGACTCTTTCTCTCTTCGCTTCGCTTCGCCCCTTCTCTCCTCTCTCTTTCTTAGTCCAACCCAGTCCAACAACTTCCTCTCTTGCTTAGTCCAACTCTTTAATCCAACTCTTCCTCTCTTGCTTAGTCCAACAACTTCCTCTCTTGCTTAGTCCAACTCTTTAAGCCAACTCTTCCTCTCTTGCTTAGTCCAACAACAACTTCCTCTCTTGCTTTCGCGCGCGCTCTATATAGCGCCTCAGGCGATCAAGCCGCTGGTGTCCAGGACACGCCCATCGGTCAGCTCGCCTCGGCCCTGATTGGTCGGCACGGCCCTCTGGCTCCGCCCTTGATGACGATGGGCGGGCACGCCCAGGAGTCGGCAGCTCCTCCCCCTTCTTCTCCAAGCCGACCTCGTGGCGAATGGAGTCGCGGAGGGAACAGTTGGCAATTGTTGGAAGGGGAATGTGAATGAAAGGGGATCTACTCTTATTTCACTTGGTGCAATGGAGTATTTAAATTAATGGGAGACACAGCCTTACACTAATACACATAATAAGGATATAACTATTGAACAGGGATATATGGTGTCCTTCGTATATGCTTTATGGAATTAACTACGGGAACGCCCTTTGACCTTTATACACAGACTGGAGGCAGGAGGGTCCAGAATAAAGCAATAAAAAAACTAAAAAAAACACAATCCTCATATCCACAACAATATATATATATATATATATATCTATACTGTATAATATTAAATAAATAAAACTTCTCCATTATTCATTTTCAACATCAATCTCCCGTGCAGAGATGAAATGGGAGTGAGGTTCAAAGCAAGGCGATGGGATGGGTGTGTGGGGTGTGGGGTGTGGGGTGTGGGGCGCTTTGAGTAGAAAACTAAGATATGATGTTTTTGTGTTTAAGGATTGGAATTGCACACAGATTCAGCCAAATTTAAAGAAATAAAAAAACAAGATCTTCAATACAGCATAAACAAAGGCACAAAAAGGCCCACACACTTACAAACAGCCTTTTAACTCGACAACAAATATGATTGATTGCTCGTTGGCCTCAGAAACCTGAGTGATAGAGTACAGATGGTAAAAGTCATGCTTTACATTAGCAAAAGCAGACGTCTGCTTCATGACATGTGACTGACGCTTTCTATTCACAGCAGAATGTCAGCTATTAAATATAGATCTCACAACTAATATTTGTAGACCTTCGTGGATGACGTATTTTTCCAAGCACCGAAGAGATCATCCATCACTTGTCATTTGCCTCGTACATACTCATTTGCTTCGTACTCTTCCCTTCGTTGGCATTTTCACTAAGCATTGTGCGATGGCTGTATAGTCCAATGCAGGACCGACAGCGTCTACCACAAACTTCGCAGGTATAGACTGGCCCTACGGAGATGGACGTTGCCAGGTTTTTCGTTAGTGCCTCCACTATCTCTCAATAGCAAGTCTCCCACATTCAAAGTGGTCCAGGCCTTTGTGGCAAATGTTGCACTAAGCTGACCTGTTTGTGGCCTGATGTTCCCAGTGACAACTGGAATGGTACAAAACTCGTGTAGATTTAAGGACATGCGTATAAGCGCCTTGACCACCACGTGACCGTTTATATATATATATATATATATATATATATATATATATAAAACACAGTTTGTGTGTGTGTGTGTGTGTGTGTGTGTGTGTGTGTGTGTAATGTTACCGATAGACTCCTAAACGGAGAGGCTCACGTACTTGATATTTGGCATAGACATAGCCATTGAGCCTGGGACGAACATGGCCGAGACCATATTTGACGAGATCCATATTTTTTATTCATATTTACCTCAGCGCATTTCAGCGAAGTACCCGCTAATCTCAGCCGGTTCCAGAGCAGCGCGCTGATTCGCTCAGAGCGATCACGTGATGTTCCATCCCGTCACACGTCACACGTTTTTTCACCTTTTATGCGATCGTGTTTTGTATCGATTTTGTGCGATATGAATTAAATGTCTTTGAAACAGCTGTGAAACGTCTTTCCACAACCCTTCCATAACCGATTGGAGCAGTTTATTGCCGCACAAAACGAGATCCGCGAAGCGAGTTGGTCGAGTCATGCTGACTAAGATGGCGACACGGCGGCTTCACTTTTCACGGAGTATGAGCGTTCGATATATTTTCAATTCAGTGCGCCCGTGATTTGTGGCATAGACATGACCATTGGGCCTTCACGGTGTAATTTGTGCGAGGCTTTTGTCCGAGTGAGCTTGAGTCGAGAGGGCGAATGTACGGGTCTCCCTTCCCCCACCCGGCAACGCCGGTACTGGAGGACGTCGCAGGATCGGTGAGTCTCCAAAATCCGCTTCGTGCTGTTGCGAATATGCAGGACTATGTCGCGATTGTTGTGCTGCTCTCCGACCATGAGAACTGCAACGTCATTGTTGACTGGCCCTCCCCTTCCCCCTCCCCTCCCCCCTTTTCCCCCTCCCCTTCCCTTTCCCCCTCCCCCCTCCCCCTCCCCTTCTCCCCTCCCTTTACCCCCTCCACCCCACCCTCCCCCCTCCTCCCCCTCCCATCCCTATCCCCCCTCTTCTCCCCTCTCCCTCCTCCCCTCCCTTTCCCCCTCCCCCCTCCCTTCCCCCTCCACCCTACCCCCTCCCCGGCAATGCCGGGTCTCTCCCCCCCTCCCTTTCCCCCCTCCCCTGCCCGGCAATGCCGGGTCTCTCCCCCCCTCCCTTTCCCCCCCTCCCCCCTCTTCTCCCCTCCTCCCTCCCTCCCCCCCTTCCCTCCCCTCTCCCTCCTCCCTCTCCCACCCCCTCTTCTCCCCTCCCCCCCGTTCCCTTCCCCTCCCCTGCCCCCTCCCCTCCCCCGCCCGGCAATGCCGGGTACTTCTGCTAGTATATATATATTGCGGTTTTGAGTTTGTACAGTGAGTCTAATAAAGGTTAAAATTTGCCCCTCATAGTTAGTCACACAAGCAACATGTAGCCTCGCGATAGTATAGTTATGTCTTAGTATTTGTGAGCTTCGTTCCTTTCCATTTGTTAGTTCTGCGTTGAGTAGAGCCAAGAGAATAGGCCCTACTGTCACCGACTATCCAGTGTCCGTAGCCTCGTGCCCTTTTGCGCTAACGTTGGTTCATTTTGGGCGAGTTAACACGAGGCAGGCTAGGAGGACCGGGCGGAGCCGAGGGCGGAGCGGCAGAAGCGCTGACGGTAAGCACCAGCCGCCAATCAGAGCTCAGAGGTGATGGCGGCGGCGTGGCGTCACAGGGCGTGGTGAGAGGGTTCGAGAGGGATACAGAAGGTTCGGGGGGCATAGCTATAAAACCCGCTGCGCAAAGCCCTCGAAAGGACTCCCGTTGAACAGGACTCTCGCAGATGGACTTGCACTCGATAGGACTCTCGCAGATGGACTTGCACTCGATAGGACTGCTGCCTGAGAGGATTGACAGCAAAAGGACTCACGAGAGAAGGACTAGCGCTGAAGGACTCACGCGAAAAGGATTGGTGAAAGGACTTGCACTCAATAGGACTCGCGCGGAAAGGATTAATGAAAGGACTTGCAAGTGGAGAGCGTCAAAGAACTCGCGCACACTAACCAGCTCAGAGGATCGAGGAAGAGGAGTTGGCAGCGACAGAGAACTGTGAAAGACACGCGGGCGCAGCCAGACGCGCATGAACCAATATACAGCGCATTAAGTCGCGCAAGTGAAAACGGCTGTGTAATCGCCAGCTGCGCTGAGAGTCCCGCCCTTTACCGTTCCACCTCGTCATCTGCCTTGTTCGGGAGACGCGCTACGAGGTTCCTGACATTGCATGCTACCATTTTCGTGGGACGTGCTGGGGCCGTGGAGAGCCGGACGGGGGCCGTCTCTGGGCGACCACGTCGTCGCGTTGGCTGAACATCTACCCATCTGCAATTCCCTGTGTGAGTGAGATGGGCCCGTTGTCTGGGGAATAAGATAAGATTGTCTAAGACTGCTCTGTGTCTCTGCGTCCCCGATCATTGTAAATACGTGTGGGAATAATTAAACCTGTGTTCTTCCTTTCTTCCATTCAATCGTTTCTGTGGTTTCTTCATTGGCTAAGCGTGGCAAGAATAGGATCGCTCAAATCGGGTTCCACTAATTAAGACTGCACGGACCACGTGGTACTCAATCCGCTCGGCGTACTCAAACCACACATGGCTCGTGCGAGGCTTGTTTACTCGCTTCCAGGGCAGCGCGGGGAATTAGGTACGAGCGAGAAGTGGTCCTGAGACCCTACTCCACGTTTGTCCGGAAGGGACGCATCAAGCCTCGGTTCCGCCAAGCCCAGAAAAAACATGGGGATTAAGCCCCCCTTTGTAAGGGGAAGTAGGGCGGCGTAGAACCGTAACAATATGTATGTATGTATGTATGTATGTATGTATGTATGTATGTATGTATGTATGTATATATATATATATATATATATATATATATATATAAAATCTCAATTTCATCCATTTTAAACTCAGGCTGTGACAAGAAAATGTGACAAAGTCAAAGGGTGTGGATACTTTCTGAAGTCACCATATCAATAATAAAAAAAAAAAAAAAAAAAAAAAAAAAATATACACAGTGAATTCAGAAAGTATTCAGACCCCTTCACTTTTTTCACATTTTGTTATGTTGTAGACTTATGCTGAAATCGTTTAAATTCATTTTTTTCCCTCATCAATCTGCACTCAATACCCCATAATGATAGAGAAAACAGGCTTTTAGAAAGTTTTGCAAATTTCTTAAAAAGAAAAAACTGAAATATCACATTTACATAAGTATTCACACCCTTTGCTATGACACTTGAAATTTAGCTCAGGTGCCTCCCATTTCTCTTGATCATCTTTGAGATGTTTCTACACCTTGATTGGAGTCCACCTGTGGTAAATTCAATTGATTGGACATAATTTGGAAAGGCACACACCTGTTTTTTAAGGTCTCACAGCTGACAATGCACATCAGAGCAAAAACCAAGCCATCAGGTCGAAGGAACTGCCTGCCTAGCTTAGAGACAGGATTGTGTCGAGGCACAGATGTGGGGAAGCCTACAAAAATTTTTTTGCTGCATTGAAGGTTCCCAAGAGCACAGTGGCCTCCATAATTCTTAAATGGAAGAAGTTTGGAACAACCAGGACTCTTCCTAGAGCTGGCCGCCCGGCCAAACTGAGCAATCGGGGGAGAAGGGCCTTGGTAATAGAGGTGACCAAGAACCCGATGGTCACTCTGGCTGAGCTCCAGAGATCCTGTGTGGAGATGGGAGAAACTTCCAGAAGGACAACCATCACTGCAACACTCCACCTATCTGGGCTTTATGGCAGAGTGGCCATCTGTCTACCTCTGTCTACCATTGGTGGTGGGGGTAATGAAAGATGGCAAAGAGTTCCACCAAGAGAGACCATCAAATTTTGAGTTAAAAAAAGAAAAAAAGAAAAAGAAATCTTGTTTTGACCAGTGTTACACCAAATCCTCACTCCCTGGGGCATGAACCAGGGATCAAATCCAAAAATTTGTTACACATTTCATGCATCCCCCAATGTTGATTCCACATCCAAAATTTCATTAAAAAATGTTTTAAGATGTCTTTAATTGCATTTTTGTGTCCGTTGACCTTTTGACCCCACCCCTGGGCTCCATGTGGCCAGGTCAAAAACAATACTGCTCTCGTACCTTCTTGCCGTGTGATCATAAATATCAAGTTTGGTGAATTTTTGCACAACCGTTTAGAAATAGATAGCATGATGGATGGCTGGACAGATCGAGCTGATTACAATTTAAAGTGTGTGCTATCTTGGAGCTTGAACATGCTGACATAGATGATCCATCACATTTAATTGCAACTGTTATGGTGGAGAAAACAGTCCGAATGCCAAGAACAATCACAAATTCCCAAATGCTTATAACATATATAATTCCTGTCTTGTATGAATCATCAAACACGGGCCTGATAACCCCTACGCACGTTTTGTCATTTCCCTCGTTCTATCATGTGTCATGTAGACCAATGGTAACACTTGCTCAGATGGATTGACAGTCATGTGTACACGTCATTTTGCTCACCATTAGATTCAACACACTGACCAAGAGCAAATGATGCATCAAACAGACGATCGCTTGAGGATATTACATCACATGGAATCCCTTTAAAGCTTCATCAGCATATTGAGCACCGTTATCATTGCTTTTTCTGATTATTTTACCAAATCAGAGTTGTTTAATTTTTTGTACACAACGATTATGTTTCGCTCCCCATCTGACTAGGGGCTTATATGTAAGCACTAGTGTTTCTCCAACAGTCCCTTTTCACTTCTCATTCACTGTTTTATTGGAACAATACCTTGGTTTGTTCACCAGAGCAAACAATTTCAGCTATTAAATATTATCACAGCTGTCGCAACAGGCGCCTAACAGGGTTGGCGGCAGGAAGAGCATCCGGCCATAAAACATTGCTTCAAAAAGGGGACAATGGCGCCCGAAAAAGGCCAACCCCCGCCCTGCGGGGAAAAATGGCCTCTAAAAGGTGGTATATGTATGTCAATCGCAATGGCAAAATGGGAATGCACAATCATAAACAACCCAGACACTACATATAAACTTGTGCATGCTGAGAACAATAATGACGTGTAAAATAAATAATTACGTACCATACACTACAGAGCATTGAATTAATGATCGTTTTAAGACCATTTTTTCCCGCAAGAGCGGGGGGGGGGTAGCCTTGCGGGCCCTAAGGCGCCCAGCAATACCGCCTTGCAGCTCATAGAGACTGTATTGGGAGGGAGTGGTGGACAATATATATATATATATATATATATATATATATATTTTTTTTTTTGTATACAGGATCGAGGCTCGTGAAAGAACTAATTTTCACACAAAAAAAGAAAAATCAGACATGCAAAACATATAATAAGGGTAGAGGTAGACAAGATGGGGAGAGAAGAGGAAGCACACAAACACATTTGAGAGCAGGGACATCGGGAGATCTGTGGGAGGGCTTGGGGGGAGGAGGCGTGGGAAGGGGGGGAGGGGTGGGAGAAGTATAAAACACACACAATTAATTGCATAATTAAAATCAACAAATATTGATCATAAAATATTTTCGTAATCAATTGGCTAATAGTATACCTAAACCACCAGTGCTTCATCCGAAGATGTAACTTTAAGAAATTTAATTAAATGTCATTAATCAAATAATTACACAATTAATCGATGAACTAATCAATCAATAAATCCAAAATAGCCTTTACAGCCAAATCACTTGGTCACTGTAGTGTCCAAACATCAGCTTCTTAGCTCGAAAGGTGCCTTTGATAATGCCCAGAAGAGAAAGGAAATAAATAAGTGATTAATAATGAAAAAAAAAATGAAAAAAAATTCTAAAATAATTATATTATGAATCAACTGGCTAATATAATACCTAAACCACCACCGTTTCATCCAAATCTGTAACTTAAAAAAAAGAAAAGAATTAATCAAGTCATTAATCGAATAATTAAATAATTGATCGATTCATAGATTAATCAATAAATCAAATATACCTTTTACAGCCAAATCGCCTTGTCATTGTCATGTCCAAATATCACATTCCAAGCTCAAAAGGTACCTGAGATGATGCCCAGATGAGAAAGGAAATATATAAGTACTTAATTAATCAATAATAATTAAGTAATTAATTAATTAATTGATTGATCAAAAAACAAAAAATAGTTTTTGCCAAAGCATGTGCTCACTATTGTGCCAAAATTTCAGCTTCCTAGCTCAAAAGATGGCTGAGATATCCCCGGACAAAAAAAAAAAAAGAAAGCAAGAAAACAACCGGAGTGAAAACTGAGTACGCCCTTTCAGCGTGCGTCATTGCCGGGCCCCCTTGACGTGGCCCGGCAATGACGTCGTGCAGTGCCTGGAGATGGCATAGGAAAGGAGCGATTTTCAAAAATATTGTACATTTTATTCATTAGTATTCTCCATATTTTCATAATAAATGTTTGTTGACAAAAGCTCAATGGTAAAAAAAACAAAAAAAACAAGTACAGATACATTCAAAGTACACCGCCCCCATGCCAAATAATTAAATATCCTCCAGCGCGGCATTGCCGGGGCGCCTCCGGCACCCAGCAATACTGCAGTGCAGCTCATAGAGACTGTATTTGGAGGGAGAGGTGCACAATAATTGATTGATTAATTGCATAATTAAAATCAAGAAAAGATTATCATAAAACATTTCTTAATCAGTTGGCTAATAGCATAACTAAACCACGAGTGCTTCATCCGAAGATGTATCTTTTAGAAATTTTATTAAATAAGGCAATAATTTAAAAAATCAAATAATTAATTGATTAATCAATAAATAATGAATCGATTAAGTGATTAATCAATAAATCAAAAATATCCTTTGTAGCCACATCACTTGGGCACTGTCATGTCCAAATATTAGCTTCCTAGCTCAAAAGGTGCCTGTGATATTGCCCAGATGAGAAAGAAAATAAATAAATAATTAATAATGAAAATAAATAAATAAATCATAAAAAAATGAAATAATTAATCAATTCGCGAATATAACACATAAACCACCACCATTTCATCAGAATCTGTAACTAAAATAAAAATAAAAAGAATTTAGTCATTAATTTAATAATTAAATAATTAATCGATTAATTGATTAATCAATAAATAAAAAATAGCCATTGCAGCCAAATCACTTAGTCATTGGCATGTCCAAATATCAGCTTCCTAACTCAAAAGGTGCCTGAGATAATGGCCAGAAGAGAAAGGAAATGTATAAGTACTTAATTAATCGCTAATAATTAAATAACTCATCAATTAATTGATGAATCAAAAAACAAAAAATACCGTTTTTGACAAAGTACTTGCTCACTATTATTGTGCCGAAATTTCAGCTTCCTAGCTGAGGATGGCTGAGATATCACGTGGACAACCAAGAAAACAAACAAGAAAACAAGTACAGATACATTCAAAGTACACCGCCCCCATGCCAAATAATTAAATACCCTACAGCGCGGCATTGACGGGGCGCCTTAGGCGCCCTGGCAATACCGCCGTGCAGCTCATACAGACTGTATTTGGAGGGAGAGGTGCACAATAATTGATTGATTAATTGCATAATTAAAATCAAGAAAAGATTATCATGAAATATTTTGTTAATCAATTGGCTAATAGCATAACTAACCCACTAGTGCTTCATCCGAAGATGTGTCTTTTAGAAATTTAACTAAATAAGTCATCAATAAAAAAATTAAATAATTAATTGATTAATCAATCAATAATATTAATCGATTAAATGATTCATCAATAAATCAAAAATATCCTTTATAGTCACATTACTTGGTCACTGTCATGTCCAAACATTAGCTTCTGAGCTCAAAAGGTGCCCGAGATATTGACCAGATGAGAAAGAAAATAAATAAATGATTAATAATGAAAATAAATAAATAATAATCATTAAAAAAATGAAATAATTAATCAATTCGCTAATAGAACACATAAAACCACCACCATTTCATCAGAATCTTACTTGAAAAAAAAAATTTTTTAGTCATTAATCGAATAATTAAATAATTAATCGATTAATTGATTAATTGATTAATCAATAAATCAAAAATATATTTTACAGCCAAATCCCTTTGTCATTGGCATGTCCAAATATCATCTTCCTAACTTAAAAGGTGCCTGAGATCATGGCCAGAAGAGAAAGGAAATAAATAAGTACTTAATTAATCGCTAATAATTAAATAACTCAGCAATTAATTGATTAATCAAAAAACAAAAAATACCTTTTTTGACCAAGTACTTGCTCACCATTGTGCCGAAATTTCAGCTTCCTAGATTAAAGGATGGCTGAGATATCGCCCAGAAAACAAGAAAACAACCAGAGTGAAAACTGAGTACTCCCTTTCAGCGTACGTCACTGCCGAGCCCCCTTCGGTGCCCGGCAATGACGTTTTGCAATGCCTGGAGATGGCATAGGAAAGGTGCGGTGTACAAAAAAAAATAAAAAAATACACTATCAAACACGCACACGCAAAACCTTGTCCCCTGCTGTGTGGTCGGAGGGGCTAACCATCACCTTATGTACAAACTGTTCAACACGAGTTTGCAGACCCCAAACTTCAAACTTGACTGTCGTGAGCTTGTAGGAGCACATTATAGGAGTAAACGTGTCCCGCCAACCCTCACACAAAGGCCCTCGTTGAGTCTTGCGTGACTGAAATTTGCGTGGGTCCTGCCAAAGAAAAAGAAAATTAGACAAGTAAAGATGCATTCAATGTACACCGCCCCCATGCCAAATAATTAAATATCCTAAGCGCGGCATTGCCGGGGCGCCTCCGGCGCCCGGCAATACCACAGTGCAGCTCATAGAGACTGCATTGGGAGGGAGATGTGTACAATAATTGATTGATTAATTGCATAATTAAAATCGATAAAAGATTATCACAAAATATTTTCTGAATCAATTGGCTAATAGCATAACTAAACCACTAGTGCTTCATCCGAAGATGTATCTTTCAAAAATTTAGATTAAATAAGTCATTAATAAAAAATTAAATAATTAATTGATTAATCAATAAATAATTAATCGATTAAATGATTAATCAATAAATCAAAAATATCCTTGATAGCCACATCACTTGGTCACTGTCATGTCCAAATATTAGCTTCCCAGCTCAAAAGGTGCCTGAGATATTGGCCAAATGAGAAAGAAAATAAATAAATGATTAATAATGAAAATAAATAAATAATAATCATTAAAAAATTAAATTATGAATCAATTCGGTCACAGAACACAGAAACCACCACCATTTCATCAGAATCGGTAACTGAATTTTTTTATTTTTTTTTAGTAATTAATCGAATAATTAAATAATTAATCGATTAATTGATTGATCAATAAATCAAAAATATCCTTGATAGCCATATCACTTGGTCACTCATGTCCAAATATTAGCTTCCGAGCTCAAAAGGTTCCTGAGATATTGGCCAAATGAGAAAGAAAATAAATAAATGATTAATAATGAAAATAAATAAATAATAATCATAAAAAAATTAAATTATTAATCAATTTGGTCAGAGAACACATAAACTACCACTATTTCATCAGAATCTGTAACTTAAAAAAAAAAATTTTTTTTTGTCATTAATCGAATAATTAAATAATTAATCGATTAATTGATTGATTAATAAATCAAAAATAGCCTTTGCAGCCAAATCACCTGGTCATTGGCATGTCCAAATATCAGCTTCCTAACTCAAAAGGTGCCTGAGTTAATGGTCAGAAGAGAAATGGAAATTTGATTAATTAAATAAGTACTTAATTAATCGCTAATAATTAAATAACTCCTCAATTTATTGATTAATCAAAAAACAAAAAATACCGTTTTTGAGAAAGGACTTGCTCACTATTGTGCCGAAATTTCAGCACAATTCTTCTTCGCTCTTTCACGAGCCTCAATCTTGTATACAAAAAAAAAAAAAAAAAAAAAGGATGGCTGAGATATCGTCCGGACAAACAAACAAACAAACAAGAAAGCAAGAAAACAAACGAGTGAAAACTGAGTACTCTCTTTCAGCGTGCGTCACTGCCGAGCCCCCTTCGGTGCCCGGCAATGACGATTTGCAATGCCTGGAGACGGCATAGGAAAGGTGCGGTGTACAACAAACAAACAAACAAGAAAGCAAGAAAACAAACAACGAGAGTGAAAACTGAGTACTCTCTTTCAGCGTGCGTCACTGCCGAGCCCCCTTCGGTGCCCGGCAATGACGATTTGCAATGCCTGGAGACGGCATAGGAAAGGAGCGGTGTATAACAACCAGAGTGAAAACTGAGTACTCTCTTTCAGCGTGCGTCACTGCCGAGCCCCCTTCGGTGCCCAGCAATGACGATTTGCAATGCCTGGAGATGGCATAGGAAAGGAGCGGTGTACAACAACCAGAGTGAAAACTGAGTACTCCCTTTCAGCGTGCGTCATTGCCGAGCCCCCTTCGGTGCCCGGCAATGACGTTATGCAGCGCCTGTAGATGGCATAGGAAAGGAGCGGTGTACAATATTACATGTCTGTGTATACAGCTTTCTTTTTCAATGAAAGGATGAGGAAACGGGGGATGGTGATGATAAAAGGTGAAATTTGAAAAGACAAAAGGCGACAGGATGTATACGAAAAATATGGGGGGGGGGGGGGGGGGGAGTGGGCGGAGGGTTTGGGAGAGGGACAACAATGTACAGTGCATTCAGAAAGTATTCAGACCCTTTCACTTTTTTCACATTTTGTTATGTTGCAGCCTTATGCTGAAATCGTTTAAATTCATTTTTTTGCCTCATCAATCTACACTCAATACCCCATAATGACAAAGAGAAAACAGGATTTTAGAAAGTTTTGCAAATTTATTAAACAGAAAAAACTGAAATATCACATTGACATAAGTATTCACACCCTTTGCTATGACGCTTGAAATTTAGCTCAGGTTCCTCCCATTTCTCTTGATCATCTTTGAGATGTTTCTACACCTTGATTGGAGTCCACCTGTGGTAAATTCAATTGATTGGACATGATTTGGAAAGGCACACACCTGTCTATCTAAGGTCTCACAGCTGACAATGCATATCAGAGCAAAAACCAAGACATAAGGTCGAAGGATCTGCCTGCAGAGCTCAGAGACAGGATTGTGTCGAGGCACAGATATGGGGAAGCCTACAAAAAAAATTCTGCTGCATTGAAGGTTCACAAGAGCATAGTGGCCTCCATAATTCTTAAATGGAAGAAATTTGGAACAACCAGGACTCTTCCTAGAGCTGGCCGCCCGGCCAAACTGAGCAATGGGGGGGGGGGGGGGGGGGGTTGAGAAGGGCCTTGGTAAAAGAGGTGACGAAGAACCCGATGGTTACTTTGGCTGAGCTCCAGAGATCTTGTGTGGAGATGGGAGAAACTTCCAGAAGGACAACCATCACTGCAACACTCCACCGATCTGGGCTTTATGGCAGAGTGGCCAGACGGAAGCCTCTCCTCAGTGAAAGACACATGAAAGCCCGCTTGGAGTTTCCAAAAAAGCACCAAAAGGACTCTCAGACTGAGAAACAAGATTCTGTGGTCTGATGAAACCAAGATTTAACTGTTTGGTTCCGTCTGGCCACTCTGCCATAAAGCCCAGATCGGTGGAGTGTTGCAGCAATGGTTGTCCTTCTGGAAGTTTCTCCTATCTCCACACAGCATCTCTGGAGCTGGTAAAACAGGTAAAACGTTTGCATGATCTGAATCCGAATTTGATTTCATATCACTGACTCACCAGACTGCACTTTGTGCAACGCTCATTGATGCTTATGGCAATATAATGGCAAAAGTCATTAAAATTATAAACTTCATCAGGTCCAAGTCAGCGATACAACAAAGACAGTTCAAGGCCTGTCAGCAGTGTCAGCTGATTATGCTGACCCTTCCCGATTCAAAAGGACATCCGGCGGCTGAGCAGTTGCTAAGGGCTAAAAAGGCTGTGGGAGGTCAGACTTCACTTGGAAGAGTTTTTAAGTAAAACTCAAGGGGGAAAGGCAAAGGAACTTTGCGCATTTCTGAAAGATGCTGAAAGCATAAGAAACCTGGCCTTCCTCGTGGATTTGACAGGCCATTTAAAAAAATGATTTCAACTTAAAGCTGCAGGGTCGACATCAGTGTGGTGGATTTCCATTGCAGTGTCGGTGCATTTCAAAACGAGCTGCTCTTCAAAAATGATCTGGAAACTCGGGAGATGCTGCATTTTCCCACGTTGCTGCAGTATTCTGATGGTGCCGAAGCGAGTGAAATGTCGTCAGTTGTGGAAACTCTTAAACTTTCAGCACAGATTCAGCGACTTTGAAATAATTAAGGACTTAGTTATTTGTGTTTGTACGGAATCCGTTTGTTGTAAAAGTACGTGGCACCTGGTGTGAACAAGCAACAGCATCCTTTCCTGATGTGGACAAATCAAAGCTACAGCTGGAGCTTACAGATCAGCAAGCAGATGAAGTGCAGAAGTTGCGACACTCACATGCTGTACAATAGAGACGTTTTGGACAGCTCTTGTGCTCGATTCCAATTATCCACAACTGAGGAAGATGGCGATCAACATTCTGACCATGTTTGGCTCCACATATGTGTGCGAGTCGTCATTCTCAACAATTAAAAAAAATAAAATCAGGCCATCGCTGTGTTTTGATGAATGAACACCTGTGCAGTCGACTCCGCCTTGCCCCGATTGAACTCACTCCAGATTTCAAGGCACTTTTCCAGAAGAGAACTTGACACATTTCCCACTAATGTCGAGAAATAAATGTTAATACTGTATATAAGCATTTTCATTGTAGTTATACATTTCATGTTTTGTCATATAAAGTTAAAGCTGTCCAAGATCATTTTTCTTGGGGTACATCGTTTTAAATTGTTTTTCATTTTACAGTTACCACATTTATGGATTTTGTTGAAATTGTCGTGAGCATACAGTTGAACATTTAAAAATGTCAAAACAACAAATGGGGTGATTTCCATTATAGTGGTGCCTTATAAAAACCTTAAAATGCATTACAGTATGCAGTACACAATAATAGGGCCTTGTTTTGCATGCCTATAGTCTGTATTTTCCTATGGCAAATCGTACAACTGATATGTATACATCTTTCTGGATTCTGGACTTTTGCATCCTGTTAAGTAAAAAATTTGGACCTAGCCAAAAATTAATTGACTACCCATGCCTGAGACCTCTGAAGACCCTATAGATCCATGTAGAACCCTGAAGAGCTTATTAGAATCATACGGGGCCCCGTCAGCGGAACCCTGTGGGGCTCACCCTAAGATTTCTAAGATCCTATAGAAACCGAAGACCCTATAATACCCTTTACAATCCAAAACCCCCTATAGAAACCCAAAACCCTTTAGACCCCTTTTACCTTTAAGATCCTTTCAACAATTTGGACCCCTTTGGAACTTTTACACCCATTAGGCCCCTAGAACCCTTAGACTCCAGATACCCTCTCGACCTTTCCACCCCTTTAGCTCCTCAACTCCCTATAGAACCCTTAGACCGTAACACAATTTATAGCCCGCAGATATATTAAACAGCTTAGACCCATGACCATTTTGGAGCTTTAGATCAGACATTTTTACACCATTTAGACATTTACATGCGTTAGAATTTAGACCCTTTAGCCCCCAACTACAATTGAAACATACCCTTTAGACCTTTAGACCATGTAAAACCTTTTAGTCTCACGCCATGCAAACACAGTTCGTCTTCTTGCAAAACAAACTATACTTTCTTTTCAGCAAGTAATGCACATACTCTACCCACCCACAGGATGGGTACCTTGCTAGTCTTATAAATATTGTCAAGTGTTTGTGTGTGCATTTGTGCGTTATTCTTTCATGGCTGAACGATAACAAATTTTGGGTGTAGGCAATTCAGAATTTGAACAACGTTGTGAACTACCACACGTTGGCCTTGACATCCATTTTGAGGACAAAGGTTGCTCCAAAGTGTATATCAGGATGGAGGATCAGGCAGTGCTGCTGCCAGCCCACAGGCAAAAGGTAACCACCATGAGGTCAATAACTCCATAGCTATTCAATGTCCAACATGTCCCGAACCACCGAGGGGAAAGCTCGTGAATAATAAAAAGAAAGCAATTGCATTGGATTACCCTTACAAGGAGCGATGATTTTTTTTTTTTTTTTTTTGTATTCAAGATCGAGGCTCGTGAAAGAGCTAACATTAATCACACAAAAAGTCAAACCGACACATAAAACATAATATGACCCTACTGCAAAGCCGCAATGAGCCGGCGAAGCCAAAGCCTCTTGCCACTATTTTACCCATCACGATGGCATCAGTAGGTTAGGTAGTTGGTAGGAGGTAGGTGTAGTGGGTACCGTACCTAGTTCAAAATGACACCATTTGCATTCTGGATAAGATTAAAATTTATAAAATTTACTTCTTGATTAATTCGGTGAATTCCGTGTCAACTTCGGATATTTCTGGCCGTGAAAAACTATCCTCTACGGCCGCGAGATTTCTAAAAAACAATTCTTCGTCAATTTTAGAATATTTGATGCCGTTTTCAGCCTCCGAAACGCGGTAATAAGCTTTTTGGAAATATTTTTTCAAATGCTCGAATCTCATTGGTTCCGGTGTTTGGTGGAGGGCCCGGGGAACGAGGTTGGTCTTAAAGTATTTTAATTATCAAATTAGAGGTGCATTAGATTATGAATCAAACAAAGACAGGTGAAACAAACTCCTATTGAACTTTTTCGCAATTTTTTATGCATACTTCCGTATCCGCAAGGTGGCGACCTCCATGGAGCGATTTGGTGCGTCATGTCTTCTAAACATGAGAATTGAGGTATGGCAAGAGGAAATTTTTTTTACTTTAAAAGGACAACTCGTATCACTTTGGGTACATTTCAAGTCATATTACCCCCTTCATGTGCAAGTGCAAAATAAGCTTTCCTTTTGAGGTATTTTGATTTGTTTGCCATGGCTCAATCAGTTTTCCCTGTGTGGGTAGGACCACGAAGTAGAATGCCAAGTCTATTCTTGATGTAGAGGATATATAGTCATCAAAATGGGTAACCAACACGATCATGAAAGGTTGCAGCAAATCAGCTGATGAATGGAGTTTCGTTGTATACATTTGCAATTGATGTGGGATATATATAATCAGTGGGTAAGCTTAGACTCGGAGCGAAGATGAAGAAAAAAATTAAAACTTTACAAAACCATCCCCTGTATTCAGCGGTTTTCCATGAACACTGTCGAGTGGATTCAACAAGAGTTCCAAACTCCCGATAGAAGTAAAACAACAGTACTGCAATGTTTTTATTTTCCCATTCATGTGTAGTATGTTAATTCTTAAAGTACCAAAGTACTTAAAGAAGTGGCCAATAATGTACTATTTATCTCATCTTTATGTTTCTGGTAACGAGTCTCCAAACATTTGCAAGTGCACAAATGTGTGTGTATGTGTGCTGGATATGCCATTAGGAAAACAGGTAAGAACTGGAATCATGATCTTGATAAGATTAGGCACAGTAACCACTTGCTTTCCGCTTCAACAGCAAAGGCCATTTCTGAGAACAAATCCACTCAATATTGTAATTTTATTTACGTTTGTCAATTTGAGGAAATTTAAAACGTAGTCCACATCATTGTTGGCAGGTTTGGATGAGTAAGTGTGGCTCAACATTTCACCCAAAGTAACACTTTATGAATAAATTAAGGTTCTACATTAGGTGATGGTTGATTACGAGCATGCAAAATGCGAGTACGTCAATACATCAACTATAGTTCGCATTTTATGTTTTACATCATTACACTATGAACCACACTGTTATGTATGATTCATTTATAAGGATACGTCTGCATTCACAGTCCCTTCTTGGAATTTAAAGCGCACCGTCATCCGATTTGGAATAAAAATGTAGTTTATTAGATGTTAATTTGCAAAGAAATGCATCATAATAAGTGTTCTTTTATAACTAGAATCAACAGTATTAAAGTTTTAAAATTATTTCAGGAGATAATGACACTAAACAGCCGTATTGAAAAAAAAAGAAGCAATTTGAGTATTACTCAAATAATAATCATGGTTGCCTTTCCTTGTCAAAAACAGCCATGCACATGACATGCAAACTGTCTGTGCAAAGCTGTGTGAAAATGTATTTATAGTGTAGGAGTTGATGCTAACACAATCACAAGTCAGATAGCAAGCAATACAAGCTGGTACCTAGGGATATCCAAGAATACAAAAAAATTGTTTAAGGTGTCAGTGTAAACTCACCTGCTCTTTGCAAAAAAAAAACCACCATGGGATGTTTAATATTCACTAACTAATGCCAACAGCCAAAATACCAAATTTTACATTCATCCGAGGGACAGTCCCCTCACTAGTGCAATGCACCACTTGCAAAGCACCAATCCGGCAGTGTGTAGTCAAGCAGAGAATCAGTCATAATAGAGTGTGCAAAGCTAAGAGCACCATTGTGTCAGATATGCGAATAAAAGTAATAGGAAATTAGACAGATCGTGTACAGAATACATTAGACAAATTTCTCTTCCCACATATCCAGAGAAAAGTGCTTAGTACAATCAAATAAACAGTCATGATGAATGAAATGCCATTACTTTAGTGGTGCCTAACAAAATCAAAATGTTCAGGTGCCCCATCAATCCATGCAGTAGAAATGGGTTCATGGGGAGAGCAAGTAAAACTAGAACGGCACTCAATAGAGTGCATACCTCCACCAGGCTGAACAGTTTATGGTTTGTATCCCACTGATAGGCCGAATCTACTAGTCCACCAAGTTTATTCATAACACGTCCACAACTATATAAAATAAGTTATACATATCGCTTATCACCCGAACTCTCAATGGTGAAGAATCACTTCAAAAATTAATTCTCGTATCCGAATCCATATTCACACCTTCACCAAAATCGAATAGATCCTTCCTCATTACATGCCCAACCTCTCCACCAAGTTTCGTCCAAATCCCAAATGGCTGGTAATGTCTCTTTTTGAGATATCCTGCTATATATAATTTTCACCCTAGCTCCCAATGTAGGCTGCATGCTGACCCCAGAAATCATTCACTTTTGTGACCACTGTACTGACCAACTACATAATATCCTTACATGTTGTCAATAAATATTGTCGTGTCCCTGGGGTTAAGACCCCAAGAGGACGAATGGCCAACACGAGCTTCACTCCGAGGCGTATACCCAACTTGGCAGAAGTGACACGCGCGGGAAGGTTTGAAGTCTTACCTGATTGGTAACACACGAAGGGGTTAATCCAAACCCACAAACACAAAGACAGGACAGCAAAATCCATAATACAAGAAAAGTAAAATTCGACAAATAATGACTTGATGAAAATAAACGCAAGTAACAAGGAAAGGTGAGGTAAAAACTAAAATCCCTTATTGAGACGTCTCTACTCAGACTCGTATACAAACAAGGGGAAAACAAAAGTAAAAGAAAATAAATAATGCTTTGGTAATCGGCCGGCACTCAGCTTTGCATCCCCAAATGGTTGGTAAGGCTTGCCGGTCGCTCGTATCCTCCAACCAACCGCACGGGAAACGCACAAAACGGTACGAAGTGGCGCTCTTCGACATCCAGAGGAAACACGACGCAGACCCAGTCCCAGTTCATTGCCGACGCCGATCCTGTGCCTTGTAGTTCTGACTGTTCCGAACCACTGTTTCTCACCAGTCCTTTCCCAAGAGCGCACACAAACCAAAGACCACACGCCCGCGACGAAGCCGGAACAAGGAGGAAATACGACTGCCCACTATCAAAGCCAGGACCAGCAGAGCAAGATGGCACGACCGCATCTTTTCACCCTTCACTCTCAAATGTTCCACGATGACGTCACACTCTGTCCAATCACCAAGCGCTACTCAATCATGAAGGCCACGGTGTGGCCTCGCCGTTACGAGTCGAGGGGTGGAGTCCAGTCGTCGTTCGGAAATATTTAGATCACGTCGTTGGCCGTGAGGCGGGGCTTGCGTGCCAATCGGAAAATGTGTTGGGTGTTCGTTAGCCCTGGCAGCGTTGTGAGCGAATGAGTCCATTTACAGTGCGATCGTTGTTTTACTGAGCCTTTGATTTCCTGGCTGGCCGAATGTAATAAGAACATGAGGGAAAAACCACAGGGAGGCAATCACGTACAGGGGAATTCAACCTTACAGTCCCTGTAATAAATTAGCACAAAACCACCCTCCTTATGGCGACGTGCAAACGCTCTTAACCGGACACACGGCCTACTTGTATACATTGAGATGGGTTATTTGCGGCAGAGCATTTTAATCTCCATAGTTTTATCTCGACTATGGTATTCCTTCATTTACCCCCATAAACGTAACAATATATTTCAATAAATCTGTGAAACTCGTCAAGAGCATAGTGTGCACAAAAGAGAGAAATATATAAAAAACAAGTACAAAAAGTTTTAATTAAAACAAAAGCCGCATCGATGTTACACAATGCCTAGATGCAGCTGTGCCTATAACGTCGATGTTATAGGCACAGGACATTCCTATTGATTCGATTACTTGATGTTATTTTTGTGCAAAGTGAAAATATATCTCGGCAATTTCCCGTGTGTGGCGACGAATTTTTAATATATCTCGGCATTTTCCTGTCTGTTATTTCAGGTGGTGTATGACTGACCATGCCGTGATTAAAAAAAAAAAAATCTCGGCAATTTCCCGTGTGTGGCGACACATGAACGAAGCTATGCTTCTCTCTCCACATTATTGTGACGACGTATAAATTAAATATTTCATTGTGACGATTGTCATCAAATGGACGAATTTTTAATATATCTCGGCATTTTCCCGTCTGTTATTTCGGGCGGTGTATGACTGACCATGCCGCGATTTAAACAAAATATATATATCTCGGCAATTTTCCCGTCTCTTATTTCGGGCGGTGTATGACTGACCATGCCGCGATTTAAAAAAAAAAATCTCAATGGACTTGAAGTTACAGGCCTTTGAGAAATCATTTCATTCTATAAAGGGCAACTTTCATCGGATTTTCTTCCCGTTTTTTTTCAACCGAGTCTAAAACTATGTGAGCGACTGTGAAAAATGAAATGATATATCGAATTTGATTTGAAATAAAACTGTGTGAGAGAGGAAGACACCACGGGCCTACAAAACAGGCCTCAAAGCTATGCGAGTTAATAAAATGGTGGATATTTGTTTATATGAAGGCTCTCCCAGAATGGGTGGAGCTATGGTTCCCAGAATGGGTGGAGCTTTGAGGTTTTGTCTTCTCTGCAAGAACAAGAAGAACAAGAAGAAGAAGAACAACAAGAACAACAGCAAAGGGCACTCTATGAGCAGCGTCTGCGACGCGGCTAAAAACGAATGAAAACAGTTATTTTGTGTTAAATATTATCCAATCACAGCACGTGTCTTATGCACAATCCCCGTTGTAACTCTTCCAGTAACCAATTCCGTGTCTTGTTACATTTACGTAACACTGCACAACATGGCGACCTAAATGTCGCTCATGTCGTCTAAGTCGTGTCCTCAGAGGCCGACGATTGTGAAGGGAAATCTTCGACATTTTGCTATATGCACACAGTGGACACACATGGGAAAGTTCTTTCTTTTCCCGAGAGAAGTTTTAGAAAATTCAAAGAGTGTGCCGTGCTTTGGAAAGAGTTAGAAGGGAGGCCAGAAAGTAAGATCGCCATGCAATGCAAGCAGACAGACTCAAATTAGATTGGGCAAGTGCAGGCATCAAACAACATCTGGGCCCGGGACGGCGACCAGAATAAAGTGAATATGGAAGTGGAAACACTGCAAGGTAGGATTTGTGATTCGGGGCGATCCACATGTATGACAATGTTTTCATGATTGTCTTCATCTACTATTAAGCCCAATAAATAAATACGATACTTTGAGTACAATGAATTATATTTCATGTAGAAACTAGAAAGGCACTCAGTGGAGAGTACACCTCCACCAGGTGAACAGTTTACAATTGTATCCCAGGGTAGACCAGAAAATTACAACACAGAAACACATTTAATCAAAATCATCCTTCCACAACTTTTTGAGATATCCTGCTGTATATCGTTTTGGCCCTATCTCCCATTGGTGAAGAATCGCTTAAAAAAATTCTCGTATCCGAATCCATATTCAGATTTTCACCAAAATTGAATCAATTTTTCCTTTCCGTCTCTCACACAACCTGTCCACCAAGTTTTGTCAAAATCCATCCTTAACTTTGAGATATCCTGTTTTATGTTGTTTTTAACCCCCATCTCTCGGGTTAAAGGGTTAGGGTTAGGGTTAGGTGAAGTGATGTGTGTGATGTGAAATCATAACATGTGATGTTTCATCATCATAACATGTGATGCGAAATTTTAAGTGAAGAATCACTTTAAAAAAAACACTTATGAAATCATAACATGTGATGTTTCATCATCATAACATGTGATGCGAAATTTTAAGTGAAGAATCACTTAAAAAATTAAATAATTCTCATATCCGAATCCATATTCAGACCTTCACCAAAATCGAATTGATTACTCCTCGTCATACACACAATCTGTCCACCAAGTTTCGTCCAAATCTGTCCACAACTTTTTGAGATATCTTGCTATGTATCGTTCTTGGTCCCATCTCCCAATGGCAAAGAATCACTTAAAAAATTTAACTAACTGGATCCGAATCCCGATCTTTACCAAAATCTAATTATTTCGTCCTTGTCACATACGCAACCTCTCTGCCAAATTTCGTCCGAATCCGTCCGCAACTTTTTGAGATATCTTGTTCACAAACAGACAGACAGACAGGGGTGAAAGCATAACCTCCATCCACCTGCGGTGGCAGAGGTAACAATTTGGTAATGAACCTCTGAAATAGTGTTATGCTATTAACATGCATTTTCATAACAGTCAGTAGTTGTGCTTAATTTTATTAAATGTTCAATATGTGGATATGGATATTACAAAGTCACAGAAAACAAAAATTTAGATAAAGCATTCTGGCAACTAAGTGGAAAACAAGAGACTGATATTTCACAGGTTAACAGCAGATAACTGTTGATCAAAATACATGCAAATGTGTTTTAGACATTTAAACATGTTTTAAGATGCTTCGTTAATCACTTTGTCCATCATAATAAATATACAAATGAATTCAAACCTCAGATTCCTTATAGTATCGTTCGGGTAGCTCATCGAAAGCGATGTCCAGTGGAATGACCTCCTTTTCCACATCTTCATCTTCAAAAACCTGTACAAGTTAGTAGGCATCAACAATGACCCTTAGATCAGCAAAAGAACAGTATATAGTATGTATAAACGAAAGCACAGTTTTTTTGGCTTATGAATAATGTATTACAGGAGGGAAGGACAAAGCAAGATTTGAAGATTGGAAGGTAGGTGAGGCAGTTGAAGACAAATGCATACAAACAAAACAGTCAAAACGTGTCTTGAACGACAACGACACAACAATCTGCCTCAGTATACAAAGAGGTCCCAGTCTGGAGAATGAATGCTTTGAAAAAAAAATGCTATTTCATGTCGCACTGCTAGGGACAATCAACATAAACAAGTTGCTGACAGGTGAGCATGCTCACAAAGGATATTGGGATACAGCCCCTCCTACCCCTTCCCTCTCTTCTCCTCCCCTCCATCCCATTTGCAACAATCCAGATTCCTGGTGCAAGATATATGTCTGCACCTCAGCATTGTGCATTTCTTTTTTAAGTTCAGTGGACTTATTTTTGTTATGTGAATGCTATTTTGACATCCATTTCAGTTTGATTCTCCACCATCATCCTCAACTACATTCTTTTTTATCCTCGACAATAAACTTAAACGTTAATGTCTGGTGCTATGCACCTATTTGCAATGTGTGTCGATTCAGGTTAATAACGCGTATAATTCCTGCAGTTTCACAATTGCATTTATTTTCCTCCAGGCAAGTTTGCATCACTGTTGAGCTATAAATAAATAAAAAAACCTATGTGTCAATACACAAAGGCATCGGGAGAACATGGGCATGAACAAAAACTTTCATTAATCTTAGCGAATAGATCCTTTCCATTCAAGAACTACATCGTTTCCAACAAGTCAATCTATACTCTTGCTTTTCACAATTGAAGTAATGAATAAAATTCCTAAATTTAATCACCAGGTGTTTTTATAATTGATACTGCAATGTAAACAGAGGTGAAACTCAAAGTCTGTCATAAAATGTATTCCCATTGTAATCAGGCAAATAAATGCCTTCAATTCTTCATCACCTTCAACTTGGCTAGAATAAAAGAGAAAGCCATTTGCTGCAAATGTGACAAAATTTCTCAAGTACAGTCACGTGAAAAAGTAAGTACACCCCATGTAAAGTTTAGACTTTTTCAACATATTTCAACATACAGCTATTTGATCTTCATTTCAACAATTTTTTGTAGATAAAGGTGATATAATATAACAAATATCATGAAACATTTACATTTTGTAGTCCATTGTATAATTTAAATAAACATAAATGCAAATTTCACATGTGGAAAAAGTAAGTACACCCCTAGATTTATCACTACTTCAAATACCTAAAATTAGAATCAGGTGCACCAGCTCAGGTGCAAATGATTAGAACAGCGTTAGAGAGGATCTTGGAGGAACCTGTCTTATTTAAACCTCAGACATTTAGTTTGGTTTGCTCTTTGTTGTTGAAGTGTGCGGCATCACCATGCCTAGATCAAAAGAGCTCTCTGAGGCCTTCAGAAAGAAGGTTATAGATGCCTACGAGTCTGGGAAGGGATTTAAAAAAATCTCCAAACAATTTGAAATCAATCATTCGACTGTCCGGAAGATCATCTTCAAGTGGAGAAGATTGCAAACAACTGCCAACTTGTTCAGGCCAGGCCGCCCCAGCAAGTTCAGCCCGAGAGCAGACCGCAAGATGCTGAAAGAAGTCTCCAAGGACCCCAGAATGTCATCACGCGACCTACAGGTAGCTCTTGCCACTGTTGATGTCAAAGTGCACGAGTCTAACATTAGAAACAGGCTGCACAAATTTGATCTAAATGGGAGGTGTACCAGGAGGAAACCTTTGCTGTCCAGAAAGAACATCAGGGCAAGACTAAAGTTTGCCAATGAACACCTAGGCAAAGACCAGCACACTTCTGGAACAATGTGCTCTGGACAGATGAGTCAAAGGTAGAGCTATTTGGCCACAGTACCAGAAGACATGTTTGGCGAAAACCAAAGACAGCATTTGACCACAAGAACCTGATACCAACTGTAAAGCATGGTGGTGGAAATATTATGGTTTGGGGCAGCTTTGCTGCATCAGGGCCTGGGCAGCTCACCATCATAGAATCCACTATGAATTCTTCATTGTACCAGAGGGTGCTTGAGGATAATGTGAGGCCATCTGTCGGAGTGTTGAAGCTCAACCGAAGGTGGAGCTTGCAACATGACAATGACCCTAAACATACCAGTAAATCCACCAAGGAATGGCTGAAAAGAAAAAAATGGAGGGTTCTGGAATGGCCAAGTCAAAGCCCGGATATAAATCCCATCAAGATGTTGTGGGGGGATTTGAAACGAGCTGTGCATGCAAGAAACCCCTCAAACATCGCACAGCTGAAAGAATTCTGCATGGAGGAGTGGGAAAAAATTTCTCCCAGTCGATGTCAGAGACTGGTAGACAGTTATAAGAAATGCCTACTTGAGGTTGTTTCTGCCAAAGGGGGCAATACCACCTATTAGAGCCAAGGGTGTACTTACTTTTTCCACATGCGAAATTTCCATTTACGTTTATTTAAATTATACAATGGACTACAAAATGTAAATGTTTCATGATATTTGTTATATTATATCACCTTTATCTATCAATATTGTTGAAATGAAGATCAAATAGCTGTATGTTGAAATATGTTGAAAAAGTCAAAACTTTACATGGGTGTACTTACTTTTTCACATGACTAATTATTTCCATTCCCACTTCTGACAACAAAAAAGGAAAAAAAAAAAGGTTCCACTAACTTTTCCAATACTGTTCCCATAAAATGAATGAATGAAAGCAACATGTGAAGCAGCAAAGGAAGTAGAAGGAGAAAGGAGGAGGGTTCTTGTGAGGAACCCTAACATCCTCACAAAGTGAGGTTAACATTGAAACACATATCCTTTACACCACCATCTCACTGATTAATTTATTATTTTTAACATCCTGAATCTGTTCCTGAATCTGTCAAAGAACATTAAATAACTTCTTTACTCACATTGTCATTCTGTCCATTATTATCCTCATACTTCGTCTTGATATAAATCGAGAACTTTGGGAGGAAAGAGCACTGCAAGAAAAACCACAACTACTGCTTGCTCACAGTACACCTAATTATGTACACAGGAATACAATACAATACAATACCAATACCAATACGTTTTAGCCATTACCAGGGATCAAAAGGAACGGATGTAATTTTCCATTTGTTTCATACAAATCCTATTTTGTTTCATACAAAAACAAAATTTACATTAAAATATAAACCAAACAAAATTCAAAGTGAATACAGTGAAATGACCCAAAGTTTCTGCTTTGTATTTTCCTTCTACAAGCAATTATGTGCCTAAAAATGCCAAATGGAAAACAAAAACATGCACGGAATCCATTGGCTGTAAGGTCTTGGTGTGCAGTGAAGAACTGGAGATGAACACTCACCGTGAATTCTGTTGCAACAGGAAGGTGGCAGGTTAACCCAGGAAAGAACCAAAAAAAGGAGAAGAAAAAAAAAAGGCGAATGAGTCACAAAAATATAATTTTATAGGGTAATTATTTTATAGGGTCCATTTGAATTCACACACCCTCTTGTATGACACCTCTCAGATTTGCCTGGAAATTTTTCTTAAATTACCTCTTCATGCCAAACAAAGGAATCCCAAGTTTTGGCTCGGTATCTCCAATGATTGTCTAGTTATAGCCCATGAAAATATGGTGGCACACCCATTTTTCACACTTGTGAATTGCGTATTTGCCTTGCCACAATCAGTGTTTCTGACGACCCATATCTTCTGCTCTAATAGAAATGAAGCTTAAAATTGGTTTCTCAGCTAATTTTGTCCCAGGCTTTCAGAATCCACAGCCAGAAATTGCTTATCTCTTAGACTTTGGAAGTTATGGATCTCCAAAATCCTTATTTTGGTTTGGCACTAAATTGATTTTTGAGATTTTGGGGGTCCACATAGTGACCGTTTTGAAGTTTTTTTTGAAGTTTTTGTATGGGGGTATGCTGGGGGTCCTAAAACATAATTATGGGACAAAACCAACCTTATGGACCCCTCCATTCAGGTCACCAGTTGACACTGTGGGCACATGTTTGGGGAACTGAGCTTTAAATCAAATAAACCATCATACTTAATCATACTTTTAAAGCAATAAAAACTTTGATTATCCATCTTGTGTATGAACTGAATTTTTCAAAACGTTGTCCCAATTCCACCGAAAATTTCAGTCCAGAGACTATGTCAAGCATAGGATGATTATTAGTCAACCAGGATGTACAAAAACATTCATCATAGCTTCAAATTGATGTACTGCATGAGGAAAATCAAGTGATAAAGGAGTAAGATCTCCCATAATTCTAGGGGGAAAAGTCATTTAAACACTTTGCAAAATACTATAGGTAAGTATATATATGATTCAAACAAGACAATTGAACACACATCATGGGTGGAGGTTGTTGCACAGGATGTATTATATTTGATAAAAGTATGAATGCCATCCACAACTAAATAAAACAGGCCATTAACCCCTTTGAGTATGGGATTTTTTTTTGATAATCCCGGGGGGATAATCCCAGCAACTTAAACAATTTAAAAAAAATAATTATCGAACCTAGATAAATTTGATAAACGGGATTAATTTGGCATTTTGGTACGGGAATGCAACCACGTACTGACGATCTATTTATATGTATAGTCGATGACGTGTAGCAACGTCATCCATACACAAAACTTTTTCGCGGGTTGCGGCACTGGACGTCATCCGTACTCAAAGGGTTAAAGCATTTGTTGGATTTTGTGACTGCTGCAATCAAACTGCTAGGACAATTAAAATGATGGAGTCACATATGGAATTTGTTCTCTTTTGGATCATCACCCATGAAAATATCAATGAAATTAAGTATTGTACCAAAAAGAGCTATATGGAAAATATCAAAATTTGAAGCAACGTTTCAAGATTTATAAAATGCATGCACATTTTCTCACTATCACAGAAAAATAGAGCTGATACTGAGGCCCAATATTGGCTACAGTCCATATACATGTACCATCCCTGTCAAATAACACAAGTCTGCTATGCACAGAACATCACAACTCACTAGAAAATGGCAAAAATCTGACATGTCACTATAGAGTCCTCAGACTTTGAATACTGACTCGTGAACAAAGAAATTTAGGCAGGAGCACAATAATTCTGTCATCAGTTGAAGATGAAAGATCTGTGCTGGTGGGCACTACGTCCATGAATCACTGGGGCACTAATGCAACAACGTTTATGCTGAAATGTCACCCAACATGGAATCTGTCGATGTTCTGCAGGCTAGGACAGGGTAGTGTGCATGTGTCATGAATTTCACAGATCCATACCCATGTTTCAACAATTATTTTTCGATACTAAGTCGAGGCTCGTGTAAGAGCTAACACATAAAACCATATCATAAAAGGAGCAGGAGACCAGAGGGTAAGAGAGAGGGAAACAACAACAGTGGAGAACAGGGCCATTGGGAGTCTGTGGAAGGGAGAGGGCTGCAGTGGGGTACACGGTAAAGCAAGATGGAAACTACAGGGACTTTCAGGAAAGAAAACAGAATTTGGAGGAGGTGGATTTTGGGTTGATTAATGGGGGTAGAAAATATCAATGTTTTGGATAGGGGAGGATAAGTTATGGTGGTGGACAGCTGTTTTGAAGACCTGTAGGAAGGAGTGGGATTGAAGAGAGTGTGGGAGTTTGTTCCAGAGGTGGGAAAAAAAGAAAAATGAAAGTTTCACCAGAAGAGTGTTGCTGACAGATCTTGCGCAACCTGCAGGAATATTTGAAGGACAGAGCACAGGCGGAACAGGGGGAGCCAGGTGGGAGAGGAGTCGGTAGAAGACAGAAAGACCACAAACTTGCCTGTGGTGAGAGAGTGAAAGGCCTCAGAATCGGCTTCATCGCGGGAGATACCAATGATTCTAAAGGCCTTGGTTTCTACAGCGTGAAGCCGAGCTATGTGAGGCAGGAGCACCAGCCCAGAGGGGAGAGCAGTACTCCATCAAACTGCGGATGAAAGCTTTGTATGTGAGGAGAAGCTTAGTAGAGCCAAGAAATAACTTCGCACGACGGAGGATGCCGAGTCGGTGACTGTCTTTTGAGGGCAGCTTGGAAATGTGGTTTCATCGCAGATAGTGAGACCCTAAAGCTTGAGTAACAGAACTTCTTCGAATGGATTGAGAAAGTAGATGGGAGGGTTTCCAGACAGTCATTTCAGAGAGACATAGTGAGTGTGTGAGATTTGTCTGAATTGAAGGACATGTTCCACTTGTTTGACCAGTTTGTGATTTTATCCAGGTCTGCAGAGAGTGAAGAGGCTGCTGCCTGCCGATCTGAGGGTCGAGATATGGAGTGGCAGAGAGTGGAGTCATCAAAAAGATAGAGAGGATTTTCCAGAGTCGGAGAGATCATTGATGAAGATCAGAAAAAGCTCAGGGCCCAGACCACTGCCTTGAGGAATTCCAGCCTGAACAGGAAGGGGAGATGAGAGAATTCCATTGGAGCCACATGTTGACTATGACAGTAGAGTAAGGGAGAGCCATGCGTGGATATTTCCATGGATACCGTAAGAGGAGAGTTTGGTGATCAGGGCAGACTGCCAGACCGTATCGAAGGCACGAGATATGTCAAAGGAGAAGACTCCGATTTCCTGTTTGGCATTGAAGACTTCCATCCATTGTTGAGACAGCAGAAGCAGCATGTCCAGAGTAGAGTCACCTGGTATGAATCCAAATTGTTGATCCGGGATCAAACCATTGGAGAAGAGGAAGGATTTAATATCAGAAGCGATGATCGATTCCATGACCTTGCTGATGACTGGGAGCAGGTGATTGGTCTGTAGTTGTAAGGAGCTGTTTCTACACCTTTTTGTGTTCAGCAGGAATGTTGGCTGAAAAATAGAATGTTTGTGACATACCATTCATTGTCATAAACACAAGCAACGGTCTGGCTGAGCTGGTAGACACTTGAGACGAGAGTTAGGCCAGCATTAGATTCACAAATATCAGAGGGTTTACCAACGGATACCACAGTAAAGAGGTCATCCTCTGAAATCCTCATCTCAAACTTTTGATTTGAAATTGGAATAAAACTGTGATGAGATAGAGTTCCAGTGACCGTCTGCTGACCCTGCCTTTGACACTTCCCAATATGTTACCGGTACATGCACGTGAAATTTTATTTCAGGTTTCAATGGTCGCCTATTTTACAAACAGTGGACAAAGGGTTAATGGCAAGAAAATAGCCTATTTTTCTTTCATTATGGATGGCATTCATACTTTTATCAAATTGTATGCATCCTGTGCATCAAACTTAGCCCATGATGTGCGGTCAAATGTCTTGGTTGAAAAATGAATACTAGACCACAACATATATACTTACCTATAATGGTTTACAAAGGGTTAAAATGGCCTTTTTCCAGGAATTATGGAAGATATTACTCCTTTATGACTTCATTTTCATCATGTACATCAATCTGAAGCTCTGACGAATGTTTTTGTACATCCTGGTTGACTAATAATCATATTATCATACTTGACCTAGTTTCTGGACTTTGAAAATTTCGGTGGAATTGACAAAAATTACCCTTTAAAAATATATATATTCAGTTCATACACAAGGTAATGTAATGTATGTGTAATGTATTTGGGAGGACGACTAGGCGATCCTTGTGCTTTTACATGAATTACAATGACTTGGACCGGTGTGCACCCTGGTTAGAATAGGTGCACCCTATGCCTGCGTGTCGAAAGAGGCGACTAAGAGGGTTGGCGTCAGGAAGGGCATCCGGCCATAAAAACATTGCCTCAAAAAGAGAACCATGACAATGACAACTACATATGGGCAGGGTACAGCCCGAAGTGGAGATCGGTTTCTGAGGTTTGGGACATGGCATGTAGGGACAATGACAGGGAGATCAGGAGAAGTGGTGGAAGTATTGATCAGAAGAAGAGTGGACATATGTTGTGTGCAAGAGACGAGATGGAAGGGAAGTGGTGTGAGAATGGTGATGGGTAGGCAGGGACAGAAATACAAGTTTGTGTGGCAAGGGTGCCCGGAGGGCGTAAATGGTGTTGGTGTCCTGTTTTCTGAGGAGTTTGTAGACAGTGTGGTGAGTGTGACTAGAGTGAGTGATAGGTTGATGATGGTGAAAATGATGATTGGAAAGCTCTTGGTGAACGTCATCTCGGGATATGCTCCGCAGGTTGGTCGGAGCGATGAAGAGAAGGACAAGTTCTGGTGTGTGATAGAGAAGCTGATGGAAAACGTGAAAGATGAGGAAGTTGTTGTGGTAGGAGGAGACCTAAATGGACATGTGGGAAGGAGTATGGACGGTTTTGAGGGAGTTCATGGGGGTTACGGATATGGTGTGAGAAATGGAGAAGGTGAAAGGATTTTGGAGTTTGCTGATGGAGCTGATTTGGTGATTTGTAATACTCAGTTCCAGAAAGGGGATAATAAGCTCGTTACATACACGTCAGGTGGGTCGACGACAACCGTCGACTACCTGATGGTGCATAGGCGAGATAGGGGGCACCTCCGGGACACAAAGGTGATCCCGGGGGAGGAGGCTGTTTCACAGCACCACTTGGTTGTCTGCAACATAAGGGTGAAAGGTGCGAGGAGAGCTCGGCGGGTGAAGTACCAACCGAGAATGAAGTTGTGGAGGTTGAAAGAGGTGACAGTAAGGGAGGCATTAAAAGAGAGGCTGAGTCGGGTAGAGGATGATGTGGTTGAGCTTGAACGTGGTTGGATGTCAATGAAAGATAGTCTGTTGGGAGCCGTTGGTGAGGTATGTGGATGGACAAAAGGACCACCGAGACACTCGGAAACATGGTGGTGGGATGATTAAGTTGGAAAGAGGATTGACGAGAAGAGGAAGAAGTTCAAGGAGTGGCAGAAGGCGAAGGGTATGGGGGCAGAAAAAGCAGAGCATGAAAGTTATAAGGCAGCCAAGAAGGCTGCAAAGAAAGAGGTAGCAAAGGCGCAGGAGGCATGGAGGAAAATGTTCGCAGAACGCTTGGATTCGGAAGAAGGTCAGAGAGCGGTATTCAGGATTGCAAAGCAGATAGCGAAAGAGAGGTGTGATGTGATGGGGGTGAGTTGCTTGAAGGATGAAGTGGGACAAATCGTTGTGGACCCAGATGGAATTAAAGGAAGATGGAAAAGATATATGGAAATGCTGTTGAATACAGAGAATGAATGGGATGGCAACATAGAGAGTAACCCAGTTTTAGGACCGGCAGAGAAGATAACTGACAAGGAAGTTGAGGAAGCGATAAAAGCAATGAAGAGTAGAAAAGCAGGAGGGCCGACGGGAGTTGTGGGGGATATGTTGAAGGCAGCAGGAAGTTGGGGTGTGAAGAGAGTGGCAGAGATCTGTAATCTGGTGGTGAAAGAAGGTCGCATTCCAGTGAATTGGGAACCGAGTACCCTCGGCCCTCTATACAAGGGGAAAGGTGACCCTCTGGAGTGTGGCTCGTACCGAGCGATAAAGTTATTGGAGCATGGAATGAAGGTATTGGAAAGGGTGTTGGAGAGGAGGATAAGGAAGAAGGTGAAGATCGACGAAATGCAGTTTGGATTTATGCCAGGAAGAGGAATGACAGACGCACTCTTTATCGTGAGGCAGTTGCAGGAGAAGTACATGGAGAAGAGGAAGAAGTTGTTTCTTGGGTTTGTTGATCTGGAGAAAGCATTCGATAGGGTTCCACGCGAAGTATTGACATGGGCATTGAGGAAGTTAGAAGTGGAGGAATGGTTGATCAGAGTTGTGATGGCAATGTACAAAAGAGCGCGCACAGCTGTAAGGACGAAGGACGGGAACAGGGGTGAGTTTGAGGTGAAGGTGGGAGTGCATCAGGGGTTGGTACTAAGTCCACTACTATTTGTAGCTGTGATGGCGGTGCTGGCTCAGAACGTAAAGGAGGGTTTACCATGGGAGTTGTTGTATGCAGATGATCTGGCGTTGATTGCAGAAAGTATGGATGGACTGAAGGAAAAGATGAACAAGTGGAAGGAATGTATGGAGACAAAAGGTCTGAAGGTGAATATCGGAAAGACGAAGGTGATGGCATGTGGTAAAGCATGTGGTGAGGTGGAAAGAACTGGGAAGTGGCCATGTGTTGGGTGCAGGAAGGGTGTCTGAGTGAACTCCATTCAATGTACAATGTGCGCTGAGTGGGTTCATCAAAAATGTAGTGGTCTGAGAGGGTCATTAACCAGTGTGGCAGCTACATTCAAATGTAAGGTGTACACAGAGGGAGCTGCAGATGGAGGAAATGTTGAGTTGGATCTTGGAGACGGCGTGAAGCTGGAAGGTGTGAAAACATTTCGCTACCTCGGAGACATGCTGAATGGAGAAGGTGGATCAGACTCGGCAACGGTTGCTCGAGTGAGATGTGCATGGAAGAAGTTTCGGGAACTGAGTGGCGTGCTGATGAGGAGGGGAGTGTCGTTGAAGCTGAATCGAAAGGTGTATGGTGCATGTGTGAGAAGTGTTATGATTTATGGGAGCAAGACATGGGTCATGAATGTAGAGCAGCAACGAAGGCTGGAAAGGGTGGAAATGCGAATGGTTCGGTGGATGTGCGGAGTATCGTTGAGAGAGAGGAAGACAAATGATTAATTGCGAAAGATGATGGGAATAGAGCCTGTGATTGATGCTGTGAAGAGGAACAGGTTGAGATGGTTTGGTCATGTGTTGAGGAAGGATGAAAGTGACTGGTTGAGAAGAGTGATGGAAATGAATGTAGAAGGAAGTAGAGGACAGGGAAGACCAAGAAAGACTTTGCAAAAGATGGTGGAAGAAGAAATGCGGGCAACGTGGTTAACAAGGAGATGCAGAAAATAGGACAACATGGAGAAGATTGTCATGGGGACCGCAAGGCTAACCCCCACTCTTGCAGGGAAAATGGCCTTAAAATGCATGTTGTTGTTGTTTGTTGTATACACAAGGTGGATAATCCATTTTTTTATTGCTTTAAAAGTATGATAAAGTGTGTTCGTTTATATGATTAAAAGCTCAGTACTCCTAACGTGCCCATGGGGTCAATAGGTGGCCTGAATTGGGGGTTTTGTGAGGGTATTTTTGTCCCTGAATGTTGACCACCACCACCATACCCCCATTAAAGCTCAGTTCATCCTAAATTCCTAAAACGTTTAGTGCACAGTTCACCAACAAAATAATTGGAAAAAAAAAATTGTAAAAAAAAAACTTCAAAAAGGTCAATATTATGACCCACAAAATATCAAAATTCAATTTAGTAACTTCGATTAGAACAGAAGATATTGTTCTTCAAAATCGCTAATCAAACTAATGCAGAATTCACGAGTGCGAAGAAGGTGCATGGCACCCATATTTTCAGGGGCTACAACTTGAAAACCGTCAGGTATTGAGCTTAAACTGGGAATTCCTTTGTTTGGCATGGAATTTTTATTTTTTCCCAGGCAAATCTGAGAGGTGTCATATGGGAGGTACCTGGATATTGTGTGAATCGACATAGAATGACTTCATAGTACAATAAATATATAACATAAATGTACAACCACCCCTCTCCCCTCCCCCCCCCACCCCCCCCTCCTCCCAAATACCATTTACACAGTCACATGATCAATTAATACAGCAGCAGCTGCTTCTGTTTGAATGAGAGCATAAAGTAAAACTGGATTATAAGCACAAATATAAATTGTGAAACAAAACCACAAAGCACAAAAAAGCCACATGGAAAATCAAACATTTGGTTGGTTGAGGTTTCCTCCCTTTCAAATTCATCCTTCCGTGCAGGTGGTTATACCAGGGACGTGAACACAGGTCAAGGGCGGACCCAAAATACTGTACTTGCACCCCAACAACAACACATACTAATTAAATCTGTTTATCCACTTCAGAATCTTCAGGGGTGGGGGGAGGGGGAAGAGGGGCTAAAGTGTGTTGTCGGGTGAAGAGAACAAACAGATAAGTACATTCACTTTTTAATGTGACCCTCTCACAGGTATCACAATCACGGCACATCTAATCAACCAGCCATGCATACCCACGCTACCGCCCATTCCTGCCAAATATTTACTCTGAGTTAAAGATCTAACTCTCCTCTTCAGTTCTCAGGCTAAGGCCTTGCTCTTAATAAGAGATGTGAAGCATGTTTTTCTTTGACATTTTTCGTTTACATGCCTCATCTTACAGTTTTCCAACTTTACATACAGTCATGGCCAAAAATATTGCCACCCTTGCACTTTTTTTCAAATAACTCACAATTTTCTCTAAAAATAAGTTGAAATTTATGAAAGTATTTGGTCTCCACAATTCTTTATTTTACTGGTAATATTACAGAACCTTTGTTTTCGATTCAGAACTTAATATATCCTTTTAAATCATAAAATAAAAAGAAATGGCATTGACAAAATTATTGACACCCCAGACTTAATATTTGGTAGGACGGCCTTTGGAGAAAATAACTGCAGTCAAGCGCTTCCTATAGCCATGAATGAGCTTCCGACACCTCCCCACTAGCAGTTTGGCCCACTCTTCTTGTGCAAACTGCTCCAGTTCTCCCGGATTTGAAGGGTGCCTTCTCCCAACTGCTGTTTTCAGATCTCCCCACAGGTGTTCAATAGGATTTAGATATGGAATCATTGCTGGCCACTTCAGAACAGTCCAGCGTTTTGTCTTGAACCATTGCTGGGTGCTTTTTGAAGTGTGTTTGGGTTCATTGTCCTGCTGCAAGACCCATGACCTTCGACGGAGACCCAGCTTTCTGACACTGGGTTGAACATTGCACTCCAAAATGCCTCGGTAATCTACTGATTTAATGATGCCATGCACACATTCAAGGCACCAAGTGCCAGAGGCAGCACAGCAACCCCAAAATATCACTGAACATCCTCCAAGTTTGACTATATGGAAGGTGTTCTTTTATCTGAACGCTTAATTTTGTTTTCTGTAAACATAGAGATGATGTGCTTTACCAAAAATCTCTAATTTGGTCTCATCTATCCACAGGACATTCTCCCAGAAGAATTTTGGCTTATTCAGGTGTATTTTGGAAAACTCCAGTTGGGCTCTTTTACCTTTCTTTCTTTCTTTCTCTTTTGCTTTCTCTCTATCTCCTGCCCCCCTGCCGGTCATTGGTGAGTGTGTTGTGTGTCATGGCCACCATGTGCAGCTACCCTGGTTTGTGTTGAGCCCTCAGTGTGGTTTTCTCCTCTCCTAGCCCCCCCCCCCCCCCCCACATTCCTCTCCTGCCCCACATCCCTCTCCTTTTCCATCCTGTGTGCTTTGGGCGTTTTGTTTTCATCCTAGGCCTTTGTCTTCGAGAGAGAGAAGGATTGAGAGCGGGCCCATTTTGGGTATGGCCTACCGGCTTCGACGACGCTTTGCAAGCCTTTTTGTGCTTACAATGCACGTTTGTTATTTATTTTAGTTCGATTTATTTAGGTTTGATACCTTCTTGTCCGGTTCGGACAAATGGGGGGTGTTAATTTGCTGGTATGGCGAATACACGCTCTCGGTTAGAGGCGTTATGCAATTTAACAAGGAAGCATGCATTCGTGTGTGTTCCACCTGAAGGAACTTCCACCGAGGACATTGTTTTGTCGGTGGGGAAAATAATCGGTTGTGAGAATGTACAAGCAGAGTTGAGAATGAATCAAAGTTGTTGTATTTGTGTCCGATGAAAAATTCGTTCACGATGTACACTACCGGTCAAAAGTTTTAGAACACCTCAATTTTTCCAGTTTTTATTGAAATTTACACAGTTTAATGTTGCTATCATAATGGCGAGAAAATGGCAATTAACAAAGGAAGACAGACAGACCATTATAACCCTTAAAAGTGTAGGTCTTTCCTTTCGAGAAATTGCAAAGAAAGCCAAGGTGTCAGCGAGTACAGTTTCCTACACCATCGAAATGCACTTGGAAACTGGAGGAAACTCTGACAGGAAGAGGTCTGGCAGACCCAAAGCCACAACAGAATCAGAAGACAGGTTTCTGAGAGTCAACAGCTTGCGTGATGGGCGGCTCACATGACAACAGCTTCAAGCACAGCTTAACACTGGTTGAAGTAAGTAAGTCTCAGTTTCAACTGTGAAGAGAAGACTTCAAGCTGCAGGTTTGACAGGTCGAGTGGCAGTAAGAAAGCCATTGCTAAGATGGCAAAATAAGAAAAAGAGGCTTGCCTGGGCCATGAAGCACTGCCAGTGGACTACTGAAGACTGTAAGAAGGCCTTATGGACCGATGAATCAAAATTTGAAATCTTTGGTTCATCACGCAGTGTTTTTGTACGCCGTCGAGTAGGCGAAAGGATGGTTCCTCAGTGTGTGACACCAACTGTCAAACATGGAGGAGGAAGCGTGATGGTCTGGGGCTCTTTTGCTGGATCCAGAGTTGGCAATTTGCACAGAGTGACTGGCACCCTGACCTGAACCAAAAGGGCCACCCCAGAATTTTCAGGTGCCATGCAATACCCTCTGGTATACACCTAGTTGGTCAGGGGTTCATCCTACAGCAAGATAATGACGCTAAACACACCTCCAGGCTATGTCAAAACTACCTTCAAGGAAAAGAACAAGACGGTAGGCTTCAAATCATGGAATGGCCAGCACAGTCTCCAGACTTAAACCGCATCGAGCTGGTTTGGGATGAACTGGACAGAAGGATGAAAGCAAAGCAACCTACAAGTGCAACACATTTGTGGGAACTTCTGCAAGTGTTGGGAAGAACTTCCCGAACAATATTTGATTTCCATTGTAGAAAGAATGCCACGAGTGTGTTCAGCGGTTATATCTGCAAAAGGTGGCTACTTTGCTGAGTCAAAAATTTAAATAAAATTTTGTTAAACAAAATGATTCTATGATTTCTTTTTTATCTCCAATTGTTTATTTGTTCTATGCTTAATTTCAGAGGACATTGACATTAAACGCGCAAAAAAGAGAACCATGACAATTAAGAAGTTCAAGGAGTGGCAGAAGGCGAAGGGTACGGGAACAGAACCAGCAGAGCATGAAAGTTATAAGGCAGCCAGGAAGGCTGCAAAGAAAGAGGTAGCAAAGGCGCAGGAGGCATGTAGGAAAATGTTCGGAGAACGCTTGGATTCGGAAGAGGGTCAGAAAGCAGTATTCAGGATTGCAAAGCAGATAGCGAAAGAGAGGTGTGATGTGATGGGGGTGAGTTGCTTGAAGGATGAAGTGGGACAAATCGTTGTCGACCCAGATGGAATTAAAGGAAGATGGAAAAGATATATGGAAATGCTGTTGAATACAGAGAATGAATGGGATGGCAACATAGAGAGTAACCCAGTTTTAGGACCGGCAGAGAAGATAACTGAGAAGGAAGTTGAGGAAGCGATAAAAGCAATGAAGGGTAGAAAAGCGGGAGGGCCGACGGGAGTTGTGTGAGATATGTTGAAGGCAGCAGGAAGTTGGGGTGTGAAGAGAATGACAGAGATCTGTAATCTGGTGGTGAAAGAAGGCCGCATTCCAGTGGATTGGGAACTGAGTACCCTCGTCCCTCTATACAAGGGGAAAGGTGACCCTCTGGAGTGTGGCTCGTACCGAGCGATAAAGTTATGGAGCATGGAATGAAGGTATTGGAAAGGGTGTTGGAGAGGAGGATAAGGAAGAAAGTGAAGACCGACGAAATGCAGTTTGGATTCATGCCGGGAAGAGGAACGACAGACGCGCTTTTCATTGTGAGGCAGTTGCAGGAGAAGTACATGGAGAAGAGGAAGAAGTTGTTTCTTGGGTTTGTTGATCTGGAGAAAGCATTCGATCGGGTTCCACGCAAAGTATTGACATGGGCATTGAGGAAGTTAGGAGTGGAGGAATGGTTGATCAGAGTAGTGATGGCAATGTACAAAAGAGCACGCACAGCTGTAAGGACGAAGGACGGGAACAGTGGTGAGTTTGAGGTGAAGGTGGGAGTGCATCAGGGGTCGGTACTAAGTCCACTACTATTTGTAGCTGTGATGGAGGTGCTGGCTCAGAACGTAAAGGAGGGTTTACTGTGGGAGTTGTTGTATGCAGATGATCTGGTGTTGATTGCGGAAAGTATGGATGGACTGAAGGAAAAGATGAACACGTGGAAGGAATGTATGGAGACAAAAGGTCTGAAGGCGAATATCGGAAAGACGAAGGTGATGGCAAGTGGTAAAGCATGTGGTGAGGTGGAGAGAACTGGGAAGTGGCCCTGTGCTGTGTGTAGGAAGGGTGTCGGAGTGAACTCCATTCAGTGTACAATGTGCGCTGAGTGGGTTCATCAAAAATGTAGTGGTCTGAGAGGGTCATTAACCAGTGTGGCAGCTACATTCAAATGTAAGGTGTGCACAGAGGGAGCTGCAGATGGAGGAAATGTTGAGTTGGATCTTGGAGACGGCGTGAAGCTGGAAGGTGTGAAAACATTTTGCTACCTCAGAGACATGCTGATTGGAGAAGGTGGATCAGACTCGGAAACGGTTGCTCGAGTGAGATGTGCATGGAAGAAGTTTCGGGAATTGAGTGGCACGCTGATGATGAGGGGAGTGTCGTTGAAGCTGAAGGGAAAGGTGTATGCTGCATGTGTGAGAAGTGTTACGATTTATGGGAGCGAGACATGGGTAATGAACGTAGAGCAGCAACGAAGTTTGGAAAGGGTGGAAATGCGAATGGTTCGACGGATGTGCGGAGTATCGTTGAGAGAGAGGAAGACAAATGATGAATTGCGAAAGATGATGGGAATAGAGCCTGTGATTGATGCTGTGAAGAGGAACAGGTTGAGATGGTTTGGTCATGTGTTGAGGAAGGATGAAAGTGACTGGTTGAGAAGAGTGATGGAAATGAATGTAGAAGGAAGTAGAAGACGGGGAAGACCGAGAAAGACTTGGCTAAAGATGGTGGAAGAAGAAATGCGGGCAAGGGGTTTAACAAGGAGAGATGCAGAAAATAGGGCAAAATGGAGAAGATTGTCATGGGGACCGCAAGGCTAACCCCCGCTCTCGCAGGGAAAATGGCCTTTAAAATGCATGTTGTGTGTTGTTGTATTGACATTAAACTGCGTAAATTTCAATAAAAACTGGAAAAATTGAGGTGTTCTGAAACTTTTGACCGGTAGTCTAAGTGTGGGATTAACCACAGAGACTGGTCTCTTTGTCTTGGCTTCGCCTATGGACACTCCGTCGATGAGTCGTCGTCATATCGAATGGCCCTCCATTTATAACCTGCGATCAAGCTGATGTCCGTTCTGTTCCGATACGGAACAGTTGTGTTGAAAATCAAATGATTCCGCTCCGGTCTCGCGATGAACTTTCAACGGCAGGTGTATATGGTGCTTCCAGATCGAGGCAATGACAGGTTTAAACATCACGTGCAAGGTAACGTTGAACAACCATGAGTACCAGATGTATGAGTTATCAGCCTCATTGACATGTTTTCATTGTGAAGCTTTTGGTCACGTGAAAAGGTTTTGTCCAAAGGTATCGTGTGTGTAAGGTGTGGTGAAGTAGGTCATAGTGACGTTGATTGTAAAAGAGTTAACACCCCGGTCTCTAACATACAAAACAAAGTAAATCAAAATATCCGAACGGCTCCCTCGCACACGAGGAGTTGGGATAATACTCCTGTTCATGTTCCTGAAAACTACAACACCAATGATTTGGTAAATAGTGAAATAATCCGGGATAACCCACCTGTTGTGGCTGATGCTACATGTAGTGAGGAGATGGAAGAGGATCCCATTGTGGTGACAAAAAAACGAAGAGCACCTGGTGCTAGTAATTTCAACATTACTGTGAAAAAGGTAGTGTTGGATAAAAAGTGTGGTTGAAGACGCCCCTAAACGTCTCTCAGGTGTCCACAAGCTGTATTGACACCAGGGAGAAGGAACCTGAATTAATTAATTCTCAAACATTATTGGGCAGCACCGAAAATTTGAGAGGCAAAGTAAATGGCGAGGCTAAAGATGAAGGTGAGCTCATTAGTGAGCCGCCACCTTCACTACCTTCTGAGACCGAGCAGAATGGAAATGTTTCAGTCCCAAGCACCTCTATCAGTGCAAGGTCTAAATCATGATACTGGTTAGCCAACTGAGCCAATGAACATCTCCCCACAGGAGTGTGAACCCGAGATTTCAGTTCCTGTTGAATTTCCCGGGTACCAGAGTAAAGGTGACTACAATAGAACATTCCAGCAAATCTTTGGACTTTGTTGGAATCAAAATGGGGACTGCGCAGCAGACTGATATATGTGACCCGTGCAGAGCTGTTTCTGATTTGTCAGAATCAGATGACGAAGTTGAGATGACCGAGTTGTCTTTATCTTGAGTATCAGTCACCCATAGCTCCTCAACTTAATTTCCATTCTAAATGAAACATATCGACAGCGAAATGTGATCGTAAAAGATAATTTTCCTGATTTTATTTCATTCGTCCAGGCTGCAAAAGACGTAATTAAGAAGCCGGATGAATTTAATTTCACAAAGTCGCAGTTTCATCGGTTTAGAAAGGTTGTTACAAAAGCTGGGAATGAGATTTCCCAACAACCGCTCAAGCCTTTTGATAATCCATGAAAACAAGACCAAAAGTTTAACAGCGGCGTAGCCGGGCTTGTAAAATATTATAAACACAAACACATATTAGCTTTTCAAGTCGTCACTAATGCTGTTTATCGTACTAAAATACGCCAATTGTGTCTGTCTGTCTGATGAATTTTTGACGCCAATACATTCTGTCGTTACTTATTCAATCTCAACCAAACTTGACAGGATGACGAAGGGTTACACAATGAAAGTTGTAGCGCGTTCATTCCCCCCCCCCCATCAAGGGGGGTTTTCCCCCCCCCCCCCCATCAAGGGGGGTTTCCCCCCCCCCCCCCATCAAGGGGGGTTTCCCCCCCCCCCACCCCCCCGAGAGAGTTTGCCCGCCATTGCCGTCAATGGGGTTGCACGTTGAGGTGTATATAAATGTTAAATTTGCTTTATCGTTGCGTATTTTCAAAGACGCTTTTAATAACAAAATTAATGATAATCGCATATTGTTAATGTTATTACAAAACAATATTAATAATAATAATGTCCCACTTCCCTAAGGCGTTTTTCCTGCAGTGATAACGTGTATAAATAGCTTATAGTTATAATGGCGTTTCCGTGGGAGCAACGGTTTCTACAGGAAGTAAAAATATTATAAACCACGAACACGTGTGCGTTGCTTTTTAAACAGTCGCTAATGCTCTTTATAACACTAAATGAAGAAATTTGGAGGAATCCCGACATCCTTGAAGCAAGGTTTACTTACAGAACCGAGCAAAAATCTACTGTACTCTATATAACCCACAAATGTTGGGTGAATAACATGGCCCTTTCTGCCGCTACCGTGGCATTTTTCGTAGCGAACTTTTGAAACTCGCTCCTGCTGTTTCATACGAAACTGAAAGGGAGAACCTCGGGTTGTGCTCCTTTACCAAGCAGCTAGCTAGAGCTTGCCAAGCCAGCCGTTCCTTAACGGTTTTTAATGGAGAGCTTGCTCAAATGCTTAAACCACTTGGCGATCTCTTCACAAGAAACTTGGTAAATGAACACACACCCAATGTTCTTGAGACCCGACCATAGATCGACTGTAATCTATGTACCCCAAAGAGGAATGACCCTTCCTGCCCCTCCCAGAGTCTGCGGGCGTACAAGTAACATTAAACAATGAAATTTGGAGGAATCTCGACATCCATGAGGTAAGTTTTTTACTTACAGAACTGAGCGAAGCTCTACTCTAATCTAGATTATACCCCACAAGGGTTGGAGGTGTGCTCATTTACCAAACAGCTAGCTAGCGCTTGCCAATCCAGCCGTTCCTTAATGGTTTTGAATGGAGTGCTTGCTCGAATGCTTAAAGCGCTTAGCGAGCACTCCACAAGAAACTTGGTAAATTAACATACCCCTGATGTTCCTGAGGCCCGATCCTAGATCTACATTAATCTACATACCCCAGAGAGGAATGGACCTTCCTGCCACTCCAGTAGTGAGCGGGTATACTTGTAAATTAAATTGTCGGTCGGTGCAGTCAGCCGTCGTAATGACATCATAGACGTAATGACGTAACGGACACAAAACTGATATATTTTAACGTCCAGTAAGTTTGCAGTCACTACGAAGGGATTAGTGTTATGATTAGATTTACTATAATATTAAAGTTATGTTATAATTATTTCGAAAATGATATGATACTATCAAAAAACCAAGGCGAATTCCTTACTTCCTCGGTTATTAATATTAGTGCCGAACAACGCTCATCACTGATCATGAACCATACACCGCTTCAATCCATAAACCTTCAATTCACGACATTGGGATTCAATTGGGATTAAAGTGTAATGGTTATATTTACTATATTATTAGTATTACTATTACAAAAACGATACTACTGAAACGATACACTGCTGTATTAAGAAACCTGGGCTTCATTTGTCTGAAGCGGTCCAAAGATGAGGCATAACGCCCAAGACCGATACGTACCGTATTGTTGGAAGAGACAACGCCGATGCGTTTCGATATTTAATGGTCATTTTAACAATCGGGTGGTTTGTGTTTCACACAGAATGAAAAACGTAAAGGTAGAGCATGGCGATTGTGATATACGACAGGTTCGACAATATGTTCGGCATATAAATCAAAATGGCAGTGTGTGAAGAGTCAGAAGCCGCACCGCCATAATGACATCAGACGTAATCACATCACCCTGTCATGTGACCAGATTATCAGCTCTGATTGGTATGTTTGAGGGTACATACATACATACATACAGGCATACATACGGACGGACAAACACCGTTTTAGACGGCTCTGCCCGATGAGCTACACCATAAAAATAAAAAAATAAAAAATCACCTTTGGAACCTGAAATATGAATGGTGGAGGTGCAAGCCACAACCGCCAGGTTCAGGTGAAGAGTTTATTTGAACGCAAGAAAATTGATGTACTTTAACTCCAGGAAACCCATATAATTCAAAATGTGGAGTATGACTGGTGTTGCCTCTTTAAGGGACAGTGTTTTTTTAGTAACTTTTCTTCTGCTGGTGTTGCCTTTTTACTCAGACCAGGCCTAATACCCGAGTCATGCCTCTTCCAGGAGGTAATTAAGGCCAGGTTATTTCACTGGAACTGGTCATAAATAATTTTCGTTTTACACTATTCAATGTTCACGCACCAAGTGAGTGTGGAACGAAGAGCTTTCTTTTCATCTTTGATCTGCCACATGCAGTTGATAGATCTCAATAATCGTATTTGCATGGGGGTTGGGGGAGGGGGGGACTTTAATTGTACCTTTGAATCCAATAATGACCGAAATACAACAGAACCTCATCCCGAATGTAATACTGATTTGTTTAATCACTTTTCAGCAGTGGGTGTGCTAGATGCATGGAGGCTACATTACCCCAACAAATCTCAGTATACTTGGGGACGATGTGCCTGTGGTAGAATGTCCTTCGCTAGACTTGACCGTTGGTACATAAACTCACATTTCAGAAATGCGGTTTTCTCCAAGTCATTTTCCATCGATATTTTCTGATCACTTAGCTACCATGGGCCTCTTTTTCCCTCAACCCTTACGCAAAAGTGCATACTGGAAATTCAACACCAGTCTTCTTGAATATGTTTTGTTTAAAGCCGCCTTCCATGCTTTTTGGGCCATCCAACTTTCAAGAAAGCCCTCTTTCTCTTCTTTAGCATTATGGTGGGATAACACAAAAGCTCAGATTAGAGTGTTTTGTCAGCATTTTGTTTCCAATGCAACTGATGTGAAAAATATAACAATGGCTTGTTTAGAAGCTGATATTATACGGTTAGAGTGTAAACTGGCTAAAGATGATAATAATATAAGAGACCACAGGTTATTGGTTGAAAAGAAGGCTCAATTGAGAGAGCTGATTCAGGAGAAAGCAGCAGGGCTGTTACTCAGATTAAGGATAAACAATATAAAGGTATTAGATACCCCGAGTAAATCTTCCTTTCAAATGGATTTTGTAAACAAGTCACCCAAAAACTTTCTCTGTACTAGACTTTAGGGGAAACATGGTCGCCGACCCTGGAGATGTAAGGTTGTGCATTCGAGAGTTTTTTTCATAAGTTTATGCAAAACAAAATGTTTGAGAGCAAACCATGGAATTTTAACTTCTCACCTTTCACCCCTAACTGAGCCTCAGCGCCTGGGCCTGAATTCACCAATTATGTTGCCCGAGCTAACACAGGCCCTAGCTGAAATGGACTCAGGGTAAAGTCCTGAGGGATTGATGGCCTACCGGCAGAATTTTTCTTGGCTTATTGGGACCTTTTGGGCCCTGAATTATTGAAGAGCCTAGAATCATCCTTGGTGCATGGATAACTACCACTAAGCTTTAGAAGAGCGGTGGTGTCGCTGATTCCAAAGACTGGAGATTTACGACAGATAAAGAATTGGCGGCCGGTCTCGCTATTATGTACGGGCTACAAAAGTCAAAAGTGTTGGCCAGTTGGTTGAAGACTGTAATCGGTGATCTAGTCCAACCTGATCAGAATTACTGCATCCCGAACAGATCTATTTATGATATTTTTTTGATCAGGGGTTTAATGGAGTGCGATTGCTTGGAAAAAGATTTTGTGATAATATTCCTTGATTTGGAAAGGGCTTTTGATAGTGTTGATCATGTTTTTTTTGCATCGTGTGCTGGAAGCATGTGGTTTGGTGCCAACTTTAGGGCCTATGGGACTTTGTTGCACAACAATATATTTAGTTTATTTAAAATCAATAACGAACTCAATTCTCCGGTCCAGGTTCAAAGAGGGGTGAGACAAGGATGCCCGGTTTCTGGGTTATTATTCTCCTTGGTAATGGAATCGCTTCTAATTTTATTTCGGAAAAATATTTCAGGAGTGACTGTATCCCCTGGGAGTCCTTCAGTAGTTGTATCAGCTTATGCAGATGATGTCTGTGTGGTTGTCAAGAATGAGAATGATATCCCTGCACTTGTTGAATGTTTAAATCTTTTTTGCCTCGCTTATTCTTTGAAGTGTACCTGGGACAAGAGTAAAGCCTTATGGATTCCCTGTCTCAAGAACAATCCACCTGGAACAGTGCTGGTACCACCTGTGCACTTACCAAAAAAGTTAAAATGGGTGGAAGATGGAGTCAAATACCTTGGGGTTTTCCTGGGATCTCCACATTATGTCCTCAAAAATTGGGACGGGATTGTTGAACACGTTAAAAAAAAAAGATTGTGACTGTGTAATCGAGCTCTGCCCAACCTTTCCTACAAAGGCAGGGTTCTAGTGGTTAATAATTTAGTGGCTTTTTCTGCCTTCAGCCACCAGAGGCACTACTAAAGGAAGTGTAGAGGCTACTGGTGGATTTTTTTTTTAAGTGGTCACCATTGGTTACTACCAAGTGTTATATGTCACCCCTTGTTTGAAGGTGGCCAGGGACTTGGACATAAAAAGTCGTGTCATGGCTTTTCGGCTGTGTACCATGCAGCAGTTGATGTTTAAAGAACGACTGCAAGGCCGACTTCTGGCCTATCACGTTGCGAAAAGCAAGCGGGCTCGGATACGGCCTTGAGCTTTTCTTAATCCAACTCCAACATGTTGACACATCTCATCTACTATCATTCTATCAGAGCCTTCTGAACGCCTGGCAAAGCCTTTCGATTAGTCGCCAGCAGGAAACCTATGCTACAAACATGTTTGTGGAAGAACCCCTTTTTTTACAACCTGCTTTTTCCTGCAATTCCAAGAAGCCAAGACTTTTATCAACACTTTATTACAGCAGGCATAATCAAAGTGTTGCACCTCCGCCATGATTCTGGTTGGGGGTGGAAAGCGGTGCAGGCGATAGCTGATATGACTGGAATATGGTCAAATAGAATAATAGGAAGAGTCTGAAACGAAATAGTTTTAAAAAGCTTTCAACTTCGACGAAGATGGACCCAAGAAGTTTTGGTGACATCCAATGACTAGCGATTTCCTGGTTTATTTGTACAGCTCAGTCACAGAGACTTACCCCCAATTAGTGAAGGACAAAACATTTTTCAGAAAAGTAGTAGTAAAGAAACCTGTATCGATTATGTACTACAGTTCTGCTTGGGACCTCAACATTAAATGGAGTGGCCAGGTGGAAAGGGCTAATGCTGGAAGGACTCCCATCTGAGCCTGCATGGGAATCAATGTACAGTAAGCTGGTAAGCAAAAGGACAGGTGACCTCCAGTGGCGCTTGATACACTGGATCAACATGCATTTTACAACAACATGCATTTTAAAGGCCATTTTCCCTACTAGAGCGGGGGTTAGCCTTGCGGTCCCCATGACAATCTTCTCCATTTTGCCCTATTTTCTGCATCTCTCCTTGTTAACCCCCTTGTCCACATTTCTTCTTCCACCATCTTTAGCCAAGTCTTTCTTGGTCTTCCCCGTCCTCTACTTCCTTCTACATTCATTTCCATCACTCTTCTCAACCATTCACTTTCATCCTTCCTCAACACATGACCAAACCATCTCAACCTGTTCCTCTTCACAGCATCAATCACAGGCTCTATTCCCATCATCTTTCACAATTCATCATTTGTCTTCCTCTCTCTCAACGATACTCCGCACATCCGTCGAACCATTCGCATTTCCACCCTTTCCAACCTTCGTTGCTGCTCTACGTTCATTACCCATGTCTCGCTCCCATAAATCATAACATTTCTCACACATGCAGCATACACCTTTCCCTTCAGCTTCAACGACACTCCCCTCATCATCACCACGCCACTCAGTTCCCGAAACTTCTTCCATGCACATCTCACTCAAGCAACCGTTGCCGAGTCTGATCCACCTTCTCCATTCAGCATGTCTCCAAGGTAGCAAAATGTTTTCACACCTTCCAGCTTCACGCCGTCTCCAAGATCCAACTCAACATTTCCTCCATCTGCAGCTCCCTCTGTGCACACTTTACACTTGAATGTAGCTGCCACACTGGTTAATGACCCTCTCAAACCACTACATTTTTGATGAACCCACTCAGCGCACATTGTACATTGAATGGAGTTCACTCCGACACCCTTCCTACACACAGCACAGGGCCACTTCCCAGTTCTTTCCACCTCACCACATGCTTTACCACTTGCCATCACCTTCGTCTTTCCGATATTCACCTTCAGACCTTTTGTCTCCATACATTCCTTCCACTTGTTCATCTTTTCCTTCAGTCCATCCATACTTTCCGCAATCAACACCAGATCATCTGCATACAACTCCCACGGTAAACCCTCCTTTACGTTCTGAGCCAGCACCTCCATCACACCTACAAATAGTAGTGGATTTAGTACCGACCCCTGATGCACTCCCACCTTCACCTCAAACTCACCACTGTTCCCGTCCTTCGTCCTTAGAGCTGGGCGCGCTCTTTTGTACATTGCCATCACTACTCTGATCAACCATTCCTCCACTCCTAACTTCCTCAATGCCCATGTCAATACTTTGCGTGGAACCCTATCGAATGCTTTCTCCAGATCAACAAACCCAAGAAACAACTTCTTCCTCTTCTCCATGTACTTCTCCTGCAACTGCCTCACAATGAAAAGCGCATCTGTCGTTCCTCTTCCTGGCATAAATCCAAACTGCATTTCGTCGATCTTTACTTTCTTCCTTATCCTCCTCTCCAACACCCTTTCCAATAACTTCATTCCATGCTCCAATAACTTTATTGCTCGGTACGAACCACACTCCAGAGGGTCACCTTTCCCCTTGTATAGAGGGACGAGGGTACTCAGTTCCCAATCCACTGGAATGCGGCCTTCTTTCACCACCAGATTACAGATCTCTGTCATTCACTTCATACCCCAACTTCCTGCTGCCTTCAACATATCTCCCACAACTCCCGTCGGCCCTCCCGCTTTTCTACCCTTCATTGCTTTTATCGCTTCCGCAACTTCCTTCTCAGTTATCTTCTCTGCCGGTCCTAAAACTGGGTTACTCTCTATGTTGCCATCCCATTCATTCTCTGTATTCAACAGCATTTCCATATATCTTTTCCATCTTCCTTTAATTCCATCTGGGTCGACAACGATTTGGCCCACTTCATCCTTCAAGCAACTCACCCCCATCACATCACACCTCTCTTTCGCTATCTGCTTTGCAATCCTGAATACTGCTTTCTGACCCTCTTCCGAATCCAAGCGTTCTCCGAACATTTTCCTACATGCCTCCTGCGCCTTTGCTACCTCTTTCTTTGCAGCCTTCCTGGCTGCCTTATAACTTTCATGCTCTGCTGTTTCTGCTCCCGTACCCTTCGCCTTCTGCCACTCCTTGAACTTCTTCCTCTTCTCGTCAATCCTCTTTCCAACTTCATCATCCCACCACCATGTTTCCGAGTGCCTCGGTGGTCCTTTTGTCCATCCACATACCTCACCAACGGCTCCCAACAGACTAGCTTTCATTGACATCCAACCACTTTCAAGCTCAACCACGTCATCCTCGACCCTACTCAGCCTCTCTTTTAATGCCTCCCTTACCTTACCTTACCTTACCTTACCTTACTCAGCCTTACCTCTTTCAACCTCTACACCTTCATTCTCGGTTTGTACTTCACCCGCCGAGCTCTCCTCGCACCTTTCACCCTTATGTCGCAGACAACCAAGTGGTGCTGTGAAACAGCCTCCTCCCCCGGGATCACCTTTGTGTCGCGGAGGTGCCCCCTATCTCGCCTACGCACCATCAGGTAGTCAACGGTTGTCGTCGACCCACCTGGCATGTATGTAACAAGCTTATTATCCTCTTTCTGGAACTGAGTATTACAAATCAACAAATCAGCTTCATCAGCAAACTCCAAAATCCTTTCACCTTCTCCATTTCTCACACCATATCCGTAACCCCCATGGACTCCGTCAAAACCATCCATACTCCTTCCCACATGTCCATTTAGGTCTCCTCCTACCACAACAACTTCCTCATCTTTCACGTTTTCCACCAGCTTCTCTATCGCACACCAGAACTTGTCCTTCTCTTCATCGCTTCGACCAACCTGCGGAGCATATCCCGAGATGACGTTCACCAAGAGCTTTCCAATCATCATTTTCACCATCATCAACCTATCACTCACTCTAGTCACACTCACCACACTGTCTACAAACTCCTCATAAAACAGGACACCAACACCATTCACGCCCTCCAGGCACCCTTGCCACATAAACTTGTATTTATGTCCCTGCCTACCCTTCACCATTCTCACACCACTTCCCTTCCATCTCGTCTCTTGCACACAACATATGTCCACTCTTCTTCTGACCAATACTTCCACCACTTCTCCTGATCTCCCTGTCATTGTCCCTACATTCCATGTCCCAAACCTCAGAAACCGATCTCCACTTCAGGCTGTACCCTGCCCATATGTAGTTGTAATTGTCATGGTTCTCTTTTTGAGGCAATGTTTTTATGGCCGGATGCCCTTCCTGACGCCAACCCTCTTAGTCGTCTCTTACGACACGCAGGGATACGGTGTACCTATTCATCCCGTCTAATAAACTAGTGAATCATTTCACGCCCACATCTACGTGTTGCCCGTTCTTAGTTTGCGCAGAGGATGTATTCCATGCTTACGTTGATTGTGCAAGGAATGTGCCTTTATTTAATTGGCTTAACTACATATCTGGAAAATGAATATCACTTTCTCTCTGCGATCATTTATTTTTGGTTTCAACAATATGAAAGAACATGTACAATGTACATATGTTGTTTCTGTTTTTAGTAGCCTTGGCGAAAATGGCAATTTATTTATCGAGGAAAGAAAAACTGAAGGGAAAGCCGATTGGGCAATGTAATGTCAAGTTCTTTTTCTATGCCTTGATATCTGCAGGACTCTAACTTGAATTTTGTTTTTCTGAAAGAAAGAAAAGGATTGATGAGTTTTTGAACATTTGGTGTTTTGATGGGATCTGCATTGTGCATGAGAATGAATTAATGATATATTTGTAGGTTCGTTTGGAATGCATTAGTGTGGGGTCAGTTTTTTGTGTTTTTCTTTTTATTTCATTGAACAGTTTTAAATTCCTTTCTTTCCTGTTATTTTCTATTTTTATTTTCTGTGTTTTTTCGATTATTCTGCTTGTATTGAATAGTATTTTCACTGACTGGCAACCATGTATTTATATATTTTTGCAATAAAAAGTAACAAAAAAACAAACAAACAAAAAAAAAGGCTCAGTCTCTCTCGCTTTCTCTTTCTCTCTCAGCAGTGGGGTCCGCCAGGGTGTCCTACCATTGAACCCCCTTTCAACGAGTTGGCGACGGATCGTGCAAGTTGGAACTGTCGTACCTTGTGTCTGAAGGTCAGCTTAAATCTGTTTGGCAGTTGATCGAGGTGCTTTCTCAACCATTCGAACAATCCTTCACTGCAATCTTCGATCAAGTTTTCTCTTGCGGCCACGTCCAGGGAGGTTGGCTACAGTGCCATGGGCCTTAAACTTCCTGATAACATTGCGTACGGTGGACACAGGAACATCAAGGTCTCTGGAGATGGACTTGTAGCCTTGAGATTGTCCATGCTTGGCTACAATCTTATGTCTGGCCTCCTCAGACAATTCTCTGGTTTTCTTTCTTTTCTCCATGCTCAGTGCAGTACACAGTGACACAAAACAGCAGAATGACTCCTTTTCTCTATTCAAACTGGTTGAATGAGTGCTTTTTATATTGCAGGCACCTGCAACTCACCACAGGTGAGTTCATTTCCAAAGTAAAGGAGAATCACCTGCTTGAAATCTAATTATTTCCAACAACTTCTAAAAGGTGCCAATATTGTCCAGGCCATTTTAGGATTTCTGTGTGGAATAAGCTAAGATTTAGTAATTTTTTCAGCTTTTTTGTTTTGTTCTACTGCAAACCAAAGCAATACATATGTGGATAACAAAATGTTTTTTAATTTCAACAATTTTCTTGAAAAAATGGTGTATTATTTGAAAAAAGTGCAAGGGTGCCAATATTTTTGGCCAGTAAAGGTGTTGGTGTTTTGTTTCAAACACCTTTCCATTCAGTCTTTTCGATTTAAAAACCTAGATTTTTACATCAACTATTTTGGTGCATAACTGATGAAGCCTCAAGACAAACAGTGCTTTCCAATTGAAGGGCTTCGATGAATGTGGAAATTTTATATAGTGGCCGAAAGTAATACGATTATCCGTCCCAATGCCATATACGCAAAATAAATTATTGTAATCCCAAACATACCACTTATCGGCCCAAACCAAAAACTCTGGGTCATGAGAGAGCGGCATTTTACAGAAGGCAGAAACCAAGACTGTGTATCAAAAATGCCCGATCAATAGGACTTGTAATGTTACCTGTGATGGTATGAGGGTAATAGTTCCATGCCTTCTCAGTGACATAGAAAATGCGAGGAACCACTGCTTGTGCCCACCCTGGCAATTTGCTGGAGAACAGAGTGTACCACAACAAAAAAAATATACACACAAAAAGCATCATAACATCTTAATTGTGCAGAGACAAAAATACAGTGAACAATCTTCATCCCAAACATCAGAAACATTGCAAACAGCTCAGCAGGAATAAACTTGCTTTAATATTTCTGTTTCAACATCTTAAGCAAATAGTCTTTGCTTCACCCATTCAGACCAATGGCAGATGCTTACCTCGACAGGTGAATGCGTTTTTCCGTGTACTGGCCTTGCCCATAGATGGGATCTTCATACGGTTCGTTGGACACTACCTCTACGCCTTCTCCCTTCTCACTCTGCTCATGGCTGTGCTTGCTTATCATATACAGCTGTCCAACCTGGTACTGTGTGAGAGAACAAAAGACAAGGCCAACCGAAGGGTATTAATCTCGATAAATAAAGGCAAAGCCAGAGTAAAAGCAACTAGAACAATGCAAAGTGAACATAGAGATGAATGACAAAAAAAAAAAAAAAAAAAAATTTGGTCTTTCGTCTGCTGCCAAATTTATTGTGCAATGATCCAGATTAGCTCATTATGCCTGCAGTTTATAAAAGCTATATCACACAATAGGGTGTGTTAAAACTGCAGACATATTGGACGAATCTGAATTAATTGACCCAAATCGGAGTGGTTTCGGCCTCCACCATAGCTATTCCCTGTGGGGATGTCTATCCATCCCCATTCAGCATCCTACTTAGTGGCTTCAAGTCTGTAGAACCCAGCAATATCTTTTTAATAATGTTAAAATTGTGTGTGTATGTATGTATATATGTATATATACATATATATATATATATATTTTATATGTATGTATATATACATATATATCCTTCCGGACGGCGTTGAATAGGGTGGTAGGCCGAATCCCTATTACCTAAGTACCAACGCCGGCCAGGAAGCAAGGAAATAAACCCCGCCCGAATCACAGTTATAAGTGGAAACGCCGAGCGATAGTGAACCGTGATCCGAGCCGTTAACAAGAACTAAACCCGATCTAAGCGGTTCCGAATCGTGCCACGCTTACCCAATGGAGGAAATGACTGATACGGTCGATATAGGAAAGACACAAGGAAGAACAGATTTATTTACAATTTGTACAGGAAGGAGAAGAACACACAGTGCAGCTTAATACAGTCTTAACTTATCCCAGGACACGGGCCCGTTTCACTCTCAGACACACTCGCACGGGGATGTAGATGGTCGGGTTGATGGTCCAGGTATGAGGGCGTCCAGGCAGTTCACTCTGGCCCCCGACTCGTACCGCGAAGCAGATGGTCAGGGCGGCAGAAGCTCCCCGCGGGTCGTCGACGCGGAGCGGACAATTACAAGGTTAAATGCGGGGCGAAAGGTAGGCTGGCTGGCGGTTACTTCGCGGCTCAGCCGCGTACGTAATAAATGAACCGGGCTTTATATTCGCTCCCAATACAGTTCGCTGCAAAGCGCCTCTCCCACAGGAGTCCTTTATCATGCGCAAGCTCCCTCTGCAAGTCCTTCTGCACGATGCGCTTTCCTCACGAGTCCTCTTTACAATGCGCTTTCCTCACGAGTCCTTTATCACGAGACTCCTTCTACGACGAGTGCAGTTGCATCAGTCCTTTTCGAGGGCTTCGTACATGCGCTTATATAGCGCCGCCCAGCGAACCCTCTGGAACTTGCCAGCCGCGCCCTTCACGCCATGTCACCCGAGCCCTGGTTGGTTGTTGGCTCTCACCGTCACCGCCTTCTGACGTGCTGCTTGATGCGGCCACACCTCTTCCTCGCGCTCCTCCCCCTTTCCAGGCCTACCTCGTGGCCAACCGACTAGTTTGAGCGAGAACCCAAAAGCAGCGAACGCAGCTAGCAAACAAGGTGGATTAGCCGAATCAGGGCGCGGATGCTGCCCAACGAGGTCGATTTGGAGGGTGGCCGCAAAATGAACGGGACCTAAGCTTATTTCTTTTACACAAGGCAGGTATCACTAATGGAAATGGCCTTATCCTCACACATACTATGACATAACTAATGTTCTAAGGTGGCCTACGTGTTGTGTGTGGACTAACTATGGGGGCGAACCTTTAACCTTTAATGATGTGATATTTACACTCAGAACCGTAACAATATATATATATATATATATATATATATATATATATATATATATATATATATATATATATATATATATATATATATATATATATATATATATATATATATATATATATATATAATTAGGGTGATAATTAGGTAACATTTTGTTACCTTGGAGACATGCTGAATGGAGAAGGTGGATCAGACTCGGCAACGGTTGCTCGAGTGAGATGTGCATGGAAGAAGTTTCGGGAACTGAGTGGCGTGCTGACGAGGAGGTGAGTGTCATTGAAGCTGAAGGGAAAGGTGTATGCTGCATGTGTGAGAAGTGTTATGATTTATGGGAATGAGACATGGGTAATGAACGTAGAGCAGCAACGAAGGCTGGAAAGGGTGGAAATGCGGATGGTTCGGTGGATGTGTGGAGTATCGTTGAGAGAGAGGAAGACAAATGATGAATTGCGAAAGATGATGGGAATAGAGCCTGTGATGGATGCTGTGAAGAGAAACAGGTTGAGATGGTTTGGTCATGTGTTGAGGAAGGATGAAAGTGACTGGTTGAAAAGAGTGATGGAAATGAATGTAGAAGGAAGTAGAGGACGGGGAAGACCGAGAAAGACTTGGCTAAAGATGGTCGAAGAAGAAATGCGGGCAAGGGGGTAAGGAGAGATGCAGAAAATAGGGCAAAATGGAGAACATTGTCATGGGGACCGCAAGGCTAACCCCCGCTCTTGCAGGGAAAATGACCTTAAAATGCCTGTTGTTGTTGTGTTGTATATAATTAGGGTGATCCAAAAATTTGAAGATTGGATTTTCATTTCTCCACAAGCCTGCCCCTATTCCTATTGAAGAAAGTAGTTTGTGGTGAAAATTTGAGCTTGATGGGACAATATGTAGAGGTTGCTCAAAATGTTGACAAATTTTAATGAATAATAAGATACAGAATTTTTAGCATCACACATCAATTCATAGATAATTATCTATTTTCAATTACTCAAATTATTTATTATTGTTGGCTTGCACTTGTCTTCAATGGTATGACCAAGAGATTGTGCAAAAGCTCTGGCCACAAACATAGCACGCCGATTTGAGAGATTTACTCTGTCCAGAGTTGCAACTATTGCTGGAGTGATCACCTTGATGGGAGCTTTTTTCGCCTGTTTGGCAGAAGATGGACTTTGGAGTTTGAATTCATTGTCCCCTGAATCGGAGCTTTCAATCTCAGACTCATCAACCACAGCCGATGTTGATGGAACAGATTGCATTGCTGTTGGAGTCTCAGCAGCATGTTTCTTCTTTCTTTTATCTTCATTCTCAAGCCTGATACGCTTTCTGTTCTCCTTCACTGCCAGTGTTGTCCACAGATCCCATACGTGAACCTGAGGGATCCTCACGCTGCATGATAAGGAATGCTTTGTCTTCTTCATTCGTCATTTTCTCAAGCACATCATTTGGTGAGATATCGAAGAGGGATTGAAGATCATCTTTGAACATCTGCTCCTTCACTCTATAGTTTTTTAATGTCTTGGTTCTATTTTTCTTTACCAGTTTGTAGGCATTATACAACTTCAAAAGTTGGCGCTCACAGGAATCTACTCTGTACTGGAATTCGTGCTTTCTCTCAGTTTGCACACACAGCTTGTACACTAAGTTTGGCACTTTCACGAACTGTATGGTGTTCTTGTATGTGATGGTACACCATTTTCTGCAATGTGTCTCCTTTGGTTGGTAGTCCCCCACATATTATTTCCTTTTCAGACTTGCCCAGCAACCAAACTGTGGAAGAGCTGCAAGTTTCTGCCATCTGAAAAAAACAGGATAAATTAAAAATGTTATTTTTTGAGCAACCTCTAAATAAGTTCCAATTGACCTCATATTTGGTTCATATGATCTTTATAAACATAGGAACAAGTGGAGCATGGATTTTTAATAGTATTAAATATTACATATTGTTGCGGATCCGGGGGTCGGTGCTCCCCTTACCAAGGGGGGGGGGGGGGGTTAGTCCCCTTGTCTTTTAAGCTGGCCGTTCCCCCAGTCCTGTGGAAGTTACAACGCTCCTCCGCGCTCGAGATTGGTCAGGGTGATTGGTCAGGATGGATTCCCAAATACCTGCGTGCCAATCCCTCCGCGAAGCAGGGAAATAACTCTCGCTCGAACCACGGACAGGTGGAAATTGCCGAGCGGTTTAGCAATCCGCGATTCGAGCCGTTAGCAAAAAAACTAACCCGATTCTGAGCGGTTCTAATCGTGCCACGTATACTCAATTGAGAAATCACTAAAACGATCGGATGGAGAGGAAAGCAAAAGGTAGGAAGAACAGAGATTTATTAATTACGTACAAAAACCCAAAGAGGAAGCTAAAGAAGGGCATGTACAAGGGAAGAAGAAGAAGCAGACACAGGGCAACCTTATACAGTCTTAATTAACATGCCCAGGACAACACAAACAGACTTACACGAAAGGGGAATAGCAGGAAGGGAGGTCCAAGCAGATGGGCCAGCGTGGGCTCCGGCCCCGGTTCACGCTCCACTCTGGTCCAAGCTCCACCTCGGTTCAGGCTCCGGTTCCGCGGCGAAACCCGGCAGGCAGCGCGGTTGGTATTGTCGGCACGAGCGGACCTTACATGTGGGGGGTTCATATATCGGGGAGGAATTGCGTCCGTGAATCGGAGGAATCGTGACGCGTGGCTCGTGACTCTCCAAAAGCGTCTCTCGTCGTGGATCTCGTTCTCTCCAATGGTGCCACTCTCCCTGGCAGACTCTCAGACTGCGACTCCGACTCTCTCCGGCCGACAGACTCTCTAAGTAGTCCCACGCGAGCACTTATATTACGCGCTCGCGTATCAAGCCGCGTGCTTTTAGGACACACCAACTGGTGAGCTCGCCTCGGCCCTGGTTGGTCGCGAGGGCTCACCGACTCCGCCCTTAACAGGGCTACGCCTCGCTCCGATAACTCCTCCCCCTTTTTCTCCGCTCTGACGGCATGGTTAATGGCGTTTGGAGCGAGTGCTGACGCGGCTGCGACTGGCAGAGGCGCGTAATACAATTTGGAGAGGGGCCAAGCCGCAAAATGAACAGGATTGAAAAGGGGCCTATGTTATTTGATTAATGCAACGCAGAGTCAAACTATTGAAAACAGAGCCTTACCTGAAACACATACTAATGAAATAACTGAAAGGTTCCTATGGTGTCCTACGTGTTGCAATATGGACTAACTAGGGTGCGACCTTTAACCTTTGGAAAATAGGAATATTTACAGGGAATTATTTACAAGGGATTATTATTTACAAGTGACGGTTCTGAAAAACGTAACAATATATATATATATATATATATATATATATATATATATATATATATATATATATATATATATATACAGTCACGTGAAAAAGTAAGTACACCCCATGTAAAGTTTTGACTTTTTCAACATATTTCAACATACAGCTATTTGATCTTCATTTCAACAATATTGATAGATAAAGGTGATATAATATAACAAATATCATGAAACATTTACATTTTGTAGTCCATTGTATAATTTAAATAAACATAAATGCAAATTTCGCATGTGGAAAAAGCAAGTACACCCTTGGCTCTAATAGGTGGTATTGCCCCCTTTGGGAGAAACAACCTCAAGTAGGCGTTTCTTATAACTGTCTACCAGTCTCTGACATCGACTGGGAGAAATTTTTTCCCACTCCTCCATGCAGAATTCTTTCAGCTGTGCGATGTTTGAGGGGTTTCTTGCATGCACAGCTCGTTTCAAATCCCCCCACAACATCTCTATGGGATTTAGATCCGAGCTTTGACTTGGCCATTCCAGAACCCTCCATTTCTTTCTTTTCAGCCATTCCTTGGTGGATGTACTGGTATGTTTAGGGTCAATGTCATGTTGCAAGGTCCACCTTCGGTTGAGCTTCAACTTTCCGACAGATGGCTTCACATTATCCTCAAGCACCCTCTGGTACAATGAAGAATTCATAGTGGATTCCTCGATGGTGAGCTGCCCAGGCCCTGATGCAGCAAAGCTGCCCCAAACCATAATATTTCCACCACCATGCTTTACAGTTGGTATCAGGTTCTTGTGGTCAAATGCTGTCTTTGGTTTTCGCCAAACATGTCTTCTGGTACTGTGGCCAAATAGCTCTACCTTTGTCTCATCTGTCCAGAGCACATTGTTCCAGAAGTGCTGGTCTTTGCCTCGGTGTTCATTGGGAAACTTTAGTCTTGCCCTGATGTTCTTTCTGGACAGCAAAGGCTTCCTCCTGGCACACCTCCCATGTAGATCAAATTTGCACAGCCTCTTTCTAGTGGTAGACTCGTGCACTTTGACATCAACAGTTGCAAGAACTACCTGTAGGTCCCGTGATGACATTATGGGGTTCTTAGAGACTTCTTTCAGCATCTTGCGGTCTGTCCTCGGGCTGAACTTGCTGGTGTGGCCTGGCCTGAACAAGTTGGCAGTTGTTTGGAATTTTCTGCACTTGTGAATGATCTTCCGGACAGTCGAATGATTGATTTCAAATTGTTTGGTAGATCTTTTTAAATCCCTTCCCAGACTCGTAGGCATCTATAACCTTCTTTCTGAAGGCCTGAGAGAGCTCTTTTGATCTAGGCATGGTGATGCCACACACTTCAACAACAAAGAGCAAACCAAACTAAATGTCTGAGGTTTAAATAAGAGAGGTTCCTCCAAGATCCTCTCCAACGATGTTCTAATCATTTGCACCTGAGCTGGTTCACCTGATTCTAATTTTAGGTATTTGAAGTAGTGATAAATGTAGGGGTGTACTTACTTTTTCCACATGCGAAATTTGCATTTATGTTTAAATCCCCTGGATTAATCCCCTGGATGCAGCCGGGAGCAAAGCAATCCAAATATATGTGCAGTTCTCCAGCTTTCAATGAGCGCAAGTAATGACGTCACTGCCATGTACATACGCTCTGCCTGTCAAGCTCTCAAGAGAACCCTCTGACAGAGCAGAATTTTGATCTTAGTTCAGATACTGTCATAAGTGTATGTAAAACTCAGTTACCGACCTGGTTTCGCCCTTTTGGGGCTCATCAGGGCAACGTAGTGAGTACTGCATACACTTATGACTGAAAACCTTTCGGTTATATACCAGTAAAGCTGGAGAACTGCACATATATTTGGATTGCTTTGCTCCCGGCTGCATCCAGGGGATTCCATATAATGAGTGGATACCAGAGGTAATGTGCCATGTGGCAGATGGCACTTATCGCTCCCATTAAGATACAGCATAGCTGGATGGGATACCTTAATGGCGGGTCACCACTGATGGTATGAAATCGCATAGTGACTGGTATATAACCGAAAGGTTTTCAGAGTCATAAGTGTATGCAGTACTCACTGCGTTGCCCTGATGAGCCCCAAAAGGGCGAAACCAGGTCGGTAACTGTGAGTTTTACATTCACTTATGACAGTATCTGAACTAAGATCAAAATTCTGCTCTGTCAGAGGGTTCTCTTGAGAGCTTGACAGGCAGAGCGTATGTACATGGCAGTGACGTCATTACTTGCGCTCATTGAAAGCTGGAGAACTGCACATATATTTGGATATATATATATATATATATATATATATATATATATATATATATATATATATAGTTATATATATATATATATATGTTAATATATATATATATGTATGTATGGCCACGTCAGACTGCCAGATGGTGAAACGTGATTCACCACTCCAGAGAACACGTTTCCACTGTTCCAGAGTCCAATGGCGGCGAGCTTTACACCACTCCAGCCAATTCTTGGCATTGCGCATGGTGATCTCAGGCTTGGGTGCGGCTGCTCTGCCAAGGAAACCTATTTCATGAAGATTCCAATGAACAGTTGTTGTGCTGACGTTGCTTCCAGAGGAGTTTGGAACTTGGTAGTGAGTGTTGCAACCGAGGACAGAAGATTTTTACGTGGTATGCGCTTCAGCACTCTGCGGTCCCGTTCTGTGAGCTTGTGTGGCCTACCACATCGCGGCTGAGCTGTTGTTGCTCCTAGACGTTTCCACTTCACAATAACAGCATTTACAGTTGACTGGGGCAGAAATGACTAGCTCTAGCAGGGCAGACATTTGATGAACTGACTTGTTGGAAAGCTGGCATCTTGTGACGGTGCAACATTGAAAGTCATTGAGCTCTTCAGTACAATCCCCATTCTACTGCCAATGTTTGTCTATGGAGATTGCATGGCTGTGTGCTCGATTATATATATACCTGTCAGCAATGGGTGTGGCTGAAACAGCCGAATCCACAAATTAGAAGGGGTGTCCGCATACCTTTGGTCATGTAGTGTATATATACACAAAGAATTAAGTTAAGCACCCCCCCCGTTTTTTTACAACCTCGCACATTACAAGTTTGTTGTCGTCAAAACAGTGTAATATACCCATGATATTGCTATATTTTCTGGAGAAGTGATATTATGGTCACATAAAAACATAACAATCATGCCGTTTTCAATATTTTATTCTGAATAATTTAAGGTGAAATTTTTTGGGAATTTTAGGCATATTTTCACCTCAATTTAAGTATGGAGCTATAGGTCCATCACGGACAGTGTGGATGACGTTTATGTTTTCTAACGTACAGTCATTGTTCTGAGAAGACCTCTAGCGATCTTTGCGTCAATAACGTGTGTAGGACCCACGTGATCGGATCACTGACTCAACCCTACGTCTCATAGACCCTGTAAGCCGTCGTATGCGTTGCTGTGGCAGGTTGTTCCATTCCCGATGTAATGCACGTTCCAATTCATCCAGATTGGCTATAGGAGGGACCATCTTCGCAATTTGTTGTCCCAACATGTCCCAAACGTGCTCGAGGGGGTTCAACCTGCCACAGCAACGCATACGACGGCTTACAGGGTCTATGAGACGTAGGGTTGAGTCAGTGATCCGATCACGTGGGTCCTACACACGTTATTGACGCAAAGATCGCTAGAGGTCTTCTCAGAACAATGACTGTACGTTAGAAAACAAACGTCATCCACACTGTCCGTGATGGACCTATAGCTCCATACTTAAATTGAGGTGAAAATATGCCTAAAATTCCCAAAAAATTTCACCTTAAATTATTCAGAATAAAATATTGAAAACGGCATGATTGTTATGTTTTTATGTGACCATAATATCACTTCTCCAGAAAATATAGCAATATCATGGGTATATTACACTGTTTTGACGACAACAAACTTGTAATGTGCGAGGTTGTACAAAAACGGGGGGGGGTGCTTAACTTAATTCTTTGTGTATACATAATTGTTCATATATATTGTTACGGACCGCGGATAAGATGTTGGTTTGCCGAGCGGATGGCACCGCGGCCGTACAGTTACCCCAACTAACCCGATTCCCGAACGTTGGCCGGATCACGCCACAGATATTCAATAAGGAAAAGACAAAAGCGACACGGATGTGAAGAAGAAGAAGAAGACAAAAAAAAGTTGGCAATACTACTAAATTTATTCCTACTATTTACATGCTCAAAGTAACCAAGGAGAAGGAAGGATAATAAAATAATATACAGAAGAATCAGAGACAGTGAAACGCTAGCTTACCTAGTCTTAATTAACCCAAGGACAGAACAAACAAAACAAACTCACGTACACAAGAAGGATGGAAAGGCAGGAGGTGGATGGCTGGAGGGAAAGGAAGGTCCAAGGATGCTGCAGCATGATCGGCGCATTTGGCAGCCGCCGTTCCTTCGCGGCCCCGCTCACAACTGCCGTCAAGGCCCCAAGTTGCTGTGTTGCTGCTGTGGCTGCCGCTGTTGCTGCTGAAGCTGCCGCTGTTTGGACGTCGCATGCTCTTTTCAGGACTCGTCTCTCTCGTCTTGTCAAACCACTCAACTCAACAACCACGCACGTCTCCCTGTCCAACAACTCTTTCTCTCTTGGTCCAACAACTCTTTCTCTCTTGGTCCAACTTGGGCGAGCAAGGCGACGAATAGCAGGCTTTGTGCTTCCCTGGATATCCTTCGGCTCTACCTTGCGCGCGCACTTTTATAGCGCCTCCGGCGATCAAGCCGCCGGCCTTTAGGACACGCCCATCGGTCAGCTCGCCTCGGCCCTGATTGGTGGGCACAGGCCCTCTGACCCCGAGCTGAGCACATGCTTAATGGTGGTTTTGGAGGGGATGTAATTGGCAATCGAGGCTTGGCAATGAAAGTTTTGGGAGTGGGAATGGGGAATGAAAGGAATCTACTCTATTTCACTTGGTGCAATGGAGTGTCATCTTAATGGAAGACAAGGCCTTACCCTAATACACATAATAAAGATATAACTATCAACCAGGGGGAAATCTATGATTGGCTGACGTGATTGTTTATGACCTAATTATGGGACGCCCTTTGACCTTTATACATAACTGGAGTAAGGAGGGTCCAGAATAAAGCAATATTTCACAACAATTTACTATACAATACAACACAATAAAAAAACACAATCCTCATATCCGCAACAATATACACAATAATTACAATTGCATGATGGATATCAGGCAATTGTAATCATATAGTAAAGTAGCTATAGAACAACAGACCACCAACTACTAAACAAGAGCATACTCAAAAACGAATGAGAAGAACTTCTAACAGCCTGGATAGAATTTAAAATAAAAAAAAACTTTTGAGAGTGCCCCACATTCATCGATGACGAGATGCATTTGTGTACAACATTAACCCTCAAATAACCAAAACGATTGAGAAAGCAATAGAACTCTGGAACACAACATTGATATTACAGCACTGAGAAGGAAAGATTGAAATACGACGCAGGTTCTTCCAGCGAGAGAGTTTCCTTCCCCCCCCCCCCCCCCCCATTCCCCTACCCCTCCTGTTTTGCCTGAGCCTGGACCCACTGAGAAACCTCAATGAGCTGGGACACGGATACATCCTAACATCCAAAAAAATAACGTCCAAAGAAACAGGGAAGGTGACATCTCACTGTATATGGATGGCAGAGCTCAGTACCAGAAAACTCATGGAAACACGAACCAAGGGCAATCATTGAAAATGAGGACGTCATGCTCACGTACGACCTGATGATTCTATAGAGCATGATTATAGAAAACAAAGCATTGCGTCCAGACATTGTACTCAGGAACAAAAAGGAGAAGACAGCATTGATAAATTGACATATCAGTACCCAGCGATTTTGGCCGAAACAACACAGAAATCAAGAAAATGGCCAAATACCAGGACCCCATAAATGAAGTTGTCGTGAAAATCAAGCACAGACACGACTTGTCCCTTGGGTAGGTTTAATATCATTTAGATCTGTAGTAACATCCTGTAAAATACATTCATGCAACAGACATTAGAATCAGAGTATTACATGGGCAATGTCCGATATCAATAGGTGAAACAAAACAGGCGCAGCATATAGGGGCGTACATACCATTCAAACTACAGGACTATGTCACAGTAAGTGCCGCTGGAGTGTCCGTGCCCCGCGGTTGTCCCGGGTCTTATAGACACCCCTTTTAGTGGGATAAGCGAGCACTCCCTGGGTTCACCTTCGGTATAATTTCCCTACATTCTCCCCGCCGTTAGAACTATACTGCTGCTCGGCAGGTTGCAAGCAAGCGTCAGCAATAATCGAAAGGGTCACGTCAATCCACGTCAGTCGGTCCACCCGTAGCGGTCGGGGCGGCGAACTACCCTGCCAGTTCGTGTTCGGAAACTACCGGGTACGGCGTCCCCAAGCCCGGAGTCCCCCGCGTCGGAATAGCTGCCGGAGGTGGGTGTCGGAGGGGGCGCCCCAGCGCCTTCTGGCAAGGGAGTGGGTGACGACGGAAGTGACGGTAGTAGTTCCATAGAGGAAGCTTCGGTAGAGTCCATAGACTCGTAGATGGGTTCGTCGATATCCCTGTCGTCGTCCCCACAAGGGGCGAGATGGCGTACGGAGACAGTAGACTCGCGGCCGTCCGCCGTTAACACACGAGCATGCTCGGGATTAGCCTGGAGGACCCGCACCTTATCAACAAGGGGGTCGTACTTGCTAGCGCAAACATCTCGTTTGAGATAGGCGGGCCCCGGCTCAGCGAGCCAGCTGGGTAAAGATTGGATACTACCCGAGCTTCTAGGGTGGTGGAACAGTCTTTCGTGAGGAGTCTGGTTGGTGGCGGTACATAGGAGAGCCCGGATCGAGTTTAGAGCTGCAGGTAGCGACCACGCCCATTTATCGAGGCCTCGGCTGAGGGTCCGGAGGCTTAGCATGACGGCCCTCCATATAATCCCATTAAAGCGTTCGATCTGCCCATTCGCCTGGGGCCGGTACGGGGTGGTGTAGCTCGAAGCGACATTATTCTGGAGCAAGTAGCCCCTCACCTCCTGAGACAGGAACACCGCACCCCGATCGGTATGCACGTAGGCCGGATACCCAAACATAGAAAACAAATTCTGCAGGCACCGGATAACCGTGGCAGCCGACATATCCCTGCACGTATAAGCAAAGGGGAATCGTGAATACTCAACGATAGTGAGCAGCTAACGAGAGTTACTCGACACCGGCAGCGGCCCTTTGAAGTCCATCACCAAGCGCTCCCACGGTCTAGTAGCCCTAACCAGCGTCCCCATAGGAGGGTTGTAAAAGCGCGGTTTGAGCTCCGCACAGATAGTGCAATCACGGCAGATTCGGCGGATGTCCTCAATCGAGTACGGCAGATTACCACTGCGCACAAAATGCGCGAAACGCGCCACCCCGGGATGACACATAGTGCCGTGCAAAACGCGCAGTCCCTCCAAAGTTACAACCCCCGCGCAAGTGGCCGGCCTCGATAAGGCGTCGGCGACCAGGTTATCCTTCCCCGGGCGGTATTTGATGGTGTAGCAGAAGTCGGCGAGTTCGATACGCCAACGGGTGATTTTCTCATTCTTAATGCGCTGAGCATGTAAGGTGTCGTACATAAATGCAACGCTTTGTTGGTCCGTGACGATTTGGAATCACCGCCCAAGCAGGTACGGCCGCCATCGCCGAATTGATTCGACGATCGCGTACGCTTCCTTTTCGAGACGAATGCCTCCGCTCGGCGGAGGTGAGAGTCCACGAAAAGAAAGCGACAGGGCGTCCCCCTTGGGAGAGAGTCGCCACTATCGCATGATCCGAGGCATCACTTTCCAAGACGAAAGAGGCACTCTCGTCAATCGTCGCTACAGCGGCGCCAGCGATGTCGGCTTTAAGGCCCTCGAAGGCCGCCATGGCGGCCGGGCCCATGGGGAACGTGTCGCAGGCCACGAGGGGGCGGAGCTTCGCGGAGAAATTTTGCACCCACTTTGAATAGTGGGCGAACAGCCCAAGAGCGCGTTTCAGCGAAGCCCGATCGCTAGGCGGAGCCATATCGAGCAAAGGTCGCAGACGCTCCTTATCCGGAGAGACAGAGCCATGGGTCACGGTGTACCCCAAAAGATCTACCGTGCGTAGAGAGTAACGACACTTAGCCGCATTCATGGTTAGGCGATATTTCCGCGCGACCTCGAGGAAGCGCTTCAGATTAGCGTCGTGATGCTCCTGGTCATACCCACAAACTGTAAGATTGTCCAGATAGACAAAGACATCGGTCAAGTTCTCCTTCACAACGAGGTCATCCATAGCCCTCTGAAAACAAGAGACCCCGTTAGTTACCCCAAAAGGGAGTCGAGTGAACTGGTACAACCGCTGACCCGATTCAAAGGCTGTAAAGACGCGATCAGCCCTAGAGATGGGGACCTGATACGCACTACGCAGATCGAGAGTGCTATAAACGGAATACAGGGCCACCTGGCGTACCAGGGCATCCATCCCCGGTAAGGGGTAGGCATCCAGCTGGGAAAATCGATTAATCGTCTGTGAGTAGTCGATTACCATGCGCCGGCGGTGGGCCTCACTTCGCACCACTAAGACTTGGGCCCGCCACGGCGACCTACTGGGTTCTATAATACCGTCCTTTAAGAGCTGGGCCGTTTCTTCCGCAATGAATTGCGCGTCTGCGCAAGAGTAGCGCCGCGATTTTATGGCTACAGGGGTACAATCAGTGGTCAGGTTGGGGAACAGCGAGAGAGGCTCCACGTCCATCTGAGCAAGGGCGCACACAGCAAGCGTGTCCGGCCCACCGAAGTCTATTTCCAAACGTCCATGTCGCTTAAGGAAATCAAGTCCTAACAGAACATCGGCACATAAAGCAGGTAATACCATGAGATACACGTCTGGGAACGTGCATCCCTTTATCACAAGTTTCAATCGACATGCCCCTTTTGTGCTCAGCCGAAGTCCTTCGGAGGCCATGAAGATCCGTCGTGTTGTCCCGAGAACCGGCCACCCATGTTGATGCACTAGTCGTTGATCGATAAAACTATCCGTAGACCCCGTGTCAATCAAAGCTTGCGCAAAAACGCCCGCGACCTTGAGCGGAATGATGGCCTGCGCAAGGCCGGCAGACCCGGCAGGTATTGTACCGGCCGGGCGAGAAGATCGCGCCTCGCGAGTGGATCCCACTCCGGCTGCAATCTTCCGGTCGTTCGGGCAGCCCGGGGCATCGTCGGCAGGTTGGGCAGGAGCATATAAATCGTAATACCCTCTGTCAGAGGACGTTCCCACGCCGGCTGCAGTTTGCCGGTCGTTCGGGCAGCCCATGGAGGATCCTCGTGACAAGCGCATAGTTGGCTCATCTGCAGTTTCATAATCTGCAGTTTCGTAATACCCACTGTCAGAGGACGTTCCCACGCCGGCTGCAGTTTGCCGGTCATTCGGGCAGCCCGTGGAGGATCCTCGTGACAAGCGCATAGTTGGCTCATCTGCAGTTTCATATGCCGGAGTGAGTGCGTGTAATTCGTAAGAGCCGCCGTCAGATGGCGCTCGAGTCACGTGCTGCGTTTGCCGCACATCAAGAGGAGTTTCCAAAGCAGGAGCATGTCGCTTGTTTGAAGGAGGCGTTCGAACGCCAGTCAAGGTCGGTCGCTCCGCGGCCGGTCGCGTTCGCGCCATTTGTTTCGGCGGCCCGGTGTATCTCACCAAGGTCGTGCGTGCAGCCAGAGGCCCGCGAGAAGGAGGTTTGCTCATCAAAGCCGAGTGAGGCGCCCCGTCCGGTGCTCGATCTGTTGGCTCAGCGATAAGCCCATTCAAGGTCGCGCGGGTGCGCGTGCCCCATGCGGCCTTCCTGCAGACCTTTGCAAAATGGCCCTTGGTGGAGCATAGATGGCATATGGCCTCCCGAGCCGGGCATTCAGATCTAGGGTGCTGCCGATTCCCACAAAAATAACACTTTGCGTACCGGTCAGACCGTGGCCGGGCAACGGCAGCAGCAGTTAGGCCGGAAGCGGCGTCCGCTTCAGGAGCACCCAGAGACTAGGCCGTGGTGGTCGGGTCCTCCCCCATATCCTCGGCGGTAACCCTCTCCGGTCGCGCGAGTTGAGAAGTCCCCGCCACGACTCGTGGGTGGTCATAAGCGGTGGATTGTTCACGGGCATCTGTAAAGACGCGTGCCAGCCGTAGTGCCTCCGTAAATGTCAGCTCCGCGGTCTCCAAGAGTCGGAGCCTCAAGACTCCAGAATTAATTCCAGAGACGAAAGAATCTCGGAGAAGGTCATCCTGAACTTGCTCATGGGTCCGTACCTCTTGGACGCAGTCCGCCAATAGGTAACGCAGCTCCTGCGCGTAGCGATCGATCGATTCCGATGGTTGTTGTCGCCGCTGGGAGAGTTGATGCCGGCCGTGCACGGCGCTCCGTTTCTTTATGTATAGTCGCTTTAGCTCAGCCAGAGCCGTAGCGTACGTCTCAAATCGAGCAATGCTCCGGTAAACGCTGTGATGGACCTTCGACTGTAACACGTACAGCTTCACCGCGGCGGTGGGCTCTGTTTCATGAGCGGCGAAGTAATTCTCCAGCGTTTTGAGCCAGTGGGTGAACTCCGATCCCGACCCCTCGGCTTGAGCGTCGGCATCGAGAATCGGTACCATGATCATCTTGTGTTCAGTCATTTCGTCGATCTAAATGATATGAAATGTCGTGAAAATCAAGCACAGACACGACTTGTCCCTTGGGTAGGTTTAATATCATTTAGATCTGTAGTAACATCCTGTAAAATGCATTCATGCAGCAGATATTAGAATCAGAGTATTACATGGGCAATGTCCGATATCAATAGGTGAAACAAAACAGGCGCAGCATATAGGGGCGTACATACCATTCAAACTACAGGACTATGTCACAGTAAGTGCCGCTGGAGTGTCCGTGCCCCACGGTTGTCCCGGGTCTTATAGACGCCCCTTTTAGTGGGATAAGCGAGCACTCCCTGGGTTCACCTTCGGTATAATTTCACTACAGAAGTCAAGAGATCTTGGAAGCTGAAGAGCATCGAAATTGTATCAGTGATAATTGGAGCAACTGGAGGCAATCCGGGGTTCGGTGACGATCCTGAAAAGAGCCCTTGGAACAAAACTCTGAAAACGTTGAACAGCTTGGTCCATGAACCGTGATCCCTTACCGAAGAGGTGGATACTTTGGGTCCTGGGAGGACTCCGTTCCACCTCCCGAAACCTGCAAATAGAGATAACAACCAACACACACCACACACACAATAAAAGGGAAACACACACACCACACACACAATAAAAGGGACACACACCACACACACAATAAAAGGGACACACACACACACACACACACACACACACAATGGTGACCAATACAAAATAAGGGGGGTGGGGGGCACACACACGATGGTGACCAATACAAAATAAAGAAACACACACACACACACACACACACACACACACACACACACACACACACACACACACACACACACACACACACACACACACACACACACACACACACACACACACACACACACACACACACACACACACACACACACGATGGTGACCAATACAAAATAAAAGGGGGGACGGGTGATTCGCCGGTAAACCTGGCAAAAATTGCCCATCCCCCCATAAAACAAGGAAGGAGTGGGGAAGGATTAAAACAAAATTACCAAATTATCTGCACCCCAAGTAATGGCTTTGAGATGTTAGATTCTTGCCAAGTGTCAATTAAAATGTCCCTCAATCTTGCAATCTCACTGAATTCCAGTTAGGAAAATTAGCTGTGATGGTCCAGGACTGCACTGGCAGCGTATGCATGCGTGACATTAATATTGTTTACAAGTTCACACGCGCATGTTTCACGCACAGCCAACCCAGTGGTGTCACTGACCAAAATGTTGGGTAACCCAGGCATGTCTGATTTTGAAATAACCCAACCCAAACCCTCTTTTCAGTCCAGAGAAATTTTAATCCCTTTTTGTGAAAAAAACAACTAGATATTTCGATTTAAATGTACCCCTTTTTCACAAAAAATAAGGTTAAAGTATTGACTGCCTCCACCACCTTTTTTTGCAATAACAAGATGCTAGTTTTATTCCGGTCCCCGTTGCAGTGTCACAATGGTGGATCACCAGGATGTCTCAGTCCCGATTGTGCTATTTTATTCACGTGGCAGGGTTACATGGCTTCAGGGTGATCAGCTGATATTAGACGAATAATAAATCTAATACTTCCCAAAATTATGCACAGGTGACTGTAATTAAACACCCCCTCTTAGATTTTGGGTTCTCGATCATGTGCAAAAACAAACAAAAAAACCAAAAACAAATCGTACCATTTCACCCTGAAAATGGAGACAAGGATGTTGAACAATATCTCACACGTGAATGACACTACCATGACAGGCCGTTATTTGTTGGGCACAAACCGTAAACATGGATCTGTTTGTGACAAGAATCCATGGAAAATAAAAAAACTAGAAAAAGAGCAATCGGAGATTGCAAACCCTCGCCAGGATGTATTTTCAGTGGTTTGTAAGGCTTTTCTGTTACAACAAATATGGCGGCCGAACCACGTGACCGATGACTATTTTTTTTCTAAACTAATTTATTCCTAGATTATGCTCAATAAATTTCATCTTGATCGGATGAAGTTTTGTACTTGTCGAATTAATGACGTCATAA